>NC_088812.1:17111071-17428025 GCF_011386835.1 Chrysemys picta bellii | reverse complement strand
ATGGGTGAAATCTTCAAAACTCAGTCGCTTTTTAAAAAGTGACTTCAGTACTTAGGCGCTGAAGTCCTATTGACTTTCAATGAGAGTTAGGCTCCTAAGTGCCAAAATCACTTTTGAAAATGGGACTTAAGTGCTTTTGAAAATTTTACCCTATATCATGAGCTACAGTGCTTTTGAATATTATTGTAGTATAGTACAATAACCCACGGCAATATGGTGATGGAGACAGGGCTGAGAACTGAACTATGGGTAAATCCCAAGGAAGGGTTGGCAGTCGCTTAGCCTGTATTTTGTTTGTGGATCCTTGCCTGCTGCCATTCTTATCTCCCAAGCTGCCATCAACATATTCAGTGCGTTATGCGCTGAATGTTCATTTTGGTCAGAAAGCTTCAGGCAGGGATCTGCTAATCAGTATATTTAAAACAACAAAAACAAAAAGCACTTCTGGAACTCTCTCAAAGCAGCAGGTTTCCTTCCTTGCGTTGTAGTGGGAAATCTTTTTACTATTTTAGACACTTCCCCAAGCTTTCAGTTTTATACTTCCTCCTTTTTTGGATAGCGAAGTAGAATATTTTTTTTCTCACTTTTATTACAGAGTAATCCATTTTCCACATTCCATCTTCTGTTGGTGATCCTGGGTTCTGCATTTGCTACCAGTCTACCTACATTTTTGTATATTCCATTGTAAGATATATCCCGAAGTAAAGATTCTGTGTAGCCATCTATAACAATCCAGTTTGTTGTGGTTTTATCTGTTCTTCCCAGTAGCAGTGTATTGTCTTTTTCTTAGGGGTTGGTCTAAGAAAAACATCATTAGCATTTCTATAGGCTTGTTTTTGTCATGGGTTTGGTAGTTACTGTTGTTGGCATGACTCCCAGGTCTCAGCAAAATAACTGGGATGGCCTTGCTACTCAGTGTGAGAATTAATCCCATATAACTCTTTATGAGAGTTAGCTAACTCCCATCTCCATTTTTAGGCTTCTGGCATGCAGTAAGCACTATGTTCTGAGAGCATGATTGATCAGAAAGCTAAAATAGACTTGTTATAGTATCCATGTTACATCTTATAAAAATCACATGAAGGTACCTTGGGTGGGCTGTGTTTAGCCAGGTCAGTCCCAGGATTTTAGAGAGACAAGGTGGGGGAAGTTAGTCCAATTTAAAAAAAAAAAAAAAATTACCTCACCCACCTTGTCTCTTTTATGTAGGTAGTATTGTAAGGACACTATTTCTAGCTCAGCTTTCCTGACAGTCAAGTTCTGTTATCCCTTTGCTTTTGCAATAGTTCAAGTCAGGCTCCTGTATTTTATAAAAGCAATTTTTAAGAAAACCCTTAAACCCTTTATCTGAAAGAGTTGCCTATTTAAAGTGCCTGGGACAGCTGCAGACAGGTTCTCTGCTGAACTGCATATCAATGTAAGGATTTTTTTTTACCTGGAACTCTTTCTCAATTGCTTGCCATGAAGCTCTTTGTTTGATCTAAGCCTACTCCTTTTCTCTGAACCTGTTCCTGCCTGTCTAAGTCTGATGTCCACAATGGATTTCAGCCTTGACTGCAACTGCTCTGTTATATAGAGTACTTTTTATTTAACATAATCCTTTGTTCATACTAGTACATGTCCTGCAGTAATACAGGAAAGAGTAATCACATTGTACAGTTTGGGCTTCCTCAGGCTAAACTCTCCTCTGTATCTGTTTGCTGCTAGCGCTAATCCTCTGGTTGTTCTCCCAGTATGTATCTGTGTCTCTCTTTCTGCCTCCCACCTCCCCAGCTATTCCCTAATCCCTGTTTCTTAAAATTTAATTAAATGTTTAATATCTTGTATGCACATGGTGCCTTTCATTGTGAAGGTTCCCCAGATGCTGTTTATATACAATGCTAGTGATACATATATACAGCCTCTGTGGGAGGGTAGCCAGTGGCCAGTTGGTTCATAGCTCTCTGGATAAGAGTATGAGGAGGGGAAATTTTGTCCAAGGACACCTGGGCAACTCCCTACATCTAGAAAAAGTGCCTTAGGATCTCTGATGTCCTTGCTGAGCACACAGAACTGGAGTTTCTAGTCTCCTCCTCAAATACAGTTCTTTGGAAGGGTGAAGGGCTAAGCCAGCCCTCTTAAGATTGTAGTTTTAAGCCTGGTCTACATCTAAAAACTAGATCAACTGAGCTATGTCACTCGGGGCTGTGAAAAATTTCACGCTGTAGTTCGGTCAACCTAACCCCTGGTGTGGATGCAGGTAGGTTGATAGAAGAACTCTTTCATTGACCTAGCTACTGCCTCTTGGAGAGGCGGATTAACTACATTGATGGAAAAACCACTTCTGTCAATGTAGGCAGCGTCTACTGTACAGTGTTACTGCAGAATAGCTGTAGCACTTCAGCTGTTCCACTGTAGCGCTTGTAATGTAGACATGGCCAGAATGTCCCTTGTTAGGTGTCTCAAAGCCAGTGCTTAAACCTTCTAAACTGTCCCTCCCATCAATACATGTGTTCTTTTCTCCCCTCAGTTCTCCCACTTCCTAGAACTGTATGCTGCAATTAGAATAATAAATTCACATTAAAATGCCTGTCTTGCATCCTTGATTCTCAAAAATAAAACATCAACTTTTTATTGAGGGGGGGAAAAACATTGCTAAAACTGCCTCATATAAATGATATACAGTGGGAAAAAGTTTATAATTGTACCTGTATTCATTCAAAACAAACTCTCAACCCATTCATACTTGCAGTGTGCTCTAATTTGAAGGGTTTCGTTTAATTTATAGCCAGTCTTCACTCTGAGCACATTCTTCCTCCCCACATCCACATAGGCAAAAGGAAAGATGTTAGAAGTATATCTTTCATTTCTTCTGTTTCTTTCAGCTTTTTCCAGCTGGTTAAATCCCAGTGGGTCTTGCTCACATGGCTAGGGTTTAAGTGATTCCCATACTCGGGATTGGGTTTCCCCCAGGTGAGACTGGCATAATCCTTTGGAATTTTTCACCTTCCTCTGGAGCATGGGGTGCAGATTACATGGCAGGATCTTTTGCGTATATCTCACCTAATCAGTTCCCTGCCATTGTGGGGGCCTCTGGCATTGGTACAACTTGGTCTTTCCTGTTCTTTGCCTGTGGCACACAATAGTTCAATCTCCTGAGAGCTGTACTACTTTGGTCTAATTCTGATTGTTGGGCTTGGTGTGGGGGTGGCTGGGTGGCGGCTAGCGGCCTGGGACATACAGGCAGTCAGACTAGATAATCTGGTGATCCCTTCTGGCATTAAACTGTGACTCTTAGCTGATGATAAAGCTTCCTGCAAGCAGGCCTCTAAGGCCTAGTCTGCAGTTTTATATTGATATAACAATTTCAGTTAGGGGTGTGTGATGTTTGCTTTACTGAGATAGTTAAATTGGTTCAGCATGGACATGTTTGTACTGGTGTAAAGGTGCCGTATTTATCCTCTAAATGTGCAGGAATAAGTTATACCAGTGTCTATAACTGTATCCACACTTGGGAAGGATTGTATTGCTTTTACTAAACTGATCTAGTTAAAACCATATCATTTTTGTGTGTAGAAAAGCACTTATTGAGAGCTAGGCTGTTAAGACTGGTGGGGCCCCAGGCATTCTTGTAATAACAGTAGTCACGTGCAGTGTACAGTGCAACAATATAGCGATATTTTTAGAGCATTTTTCATGCAAACATTCTACAGCGCTAAATCATGACCAGAGAATTTCCATCCTGATACTGAGGCATGAGAGGGAGAAGGATGTTCTTAGCGAAGATTTGATGAGATGAAGAGATACAAGGAAGCTTTTCTAAGTGGCAGGAGCTGTAGAGAAGTTTTTTACTACCAGAGTGGCCAGACGGTACAGGAAGACAGAGACCAGTGTTAGGCAGAATGTGAGAGGAGGACAAGGTCTATTTTCTTCTGTGTAGGTTCTTATATTGTGCTCATCACCATAGTATCTAAGGGCCTTCCAGTAGTACATAAAGCAATGTGACTCAAATGTTTGTTCTCTTCTCCTTTCCACGGACGGGAGAAGTATGTGCAGTTGAGTGAGTATTCTGCTCTGGAACGTTTTAAACACCCACCCACCCTCCTTAGAGAAGACAAGGTCAAAGATGTGCCTGGTATTGAGTGGAAGATGGTGAGGTTTGTGATGGTCTTTAGTTCCTGTGAGAATTCATTCCACAGTCTAGAGCTGGCTTCCAAGAAAGCTCTGTCTCCTACAAATTCAAGCTTTATCTTTAATGTTAAAAGTTTCATTGTGCCAGAGAACAAAGTTGTTGACTAGTCTTCATCGCAGATATAACCAGTTAGTTCACTTTATCATTGTGTCAACAGACTTAGGCTGTACTGTAGACATAGCCTATGTCAGCATAATTTATGTCACTTGGGTGTGAATAAACCACCCCCTGAGTGACATAAGTTACACCAACATAAGCATTCGTGTGCACAGGTCCTATGTCGTCAGGAGAGCTTCTCCTGCCGACATAGCTTCTGCCGCTCGCAGAGGTGTGTGGTGGTTTTGTTTAATGCCGATGGGAGAGTTCTCTCCCATCAGCATACAGCGTCTTCACCAGACGCGACGCAGCTGTATCTGTACAGCTATAGCAATGTACGTTATAGACATGGCCTTAGTCATTGCATGCATTTTTAAGATTTATGTATGCATGAGTAATTGCAACTTTACTTATTGCTTTAATAAAACTTGTGGTACAGATAAGATGTTGTACATGGATAGTGACCACACACATACTTGGACTCTGTGTGTTCCTAGTATCTCCAAATCTGAGAAGAGCACCAGAGGTAATATTCTCTCTGAGCTTGAAACTGTAGCAAGAAGAACTGAACCCATGGTAGTTAATAAAAAATTACTAAGTTCAATTTAAATAAAATTAAAAGGCTACATGGAGCTGTTGGCTATTGTTTCGTTACCTTGACCCCAGGCCATTGAGTACCCTGAAAATAGGGACATGGCATAGACTTTACCTTATTTTGTTGATTTTAGGTGATACTCTATGGGAACTTGATTTGATTCTCCCTGGGAAGCCAGTGAGGACAGAGTTGATGTGTTTGCAGTAGCCAGTGTTGCTGAGAATGTGCTTCAGCATTTTGTACCATTGGAGGTCTTAAGCACTGAAGACTTCATGCGCAGGTATATTGTGTAGCTGTAGCCCAGCCAAGAGGTGACAAAGGTGTGAATAAATGAAGCCAGGTCATCATTTGCCAAGATGGGATGGAGTCTTCTAGCCAATGAGAGAGAGTAGAAAGGAGACTGTATTGTGGCTGCAAACTCTTCAAAATGTTTTCATCTCCCCACCAGCATCACCTTTGTCTTCCTCAGATTCAGTTTCAACCAGCTGTTCTTCATCCATGAGCTGATCTTGTCCAAACTCTGGGCTATCTGGTCTCGGTCATGGAGTGGTCATATGGTGATGATAGGTAGAGTTCTGTCATCTGCCTATTCTTGGTGTGACAGGTAGTCCATATCATCTGACCAGTTCATCTAGTGGCTGCATGTTGATGTTGAATAAGACCAGATACAGAATTAATTTTTCTGGAACTTCACAAGTGAGGGGTCTAGTAGTGGAACTGCTGTTTCCCATCATCACTGGTTTGGTGCTTCCTCCCCAGAAAGAACTCAAAACCATTTTAGCGCATTAGCCTGGACCCCTGCCACACCTCTCAGTGCTGTCTTGCCTATCTCATGGTTGACAGTGAGAGCTGCACAGAGGTCCAGGAGGATGAGAATGAATGTCTGCCCTCTGTCCGTTAACAGGAGACCACTTGTTAAGCCACTGAGGTGGTTTCAATTCCAGGTCCTGACCTGAATCCAGATTTTCTGGTCTACAGGAATGGAATGTTTGGAACGGGTCCCATATGAGGAGCGATTAATAGATTCTAGGACTGGAAGGGACCTCGAGAGGTCATAGAGTCCAGTCCCCTGCCCTCATGGCAGGACCAAATACTGTCTAGACCATCCCTGTTAGACATTTATCTAACCTACTCTTAAATATCTCCAGAGATGGAAATTAAAGAGGCTAGGACTTTTTAGCTTAGAAAAGAGGAGACTACGGGGGGATATGATAGAGGTACACCTCTACCCCGATATAATGCTGTCCTCGGTAGCCAAAAAATCTTACCGTGTTATAGGTGAAACTGCGTTCTATCGAACTTGATTTGATCCACCGGAGTGCGCAACCCCCCCCCCCCCCCCCCCCGGAGCACTGCTTTACCGTGTTATATCCAAATTCGTGTTATATGGGGTCATGTTATTTCGGGGTAGAGGTGTATATAAAATCATGAATGATGTGGAGAAAGTGAATAAGGAAAAGTTATTTACTTATTCCCATAATATAAGAACTAGAGGCCAGCAAATGAAATTAATGGGCAGCAGGTTTAAAACAAATAGAAGGAAGTTCTTCACACAGCGCACAATCAACTTGTGGAACTCCTTGCCAGAGGAGGTTGTGAAGGCTAGGACTATAACAGGGTTTAAGAGAACTGGATAAATTCATGGAGGTTAAGTCCATTAATGGCTATTAGCCAGGATGGGTAAGGAATGGTGTCCCTAGTCTGTTTGTCAGAGGGTGGTGATGGATGGCAGGAGAGAGATCACTTATACTGGGCGGCCGTTGGCCAGAATCAATGTATCCAGGATGGGTTTCTTCATTGTTGATCATGCTATTGGGTGCTTAAAGGAGAAAGGGAAGATTCCTTCCTTGAATGGGGCATTGGGTATTTTGATCATGAGTGGCTCTGGTTGATCATGTAAAAGCAGCACTTCGTCGGATGCAACAAGTGGGTATTCACCCACGAAAGCTCATGCTCCAATACATTTGTTAGCCTATAAGGTGCCACAGGACTCTTTGCTGCTTTTACAGATCCAGACTAACACGGCTACCCCTCTGATACTCTGGTTGATCATGATTCTCCTTTACAAGCCAGGAAGGGCATGGGTCAGATGCACAGGCCTTGAGTTTAGAATCCTATAGGTTAGTGTGTGTCCAGAACAGAAGTTCTGAGGTCTTGTGAGTTCAGGGTAGAACAAGTCAGTAGAGAGTTTACAAACAAGAAAGTTAGTTTATAGCTTAGTTCTGAAAGGTTTGGGGAGTCAGAGGAGTGCTTCAGGGTTGTGCGGGGGGGGGGGGAGGGGAGGAGTGGATTGTACATGTGAAAAGAAAGCTGTCTTCTGTACAACTATCCACCAGGATTTAGATCATAGTCGGTTGCTGTGAGGGGGACTATGATGTTGCCAACAAAAACCACTGACTCACTCTGTGGCCTTGGGCAAATTGCTTAAACTCCCTGTCGTGGTTTTCCCATCTGTAATACTTTGTGTGTGTGTGTGTGTGTGTGTGTAATATATATATATTTTGAAAGCACTTTATGGATCCCATATTTGGAGAGGCTCAAAATTATTTCACACTTACAATAAAAATAAGAAAAAATACAGAAACCATGATATATGAGAAACTGTTCCTACATAGAACAGCTTCTTAAAGGTTTCCAGGAGATGCCAGCATGTTTTTAGGGGATGAATTTTCCTTGTGTTAGACTGGCCTTTCATTCCTCTTGTCAAGAAGTTCTGTACATCTAATTTCCTGTGAAGCCTGGTTTAAATTTTACCCCTAAGGGTCTGTCTAGAGTAGGATAAAATGTTTTGTTTTTGTTTTTTAATGAGTTAGCGAGCACATTTTGGGACTACTTCAGTATCTGGACTGAAATAAAGTGGGAAATTTAGCACTTGGTTGTGCTAATGTCCAAATTCATGGGCTGATTAGCACTTTGACATAGAATCATACAATTGTAGGACTGGATGGGAACTCAAGAGGTCATCTAGTCCAGTCTCCTGCACTCATGGTGGGACTAAGTATTATCAGACCATCCCTGACAGGTGTTCGTCTAACCTGCTCTTGAATCGCCATCATTGGAGGTTTTTGACAGCCTCCCTAGGCAATTTATTCCAGTGCTTAACCACCCTGACAGGAAGTTTTTCCTAATCCAACCTAAATCGTCCTTACTGCAATTTAAACCTATTGCTTCTTGTCCTATCCTCAGAGGTTAAGGAGAACAAGTTTTCTCCCTCCTCCTTGTAACAACCTTTTAATGTACTTGAAACCTGTTATGTCCCCTCTTTTCCAGACTAAACAAACCCAGTTTTTTTCAATCTTCCCTCATAGGTCATGTTTTCTAGACCTTTAATACTTTTTGTTGCTCTTCTCTGGACTTCCTCCAATTTGTCCACATCTTTCCTGAAACGTGGCAGTTAAAACTGGATACTCTACTCCAGTTGAGGCCTAATCACTGCAGCATTAAACTTATTTAAAAATAATTGTTTGAACTTTTGACTGATGTGAGGAGTCATTTTTGTTTGTTTCAATAATCTCCCAAATATGATTCTCACCACAAGTAGGTAGCGTGATAAGCACTTCAGTTTGCTGTATAACGAAGGCCATGTCTACACTAAAAAGCTTACAGCATCACAGCTATACCAATACAGCTTCACTGCTGTAAGATCGCTCTTGTAGCGACTCTATGCCAACAGGAGAGTTCTCCTGTCAACATAATGAAACCACCTAAACGAGTGGTGATCGCTATGTCTGCCAGATACGCTCTCCTGCCGACATAGTGTTGTGCACACGAGCGCTTATGCCGGCAGAACTTATGTCACTCGGGTGTTTGTTTTTTCACACCCCGAGCAACATAAGTTTTACTGACATAATTGGAAGGTAGGCATGGCCTAAACTTTTGTAGTAAGGGGAGATGTCATTTTATATCACACCTCTCCCTCTCTGCCACCTTTTCCCTTTCATTTGTTATGAGAGACATATAAGGCCCTGTCTACATGGGCAAAAATGCTTATTTTTCAGTTAAATTAGCTGAAATTAACAACCCTCCCCCCACGCCAATCAATTGTGTAGACCAGTTGCTCTCAACCTTTCCAGACTACTGTACCTCTTTTTCAGAAGCCTGACTTTTGTCTTGCGTACCTCACTTAAATTGCTTGCTTACAAAATCAGTGTCACAGCACACTATTACTGAAGAACTGCTTACGGTCTCATTTTTACCATATAATTATAAAATAAATCAATTGGAAACAAATATTGTACTTACATTTTAGTGTATAGTGAAAATAGAGCAGTATAAATAAGTGTATGAAATTTAAGTTTGTACTGACTTTGCTAGTGCTTTTTATGTAGCCTGTTGTAAAACTAGGCAAATATCTAGATGAGTTGATTTATCCACTGGAAGACCTCTGTGTACCCCCAGGGGTACACGTACCCCTGGTTGTTTACACCAGTGGTTCTCAATGTTTGACCAGATTGTTTGGGTTAATTGTGCTCTAGCTTGAGGAGAGTCTAGCAATAACGTAAATTGACTTATTCAGTTTTAAAGGTGTTAAATTCTGTCTGCACAGGTATTGGAGGAGAGTTTAATCCATTAAAGCTAACTTAATTGAAAAACACACATTTTTGGCCAACGTAGACAAGGACAAAAGTACTTTTTTTTTTTTTTTTTTTTTTTTTTTCCCTTTCCTTTAACTTCACATATGACAGTTTTTGTGTATAGTTAGCTTCACAGTTCCCTACATTTTTGTGAGAGTGTTTCACAGCCACATGGTAAAGAATTATTTATTTTTTTAGATGAAAACATGGTTGTAAAACCACTGAAAACTACCAAGGAAACTCAGAACCTGGGGTTCTACCTGAAACAGCTTCTAACTACTTGCAAGTGAGAGGGATGTGCAGGGTGGCAGGGGAATTCACTGATAGAGTTGGGGGAGGCCAGGGATATACATGGGATTGGGGGAGGGGAAGAGGGTTATGTGCAGGGGGTCCTGTGTGAGGACACAGGCTGTGGCCTTAAATAGGGAGTACCCAAACCTTTATTCCTCTGGCTCCCTTGCATCCTGACTCAACCCCATTCCCTCTTCACAGAACCTACTTTCCCATTTCTGTCTGCCTTCATTGTGAGGCATACAGACATTCTTTGCGAAAACTCATGGTGATCGGGGTAGGTCCCCGATCACTGGAGAGAGGCTAATGTAGTGCCCATCTTTAAAAAAGGGGAGGAGGAGGATCTGGGGAACTACAGGCCAGTCAGCCTCACCTCAGTCCCCAGACAAATCATGGAGCAGGTCCTCAAGGAATAAATTCTGATGCACTTAGAGCAGTGGTCCCCAACCTGTTTTGTCTGGCAGGCACCAGATGATGAGCCATGGAGGACCAAGCGGCAACGTCAATAGGCGTCGCCGCCGACAAGCAGCATCATCCAGAGGTGTCGCTGCTGAAAATCTACAGCATTTCAGCGGCGCCGCCTCTGGATGATGCTGCTTGTCGCCATTTCGATGGATGCTCCTCCGCTGGCCAGTATGCGAGCGCATTTAGATGCCCCAGCGGGCGCCATGGCGCCCGCGGGCACTGCATTGGGGACCCCTGACTTAGAGGAAAGGAAAGTGATCAGGAACAGTCAGCATGGATTCACCAAGGGCAAGTCATGCCTGACTAAACTAATTGCCTTCTATGACGAGATAACTGGCTCTATGGATGAGGGGAAAGCAGTGGACATGTTATTCCTTGACTTTAGCAAAGCTTTTGATACGGTCTCCCACAGTATTCTTGCCAGCAAGTTAAAGAAGTATGGCCTGGATGAATGGACTATAAAGTGGATAGAAAGCTGGCTAGATCGTCAGGCTCAACTGGTAGTGATCAATGGCTCGATCTCTAGTTGGCAGCCAGTATCAAGCGGAGTGCCCCAAGGGCCAGTCCTGGGGCCGGTTTTGTTCAATATCTTCATTAATGATCTGGAGGATGGTGTTGACTGCACCCTCAGCAAGTTTGCAGATGACACTAAACTGGGAGGAATGGTAGATATGCTGGAGTGTAGGGATGGGATACAGAGGGACCTAGACAAATTAGAGGATTGGGCCAAAAGAAATCTGATGAGGTTCAACAAGGACAAGTGCAGAGTCCTGCACTTAGGACGGAAGAATCCCATGCACTGCTACAGACGAGGGACCGAGTGGCTAGGCAATCAGTTCTGCAGGAAAGGACCTAGAGGTTACAGTGGACAAGAAGCTGGATATGAGTCAACAGTGTGCCCTTGTCGCCAAGAAGGCTAACAGCATTTTGGGCTGTATAAGTAGGGGCATTGCCAGCAGATTGAGAGACGTGATCATTCCCCTCTATTCAGCATTGGTGAGGCCTCATCTGGAGTAGTGTGTCCAGTTTTGGGCCCCACACTAAAAGACGGATGTGGAAAAATTGGAAAGAGTCCAGCGGAAGGCAACAAATGATTAGGGGGCTGGAGCACATGACTTATGAAGCGAGGCAGAGGGAACTGAGCTTGTTTAGTCTGCCGAAGAGAAAAATGAGGGGGGATTTGATGCTTTCAACTACCTGAAAGGGGTTCCAAAGAGGATGGATCAATTGTCCTCAGTGGTACCAGATGACAGAACAAGGAGTAATGGTTTCAAGTTGCAGTGGGGGAAGTTTAGGTTGGATATCAGGAAAAACTTTTTCACTAGGAGGGTGGTGAAGCACTGGAATGGGTTACCTAGGGAGGTGATGGAATCTCCTTCGTTAGAGGTTTTTAAGGTCAGGCTTGACAAAGCCCTGGCTGGGATGATTTAGTTGGGGATTGGTCCTGCTTTGAGCAGGGGGTTGGACTAGATGACTTCCTGAGGTCCCTTCCAACTCTGATATTCTATGATTTCTTTTCTTTGGGGGCAAAAACAATTAACACAACAACCTTTGAAGCAACATAGGAAGCAAAGCAGACATCTGAAAAACCTGTGTAGTTTGTTCTCTGACCTATAACTTTACTTAACCCCCACCTAAGAAATTGTATTGATGTAGCAGTCAATGGCCATGTCTACACTACTGGTTAAATGAGCACTGCTGTGATCGATGCAGCGATGTCGATTTAGTGGGTCTGGTGAAGACACTAACTTGATGGGAGAGTGCTCTGCCATTGACATCTGTACTCCACCTCCCAAAGAGGCAGAAGCTATGTTGACAGGAGAGCGTCTCCTATCAATGTAGCGAATGCTGTAAGTCGACCTATGTTATGTCTACTTCAATTTACGTAACTGAACTAGCGTAACTTAGATCGACTTACCGCATTAGTGTAGACCAGCCCTGAAATATAGAAGAGATAAACAATGAAGAGTTTTCTATAGCCAACTAATGCTAGTTACAGCTGTGTTTAAAAAGACCTACCTCTTCCCTTGTTCATGAGAATTGGGAGATAAAGTGTACATTACCGTATATTGTGCTCTGTAAATAGAGGGGACCTGAGCACAGGACCGCGAGTCAGGATCCTTAGCATTCTAATTCCTTGGGCAAAACTCTTAACCTCTCCACCTTTCCCCCTCCCCCAATAAGGGCTTGTCTACCCTAGAATTTGTTGCAACCAGGTAACGTGTTAACATACAGCTTGCCCTGTCTACACTAGTTTTCAAACATGTTACTTAAAATGTTTTAGCTAGCATTTTTTAAAAATATATCTTTGTATCCTAGTTTAGACCTATTCCTTAAAATGGGGGAACACATTCCTCACGTGGGTGTCGCTAGGATTAGCACATTTCTTTAAAGTGCTTTGAAGATATAAACTACTACAAAAGTGCTAAGCATGAGAGATTGTTTAGCTCCTGGCAACCTATATCAAAGCCTTTAGAACTGTTAAATTCACTCCCATAAGTGACATTCCTCCCTCCAAGGCTGTCTCCTGGGTTCTTGTATTGTCTGTTCCACTATACATCTTCAGGTGTGGGATCTCAAATGCTTCAAAAGTGATCCAGTTCCAAAGCAAGTCTGTCCCCTTCTCAGCTCTCCGAGCTCTGGTCAAGTGAAAAAATTCTAAGTTATATCTGTCCTATTGTGATTCACAATCTGATACTTTGATTTGGTTGAATTTTTCTAGTTCCCAACACTTTTGGTAAGTTGTGTTCTGCAAGCACATTTTGGTTGGGCCTCATGACTGAACTATAGTGTATTTAAGTAATCCCAGCATGGTAGGTGGTGTGCAGATGGACAAAATAGATGTGCCTGCACCAAAACCCTTACACTCCTGACTCTGAATTTTTGGAAAATCTAAATATAGTCGAGTCTTGCTAATTCTCACTCTACTAATCCACAAACCTAATAATTCTTCCAAAAACCCCAATGGTTTATCTTGAAATTCCTGAAAATGTAATATGAATGTTTGGGAGGTCTTCATTTAATAAGCCTTCATTATTCACAAAATATATTTCAATATGGCAAGCAATAAAGTATTTTCATATTACACACATCAAATACATGAGCAGAGTGCACTTTGAGGCAGTATCTTTGGTGTTTCTTTGCTCTAATGTGTTAATGTGCAAGGAGTCGCAGTCATTAGTTTGAATTAGTGAAGGTTTTTGCTTTGTTAAACTTCCTTGTGGAGCAAATCTATAACTTTATTATATAGTGTGAAAAAGTAGTTAATGCCGTGGTAATACTACTTATGCACAATTCTCAAAGTGCTTACAAAGGTGGGTAAGCATCATTTCCACTATACAACTGGAGAAAGTGAGACACATGGTGGAAAGTGACTTGCCCAAGGTCACAGAGCAAGTCAGTGGCAGAGCTTGGAATAGGTCTCAATTGTAAGCTCCTTGGAGTAGGGGTTTTGTCTTATTTCTGTTTGGAAAGTGCCTGGCTCATGGTCGACATTATCCGAAACACACATCTTCTGTGTAAGCCTGATATTTAATGGATAACCTTGCCTTCTGGCATGTTCAGAAAGCATTTTAAATGATTTTTCCTCACTCATCTCGGTATCAAAAATAACAAACAGTCCCTAAGAATGGAGAGCCATATATTTCACAGGAAAAAATGTCCAGCATTCAGCATTGATTTTTGCAAACTTTGAATTTCTTGGATGAACCATGCTAGAGAAGGGGGAGGTGTTATACTATTGTTTATTCATAGATTCTAGGACTGGAAGGGACCTCGAGAGGTCATCGAGTCCAGTCCCCTGCCTGCATGGCAGGACCAAATACTGTCTAGACCATCCCTGATAGACATTTATCTAACCTATTCTTAAATATCTCCAGAGATGGAGATTCCACAACCTCCCTAGGCAATTTATTCCAGTGTTTAACCACCCTGACAGTTAGGAACTTTTTCCTAATGTCCAACCTAGACCTCCCTTGCTGCAGTTTAAGCCCATTGCTTCTTGTTCTATCCTTAGAGGCTAAGGTGAACAAGTTTTCTCCCTCCTCCTTATGACACCCTTTTAGATACCTGAAAACTGCTATCATGTCCCCTCTGTCTTCTCTTTTTTCCAAACTAAACAAACCCAATTCTTTCAGCCTTCCTTCATAGGTCATGTTCTCAAGACCTTTAATCATTCTTGAAAGGTTTCAGAGTAGCAGCCGTGTTAGTCTGTATCCGCAAAAAGAAGAACAGGAGGACTTGTGGCACCTTAGAGACTAACAAATTTATTAGAGCATAAGCTTTCGTGGACTACAGCCCACTTCTTCGGATGCATCCGAAGAAGTGGGCTGTAGTCCACGAAAGCTTATGCTCTAATAAATTTGTTAGTCTCTAAGGTGCCACAAGTCCTCCTGTTCTTCTTTAATCATTCTTGTTGCTCTTCTCTGGACCCTTTCCAATTTCTCCACATCTTTCTTGAAATGTGGTGCCCAGAATTGGGCACAGTACTCCAGCTGAGGCCTAACCAGAGCAGAGTAGAGCGGAAGAATGACTTCTCGTGTCTTGCTCACAACACACCTGTTAATACATCCCAGAATCATGTTTGCTTTTTTTTGCAATAGCATCACACTGTTGACTCATATTTAGCTTGTGGTCCACTATAACCCATAGATCCCTTTCTGCCGTACTCCTTCCTAGACAGTCTCCTCCCATTCTGTATGTGTGAAACTGATTTTTTTTCCTTCCTAGGTGGCGCACTTTGCATTTGTCTTTGTTAAACTTCATCCTGTTTAACTCAGACCATTTCTCCATTTTGTCCAGATCATTTTGAATTATGACCCTGCCTCCAAAGCAGTTGCAATCCCTCCCAGTTTGGTATCATCCACAAACGTAATAAGCGTACTTTCTATGCCAATATCTAAGTCGTTAATGAAGATATTGAACAGAGCCGGTCCCAAAACAGACCCCTGCGGAACACCACTCGTTATGCCTTTCCAGCAGGATTGGGAACCATTAATAACAACTCTCTGAGTACGGTTAACCAGCCAGTTATGCACCCACCTAAATTGTATTTGCCTAGTTTATTGATAAGAATATCATGCGAGACCATATCAAAGCCTTACTAAAGTCTGTGGTATACCACATCCACAGCTTCTCCCTTATCCACAAGACTCGTTATCCTATCAAAGAAAGCTATCAGATTGGTTTGTCATGATTTGTTCTTTACAAATCCATGCTTGCTATTCCCTATCACCTTACCACCTTCCAAGTGTTTGCAGATGATTTCCTTAATTACTTGCTCCATTATCTTCCCTGGCACAGAAGTTAAACTAACTGGTCTGTAGTTTCTTGGGTTGTTTTTATTTCCCTTTTTATAGAAGGGCACTATATTTGCCCTTTTCCAGTCTTCTGGAATCTCTCCCGTCTCCCATGATTTTCCAAAGATAATAGCTAGAGGCTCGGATACCTCCTCTATTAGCTCCTTGAGTATTCTAGGATGCATTTCATCAGGCCCTGGTGACTTGCAGGCATCTAACTTTTCTAAGTGATTTTTAACTTGTTCTTTTTTTTATTTTATCTGCTAAACCTACCCCCTTTCCATTAGCATTCACTATGTTAGGCATTCCTTCAGACTTCTCGGTGAAGACCGAAACAAAGAAGTCATTAAGCATCTCTGCCATTTCCAAGTTTCCTGTTACTGTTTCTTCCTCTTCACTGAGCAGTGGGCCTACCCTGTCTTTGGTCTTCTTCTTGCTTCTAATGTATTGATAAAAAGTCTTCTTGTTTCCCTTTATTCCTGTAGCTAGTTTGAGCTCATTTTGTGCCTTTGCCTTTGTAATCTTGCCCCTGCATTCCTGTGCTGTTTGCCTATATTCATCCTTTGTAATTTGTCCTAGTTTCCATTTTTTATGACTCCTTTTTATTTTTTAGATCATGCAAGATCTCGTGTTTAAGCCAAGGAGGTCTTTAGCCACACTTTCTATCTTTCCTAACCAGCGGAATAGCTTGCTTTTGGGCCCTTAATAGTGTCCCTTTGAAAAACTGCCAACTCTTTCCTCAGTTGTTTTTCCCCTCAGTCTTGATGCATCGGTTCACATCCCAGCAATCCCTCTGCTTCCGTCCACAATTGGCGCCATCTTTCAACGTTTTTTGTACTGTGCTCTCTGTCTTCCCTTTCGGTCTGCGGGAATGGAGCCCGAACTGCTGAGGAATATGCTGGCGAGACTCATCAGCACATCATTATTTGGCAGTCGAGTTATTCCTTAAGATCCAAAGTGACAGTGAGGCCTCCGATGATATCGACTCGAGTAATGCATACGACACGAGATTGCTTGTAGATACAGACTAACACGGCTACCCCCTGATACGAGATTGCTTGTGGCATTCACAGACATGCTCACCACTGTGGAACACTGCTTTTGGGCTCGGGAAACAAGCCCCGAGTGATGGGATCACATTGTCATGCAAGTCTGGGATGACGAGCAGTGGCTGCAGAATTTTCAGATGAGAAAAGCCACTTTCATGGGACTGCGTGATGAGCTCGCCCCCACCCTGTGGCGCAAGGACACAACATTGAGAGCTTCCCTGCCGGTGGAGAAGCGGGTGGCTATTGCAATCTGGAAAATGGCAAATCCAGACAGCTACTGATCGGTCGCTAACCAGTTTGGAGTGGGGAAGTTGACTGAGTTTGTAAGGCCATTAATGGCACCCTGCTCAGAAGAACAGTGACTCTGGGCAACGTGTGTGACATTGTGGCTGGCTTTGCACAAATGGGTTTCCCTAACTGCGGAGTGGCAATAGATGGGACGCATATTCCAATTCTGGCACCAGCCCAGCTAGCCTCCGAGTACATTAATCAGAAGGGCTATTTCTCTATGGTTCTCCAGGCACTTGTGGATCACCGTGGGCGTTTCATTGACCTTAACGCAGGCTGGCTCGGAAAGGTGCATGACGCACGCATCTTTCGGAACACTGGCCTGTTCAGGAAGCTGCAAGCCGGGACTTTTTTTCCCCAGAGCAGAAGATCACTGTAGGGGAAGTTCAAATGCCCATTGTGATTCTTGGAGACCCTGCTTACCCTTTAATGCCGTGCTCATGAAACCCTACACAAGGAGCCTTGTCAGCAGCAAGAAACGGTTCAACAACAGGCTGAGCCGGTGCAGAATGACTGTGGAGTGTGCTTTTGGCCATTTAAAGGGCCGCTGGTGCTCTCTGTATGGGAAGCTGGACCTGGCCGATAACAACATCCCTGCAGTTATATCCGCGTGCTGTACCCTCCATAACATTTGGGAAGGGAAGGGTGAAAGATTCACTCAGGCATGGAACTCGGAGGTTCAACACCTGAATTTGAACAGCCAGAGAGCAGGGCTATTAGAGGGGTCCAGCACAGGGCTGCAAGGATTAGGGATGCCTTGAGGGAGCAGTTTGAGGCTGAAAGCCACCAGTCATGTCTGGGGCCCCGCATGGGAGTGAAGTGCAGTGGTTCCAATGTTAGTAGGAATCTGTGTTTGCTACGTATGATGCACTGACTTGCAGTGCCTGTTGCTTTCCTGAGCTAAGGTAGCTTTTACTGTATGCAATAATAAAGAATGTTTTCAAAGCAAAAAAAAATCCATTTATTGAAAAGAAACACAACTGTTTGGGAAACAGGGCAAGGGGGTGGGGTGGGGAACGGTACAATCTCAGATTTGCATATGTCCTGTTATCATACTCCGCCTTCCTGTTTGGAGTGCTGTGCAATGAGTGCTGCACTTCCGGATGGCTATACTGCATGGTGATGGGGGTTGAGTGCGGTGGGTAAGGGTAGTAGTTTAGTTTTCAGGGCTGGGTGGTGAAGCTACAGGTATTGGAGGCAGCTGGTGGCGATAAGAACCCAGATGTTTGCGAAAGTGGGTTGGAGGTGCCATGGGGGCACAAGGGAAAGAGTTTTGGGACAAGGGCTGAAGTGTGTGTGTGTGTGTGGGGGTGGGTGCAGTAGTGCTCCACCTGCATGGCTACGAGCGCCTGGATCGAGTGCGCTTGGCACTCCATGATGCTTATCAGCCGCTCCGTGCTTTGGTGCCGGCGCTCCGTATTCTGCTGGCAGACCCTCCTTTCACTCTCCCGCCACTCCTGCACTTTTTGACTTCATGCAGCATGTCCTTTTTGCTTCTACGTGGCCTCTTCCTGATTCTTTGCAGCCTCTCAGCCGGTGATAACACGGACGGCTGAGATCTCAAGGTTGCATCTGTAAAGGCAAAATGCAACACTTAACAGAAGCAGCATTGTTCACACTAGACAGAGCAATGATTTCCCCCATACTTAAGCAGGGCAAGCACAGTTTACACAATAACATAATTTGCCCGTTCCCAAGTGAGCGCACATAACCCACAGGAACCCCAAAATGGGTCAAGGGGGACTGATTCTTTCATGGCTGTACTGTCCTCTGGGTTTCTGTGCCTTGGGGAGAGCCAACAGCTGCAGGGGTCCCCTATACTGAACACTATCCCCACATTTTCCACAGGGGTTCATCCTGGAAGATATCTCACTGCTGAGGGTGACCTGGGAAGCAAGCGAGAGTCTTCTACTACAGTGCAGCTTCCACCCTGGCCCATGTGCAGCTTGCCTGTGTGCAGCAATGATCTCTCCCCCCCCCCAGCCCCCACCCCCCGCCCGCCCCTCACGGATAAGGACCACAGTGGCTCTCCCGTGAAACCCGCACAAGCACATTGCCCAAGTTCTGGCTGAGACCTTGAAGTGATCTCTGGGTCCGGTTACCGCGATGTGAGAGAGCACATCAATGCCCTATTCTGCATCTAGGCGTGCGTGCAGCCCTAATTCTCCTCACCCCAAGAGCCCGCACCGAATAACTTCCTTCCCAAAATAAAAGCCGCTTACTGGGAACCTCCTCTAGTGTTTGTCCTTCCCCAAGCACCAGCCGCCATGACTGGCTATCCTCCTCCTGGCTTGAGAACAGCTCCTGGCTGCATGCATCTAGGGATGCCGGGGTGTCTTCCCCCTCCTCAGCACCTTTGCTCCTGCTTTGCTGCTGCTCCTCCTCCTGCCTTGTTAGACTGGGCTCTGAAGTGTCCATGGTGGTACTCGGAGTAGAGGTGGAGTCACTCCCAAGTATCACGTCCAGCTCTTTGTAAAAATGGCAGGTTGCGGGGGCAGCACTGGAGCAACTGTTTGCCTTGTGGGCTTTGCGGTAGCTCCTTCACTTAAACCCTGCACCGCAGAGTGTCCCGGTCATGGCCCCTTTCCATCATGTCCCTTGATATCTGCCTGAAGGTATCGTAATTCCTATGGCTGGAGCGCAGCTGGGACTGGACAGCTTCCTCCCCCAAACACTGATGAGGTCCAGCACCTCACCATTGCTCCATACTGGGGTTTGCCTGGTGCGTAGAGGCATGGTCACCTGGAAAGATTCGCTGAGAGCATTCCAGGCCTGGCTGAGCAAACAGGAAGGGGATTTTCAAAATTCCCAGAGAATTTAAAGGGTGGGTCTGATGGTTGGTCAGCTGAGGGCAGGGCAGTAGAGTTCAAACTGATGACCAGAGTGGCTAGCACAGGCATTGTGAGACGCTTCTGGAGGCCGATCAGAGCGCATTAACAGGCCGCAGCGCTCCAGAAGGGGCGCATCAAACATTATTCTACTCACTGAGGTGGAGTACCAGGGGCGCACTAGCTACGGAGTCAGAGCGCTCTGTGCCTTGCCAGTGTGGGCGGGTTGTGAGTTAAAGTGCACTGGGCTGCTTTAATGCGCTCTAACTCACAAGTGTAGCCATGTCCTCAGTAGAATGTTTTTTTTTTGGTTTTGTTTTTCCCAAAACTTTCCATGAGGTGGCAGATGCTCTTCAGAAGTGCACTGACAGAATTTTAAAGAATGATTCAATAATCTAATTCTTTGCTTTACGTTGTGTTTTCAAACATGCTAAAAATAATCAAAACAGCAAAATATGGTCCTGGGACTGTGGGAAAAGGAATAAAAATGCTGTTCTCCCAGTATCCAGTTGTCTGCTTATTCTGCCTTTTTCTTAAGAATAGAGTTTATTGAAGCAATTTATCCTGACTAAATGTGATATAAATCTCTGTACATGTATTTACATGCAGGTTATTGTTCTTAGTGAGTGAGCAGTTAATAGTTTTTGAGGGACAAAATGAATCCTCCTAATATCTTGCAAGATCCGTTAACTGCAATTCTTATAGTGCACAAGTCTTCAAATTTTTAAACAGAGCTGCTTGTTACACTGTCAGAAGTGTCTGGGGGGGAAACCTGAAATACGGTGTTTGTTTTTTCCTCAGTTTTGATTAGTTTTATCAAAGCCACAAGACTGTCTGCTGATTCATTTTTATTTTATTTTTTTTTAATGTCATAAACAGCTTTTATGTGAACTGGAAGCATAAATACCAAATGAAGAGAGACCCAAAATCTTAAGTATTGGGGGAGGAAACAAGCTGTTTAAGTGACAGATGTCTGACATTACATTAATTAAGGAAAAGTAAGGATTTTTGCCTTGTAAATTAGAGCAGCCCTTCCTATTATCCTGCAAATTTAATAGACTTTTTATTAGAAAAATCACTTCTCCTGCTAGCTAAGTATACCATGCAGCTCCATTTAAAACCCCAAACTGTGTTAAAGTTTTAACTTCATAAGTCTTCACCCTTTGACTATTCAGTAACTTCACCTTTTTTTAAGGTGGATTTTTGCAAAACTTTAAAAGACAACTAATGCCACCTTTTCATCCATTCCTTGTCTGCCATTCTCCTGTTATCACAACATGATTGCTCTTTCTTCAATGGTTTAATAGCTCCAAAACCTGCTGTCTAAAATTGCTGATGAAGTTCACCACTGCACTGACAGAGGACTTCACTCCCCATGGCTGTCTTGACAATGCAATCTCCCCTCCTACGCAGCCTCACCAGTGTACCTAACCCCTGGCTCTCTGAGAGGGGAGCATAGTCTCCATAGCTTATGCTCCAATACATCTGTTAGTCTTAAAGGTGCCACAGGACTCTCTGTTCCTTTTTATGGTCTCCCTAGGCATACAATCCTTCGTACTGAGATTAACAGCTTGAAGATTTGGCAATCATAGCAGTTTACATCTTCAAAGTGATGTTTAAACATTAATTGTTAACCATCCCTTGCTTCACAGGGTGCATCTCCTTTTACAAATGGAGAAATTGAAGCATGAAGATGGGAATCAACTTGTCAAAGACCACACAAGTTATTGTCTAACCAGGGATTAGAAATCTGGAATACCTGATGTGCAGTTTTGGGTTGAGTCCATAGACCACACTAAAATGGTTGCTGACCTAATGTCTGGAGGTACTGAGGAGTCTTTGGACTGCATGTTGGTCCTATGTCTTTCCTGATTGGTAAAAACTAGCTGGATATACTGGGACTATGCTTGGTGAATACCATCACATCCTTTTGGAAGAACAGGGTACCAGCTTCCTTTGAATAGGCAATTGTTAGGTCTTGTCTTAGTACACCATCTCTTGATACTGTTAGTCCTTCCAAATTACCATCGTGTTTCAAAATTTACCTTCTTCTGGGAAAGGTGGTGACAAAGCAATTCTAGCAGGATTTGGAGGGAGTCTTAACTTTTCCTTCACTCCAGTTAGATTTCTGATCTGGTTATGGTACAGAAACAGCATCAGTTGCATTATCTATCTAAAGGAAGAAATCAAAGATAAATTGACCATGTTGGCTCTTTTAGAACCATCTGCTTCCTTTGATACAGCTGACCACAAGGTTCTGGGGAGATGGTTCTAGTCCTTAGCTGGGGCTAATGGAGTTTGTCTGGTCACTTTGCTCCTTTCTTTCTAGATTTCAGAGAGTTGTTCTGAGTGAATGAGCATGGGGCAGACATGCACGTTACTGCATCATTTGACCTTGTCATTCCTCCTGTTTGAAGGCTTTGTATACATGTTAGTTATTGAAGAAGCATGGACGTATCCTGCTTTCAATATGCTGTTGATAACACCCCTGTTGTTAACCCCCACATCTATATCTCCATTTTGTGGTGTCCTCTGATGCATATGAGTGATTTTACCCAATGCCTGAATGAGATTAGGTCTAGAATGAGGGCTAGCTGGCTGAAGATCAGTCTGGAGAAGATTGTGGTGATGTTTGTAGACTCTGGTTAGAAACTCAGTGGTGGAGATGAGCCCCCTTGATTAGAGGGAGTGCACTCACCTTTTTGGTTTCTCAAGTTAACAATTTGAGGTCTCAGTTGGAATCTTAGACAGATGTGGCCAAGACTGGTTTGTTCTCTTTCTCCCGCCCCTTCCCGCATCTGTGCTTTTTGAGGCTTCTGACATATTTTAGATACTCCTCTTGCTGTTATCTGCCATGCCTTTGCCACTCGAGATTAGATCACTGTCAGGAGCTCTCTAGGCCATAATCTTCAGATCCATGAGAAAACTCCTGCTTTGTACTATGATGGTGCTCCAGGATCTATATTAATTTACAGGTACAATTTAAGATAATGTTGTTGTTGATTTATAAAGTCTTAAGCAGTTTGCTTCCCAGCTGAGTCTCTCATGGGGTTTTTCTGATCAGGAGAAGGCTCTGAGCTGACAATCCTGTGGTTTCTGAAGGAGGGACTGCTAGCAGGGCATTTTCTGTGAGGGACCATTGCCATTGGAACTGTTCTCCTTCCCCAACCACAAACAAAATCCCAAGCCAATCTGCTTCCTCTAGGATCTTTTGAGCTTGTTAACTAACCTTCAGTGCACTCTGCAAGGCCCATTTAACTTCCTGAGTTTTCTGGAAGGTGTGTGTGGGGAGCTAATATTTGTGGTTAACCTCATTTTATCTGCAAATTATGAAGCACCCTTGTTGCCAGTCCATTATATTTTTGTTTGGAGGCTATTTACCCATTGTTTTTTCATGTGTGTATATATAGGGCCTAGAGTTCATTTGCTTAATAAATCTAAACGTAGTCCAAACTGTGATAGCAGACTTTGTAGATACGCTTTAGAAAGAACAGAATTGCAATCCACTCATTTCACCCAGGCTGCTAAACAGGGAACAGTTTTTAGCCAGGACCAACTTGGGCAAGATTTGATCAAGCACGCTAGGGAGGGGAAAGCTCCACATCTCATCAGTCCTTTCAGATAGGCTATTCCTTTACACCCCTAAGCCATCTTTAGCTCCCATTAAAATGCAAACTTCTCCCACATACCTCCCAAGTCTTGTTTTGCTGCACCACTAGAGTACTTTCCATATCGTTCCTAAAAATAACTCTCTCCACCCTCTCAGTACTACTGAGGTGTTTTTACATGGTTAGAAATTTTAAAATCTAAACAAAAAGTGTGTATTTTTTTTTTTAATGAAGTAATTTTGGCTGCATTCTGGTTCCATTTCTGTTCTTGGCTCCAGTGATGCCTGTCGGCTTTCTGCAGCCAAGAGCGTAACTCGGAGAGAGAGACTGGAAGCAAAATGAACAGTCAGAACACGTTCACACAGTAAACCCCCTGAAGAGATAACATTTTCTTTATTATAGCTTTTTAAAATCCAGCTATAAAAATATCAGTAGGTGGATGGAACCATTATTTCTAGAATTTGAGGTGGTGGGGGTTACTTTATTTACTCTTATTTTTTATTAATAAGAATAGCTTCACTTGTAGCATAATAGGACAGAGTGCTTTGTTATCCTTGGCTATAATCTGTGATAAACTACCCTTGCCATCAGCCATGTAGTTTACCCACTAGGGAGCCAGATTATTGCCTTGTAAAATGGAGCACCACTCCTATAATCCCTTAATTAATTAAATGACAAATTTTAGTTCTCTCCCATTGAAAATATAACTTGTATGCAGAGCAGACTCGATTTATCGAACCGCTTCTGGGTAGCGCATTTTTCTATAGAACGTTTGTGTGTGTGTGTGTGTATGTGTACATGCTTTGTATACTATATTAAAAATCAATGAAGAAAATAAACAGTTGGATTAATACTTTGCTTTTCTCTAGTACCTTCCATCTGAGGATACAGGAGTGTTTTGCAGATGTTTATTATTTCTTACAGTCCTACTGTGAGACATGTAGGTACAGTTGCCATTTACAGATGGGGGGTTGGGGTGGATACTGAGGGTATGTTTACACTGCAGTTGGGAGAGTTCTTCCCAGTGTGGGTAGACAGACCTGCAGTAGCATGGGGAGGCAGCTCGAGATATCCAGGGGGTCCAGGCAGGTTTGTAATCAGGTGGCTAGCCCGAGTGACAGCCTGTGCTACCCCTGGCTACACTGCTATTTTCAGTGCACTTATTTGAGCGGAGCTACCATGTCTGTCTACCCATGCCCCAGCTGCAGTGTAGACATACCCTAAGATGGAGAAAGGCCAGGCCGTGAAAGAACCCTGGAGTGCTGACTACATATCCCTTATCCTGACCATTAGGCTAGGCTGTCATGGCTCCTCTTTTAACTATTAGACAAAATTTCCTCTTTGCAACTGCAAAAATTACTGGGTCACGTTAATTCAGCATTTAACTCAGACTGGATGAATTCCTTTTTCTGTACATGTAATCTAGTGGCACAGAAACCCCCTTCTTCCCCATATCCGCAGTCTTATGCTCTTTAAAGGAATATAATTAAGTCTGCTCCTGATATTTTGAATTTTTTAGGTTATTTAACAATTTCCATCCCTCTTTCCTTTCTCCTCAGCTTTGCCCAGCTATATGAAATATGGGAGACGACAGGCCGTTTGTGTGCAATGCCCCCGGCTGTGGACAGGTACTTTTACAGTATACTTTATTGTGAATGTGTTGTTGTGAATCAAAGTGTCCGTTTTTATCACTGAGGCAAAGAGTTTAAAGCCAGCATTTTACATGATCACTGGAGGTAATCAGATCGGAGGATTTGCAGTGTGTAAATCCAAGTTATGAGCAAGTGCAGGCACTACAAAGTAATGAAATCTGCCTTGCTTTGTGCCATATTGTTATTCTGCTGGTGTCTTTCATAAGACCCACACAGCCCAGAAAAAACACGCTGATCTCCAGTTAATGTTTTCTGGTAGCGTTACACACGTTCATTCAAGGCTATTTAACCAAAGGACAGATATTCCTTCTCTGTCAGGATGAGTTAGCTGTGATAGCATATTCCGTAAGGCAGCTGAGAATGTGACAGTTGATGGTTTGCTGCTATGTGAACCCCAAACTGCTAGATTCTATTTTGAGCTTTCAAAATAAAAGGGGGGGGGGGGATTTTTCCTCCATAGGTTACCTGCTAGTTGCAGCCTTGCAAAACTCTTTTTTGCTCACTCGCCTGGGGTGTGTGTGTGTGTGGTTTTATGAGTGAATAAAGTACACCTCTACCTCGATATAATGCTGTCCTCGGGAGTCAAAAAATCTTACCATGTTATAGGTGTTATATCGAACTTGCTTTGATCCACCGGAGTGCGCAGCCCTGTCCCCACTGGAGCACTGCTTTACCGCTTTATATCCGAATTTGTGTTATATCGGGTAGCATTATCTCGAGGTAAAGGTGTACCTCTGTTCATGTGATAAAGAACAGGTGAGTAGACTTTTGTGCCTGCGCTGGTAAATGTCCATGACAATTCCCCCTCCCCCTCCCTTGTTAGTGCTTCCCTGAAGTCTGGCTTAATGCAAAACAAACCTCTAAGAACAGACAGTGTCACTTTCCCTTCATTAAAACACTAATGCCTCATGATCCTTTGTCGCGCCTGTTGCCATACCATCTGGGCAACTCTCACTTTTCCTTTAAAAAAAATAAAACATTTGAACTATTGAGCCATTCCAGAGGGGACTTGGTAAAATCCTACATAAATTCCTTATTGTAGTTACTGTTGGCTAATGAATTAAAAGCCTATGTGTTATGGTGCAAAAATTTCAGAAGGGGTGAACAGGCATGCCCCTAAATGGTTTGTGGCTTTTAACCAGATCTTCAGTGATTCATATCCACTTTGTTACCTAATGGTCAGGGAAATGGGTTGCCAAACTATTATGATTGACACACTTAAGAGCCATAACAAATTCCCTGGATAAACCCCCACAGCATAATTTTTTTTTTTTTTAAATATATTTTAATGCCTCTTTGGGTCTTTCATGATGAACATTAAAAGGGATAATTCTGTACCCTTGAGGCATGTGCTTTAAGACAACAAGATGATAATAATTTGATACAGCTACTTTGCGTAGTGGAAAAATCTAATCCACTAACCAAATACTTTGACTTTTTTTAAAAATATGCAATTGCTTGTTTTAGTCTTTTTTGCTTAAGAACATTTATGGTATCAGTCCAATCTGATGCATTTTTTTATCCTGCCCTTATGTGGATTTGATTTTGTAGCCTGTTTTATCTCTCCTTTGTTCCTGAAATTGTGCAAGTCAACATAAATTGTACTTGCTGTATCTGAGCACTGACATGAAGGCGTCAGTTATATAACTCTAAAATCAGATTTGTAAGCAACTGAAGCAACCCAAAACTTATCTAAATAATTTTTAAAAACCCACCCAAATGAGCTATAAGGGTGGCTGCTTTTTTTTTCTCTTTCATTGTTCAAGGAGAATCCTCCTCCTTCTCCTCCTCCTCCTCCTTGTGTGTAATTCTGTCAATTCTTGATTTTTAATGTGGAATTAGCAAAGAGTCCTGTGGCACCTTATAGACTAACAGACGTATTGGAGCATGAGCTTTCGTGGGTGAATACCCACTTCGTCGGACGCAGGATGCGACATGCATCTGACGAAGTGGGTATTCACCCACGAAAGCTCATGCTCCAATGCTTCTGTTAGTCTATAAGGTGCCATAGGACTCTTAGTCTGGATCTGTAACAACAGCAAACACTGCTACCCCTCTAATGTTGAATTGTTAACTTTACACCAATATTATTTTTTTTTTTATTACAGCAGTGCCTAAGGGCCAATCAAGAATGCAGCCCCATAGTGCTGGCTGCTGTACAGACACAGTAGTAGACAGCCCCTGCGCGATAGAAAGATGCATACACTATAAGCCTAGAAGGGACCACTGTGATCATGTCGCTGACCATGTGTATAACACAAGCCATAGGACTTCCCTGAGTTTTATTGTTTGAACTAGAGCATATCTTTTAGAAAAACATCCAATCTTGATTGAAAAATTTCCAGTAATAAAAAATCCACCATAGCCTTTTGTAAGTTTGTTCCAATGGTTAATTACCCTCGTTATTAAAAATGTGCGCCTTATGTCTAGTTTAAACTTGTCCACTTCAACTTCTAGCCATTGGATCTTGTTTATATATTTCTCAGCTAGATTAAAGAGCCCTTTATTATTCTTGCTGTTCCTAATGTAGATACATATAGACTCTGATCAAGTTATCTTTGTGTTAAGCTAAATAGATCGAGTTCATGACTTTCACTGTATGGTATGTTTTCCAATCCTTTAATCATTTTCAGTTGTGCACTTTACCCTGAAGGTTATAAAGCCTTCTACAAACTATAAGAATGGCATTCACCACTAAAATGCAGCCACCTCTGCAGTGGAATGCAGCTAGTGAATAACCCAGAGAAACCATAGATAACAGTCTGGGACCATGTGGAGGTCAATATCCAACTTTGAATGCATTTAGGGAGGCAGAATGTCAGCTGAAGTTAATTTCACCATAGACAACCTTCTTCTTTTTTTCCCCAATGCAACCAGGGAAATATGGGGTCAGCAGGCTTACACTTCCCCCAGGTGTATGTAAACTTGGTAGCTTTTAATAACTTGATTTTTATAGTAGAAATTGGAGGACCATCCCTTTAGGGAGACTGTTTTCAGTGGTCAAATTCTGATGGCATGTTCTGTCATTTCTGGCACCAGACCCTGACCTTTGACAAGGGTTTCTTCAGGTAAACATATACTCAAATATAGAGGGTCAATTCAACTGTGGCTTCCATTCTAATTGAACCCTCTTATTCCATGGGTGAATTTGTCCCCAAGTTGCCTAAGAATTGGGACCACTGTTTCCAAATGTAGTTAGCTAAAGATAGATCTTTGTGTAGGCAGCTAGGTAAATGGCCCAACCTTTCAAAGATCCTGAGCACCCACAACTCCTGATATAATCAGTGGGAGCTGTGGGGGAAAGCACCTTTTGAAAATCAGGCTATTGTACTTTTAATTTTGAAGCCCAACTTTAAGTTTGAAAACATGGGTCCAAGATTCTATTAATATGATATTGCTTACAGCATTGTACTAACTAGACCTTTCCCAGGGAAATAGAGACAATTCCTGTCCCCAAAGAACTTGCGACTCAAAATATTGAAGCTAATAACTACATTCAATATCCTGTATGAAATAAGTCTCAGTCCAGTTCCCAATAGAAAGGTTATAGAAGTTACCATCACAGTATGACCGTGATTGTCCCGTTATTGCCAGTTGCAGCAGAGGCCAAGGATTGGATGGATGAATGTAGGGGAGGGGCTCTTCTCTCCACTCTGGAGGACTGTCCCTTCAGGTCAGGGGTGAGGGACATTGGAAGATGAAGCTTTTCTTGCTGCAGTGCAGACTTTCTAAACATCAGTCTGCAGGGCTGTTGATCAGGCACCTGTCCGAGACCCTGGTGCACTTACCTGCAGTGTGCCAGGTTACAGTCTCTTTTCCTGGCTCCTCCAGAGCTCCCAGCTGCACTTTACCCCCCCCCCCATCTTTTCCTGTGTACACCCCCCCATCTGTGATCCCCAAAAGCCATGAGTTTGCCTCCTCAGCTCCCTCTGAACATTGTCCAAAACATGCTGTCAGACCAGAAGGGGGAAGCTTGAGGGAGCTGTGGGGCCCCTATATGTGACTATCTTGCATAGCTGGCGGAGTTCCTTTGGGTAGTGTCCTCGGACTCCTTGAACTCCTTTGCAGGGCGGTAGGTGCTGCCTGGAGTTCTCTGTTCACGTGTCCCATTCTTTTCCCTTGTTTTAAATCTTAGAATCATGCTCCCATTCCTGGGTGGCTGTTGGTGTGGGTGTGTGTGTGTGGTGGTGTGCGTTTTTTTTTTTTTTTTTTTTTACACTCACACTATTTTCAAGACCAAACAGCTTAAAACTTTCATTATCCATGCATTTGTGCAAATATGACCCTGGGCAGACAGCCACAAGCTGTCTCTCCTGGTTTTATTTGCAATTCAGAACTCTAATTATGCTCTTCAGTGACCCACCATTTGGAAACACTGCATTAAAGAGCATGTGAGCCCAGGAGAAGAGGGAAAAGGAGAAAGCAGAACAATGCAAAAAGCTCTGAAAAGCAGACTTGGAACAACTGATATGAAGCCAGTCACACACACATTTTTGCTAAAGGGAGAAGTCCATGACTTCCTTATATGAGTTGTCAGTTGGCTCTTCTTTTCCTATGTGGTTGTGACCAGCCTCTCACTTTACTTCCTTTCTTGCTCGTTTTCCCTTCCCCTCCACTGCTTCTGTATAGAAATTAGAAAAATGCTGTGATAAAGGCAGATGAGGGGAGTGGATACCTAAAATAGATTAGAAGATCTTACTATACTCACCATATAATCAAAACTAGTGAGCTTGCAGTGGGTATGTAAACATGTTTTGGTTGCTAGGTCTTTAATGGCTGCTATTTTTGGATTCTGTACATGATTACTTCCCAACAGTGAGTCTGATGTGACCCAGCTGAGTTCTAAATGTGCTCCATATATGTTTTAAAAAAGATTCTGCTGAAGGTCGTTTATCTGGTGTGTGTGGTGTGGTTTTTCTTTTTTCTTTTTTCTTTTTTTTTCCTGCTTACCCCCTCCCTCGTTGCCAGAAAGAGGAGCTGTTGAACAAACAAGAATGTGTCCCTTGGCTGCAACACACTTCCTTCAGAGAGAGAAGAAAATAAAGAAGCATGTTAGTCTCTGTATTGATTATAGTAGATGCAAAAATGTGCCTTGTGTAAGGCTTTTGTTGTGCGTAATGTGAAACGGATCCAAAAGGCTCTGTTGGGCAAGGTGTCATGCACTACCTAATGATTATTAAAATAGTCTTCTAACCCCGTTTAAAATACACTCTCTGTGATTAACTACACCCTTTGGAACTAAATGTTAGCAATAAACTTTAATGCTGTCGTTACAGTGGAAAGATATTGACTAAAAATGTGTAATGATACAGCACTGACTCATTAATAAAAGGTAGGATTTTACCAGGTTTAAGCATTTTAGACATCTAGGGCAAAGGTCTGAGAGGAAGGCATGGATTCTGTTCACAGTTCTGCCACTGATTTACTGTGACCTGAGGCAAGTCACTTAATTTCTGTGCCTGTTTTCTGCTTTATGTAAAAATGTGTAGCTACCTCTTAAAAGCAATTCCAAGATTCAGGATTGAAAGTGGAATTGAATCATTGATTGATGGTGCGAAATGGGGTGTGTGTGTGTGTGTGTGTGTGTGTGTGTGTTTGATAACGGAATGTACCTCTCACTACTTCCACCTGCTTTATAATGCTATCTGTGAGGGTTGCACACTTTTTGGATTTTTATGGAGTGTTATAATGGAAAGAAGGTCATTATTAATATGCTTCATCCATAACAGTTGACTAAATTAGAGAGCTGTTTTAATGGAGATGCAATGATGTTGAATAGAATCTACAAGGAGGACGACTTCGGCCAGTTACCGCCCGAAAAACAGAACATTTCATTTTTAAGTGACACATCACTTACAGAATCTCATCATCACTTTTATACAAGCCATTTCCTCTCACAATCGTTTGGGTCTTAAACCCAGCCTTAATTTAAGAATTTATTCCCTTCTAAGCTCATACCATTGAGGTGATGTCCCTGGAAAGTCCAAGAAACTAGAAGCCCAGAACTTTCAGGAGGGCAGGAAAATGATTTTTCTTCTTTGTGGCTTATTGTATCCTCTTATCTTGTCATATAATAGAAATAATGTTTATGGCATTGAAGCTGCAGCATCGCTTGGCATTTAACCAACCTCAAAAGCAGTTTATTGCTTTGTATACTCTGCCGCTATGACCATTATCCCTTAAATCTCTATTGCTTTGTAATATACGAGGCAACAAATGGCTTCTGTGATTGGCTAAATGTGGAACTGAAGCTAAGGTGTGTTTTATCGCCTGTATAATACAAATGAATATAGATTATTCCTGTTGTACAAGCTCTGATATTAAAGAGGAAAAAAAAGTTCTCTTCTCTCTGTGAGGCTTTCCAGTGGCCGTCTGTCCCCTCCATGCTTCAGAATTTCCAGTGGCATAGAATATGTAGAGTGCTAAAGCCTTACCTGCCCTGGAGATGTGCCGTTTCCAGCCACCATGACAGCTACTGGTGTAAGCCATCACTGTAGACCGCGTGAACTACTGTCTGCACCAGCTCAGCTTATCCCAATTCTGAGTAGGGGGTGAACTGCACCAATGCAAAGAACGGCTTTGCCTGCCTACAGTAGGGTTTGTACTGGTGCAGGTACATCAGTGGCTGGAAATCTCCAGTGTAGGGAAATCTTAAGATGAACTATACAGGAAAAAACTCCATTGTGAAGCAGTTAGGACTGCTATACACAACAATATGGAGGAAGAGCGGGTAAATACTAGTAGATGGCTTAATTTTCAAGTTCTGGGTTTGGGTTAGGCATAGTGTGTGAAGCCTGAACAATGAAGTGATTTGTATATGAATTTCTTCGGGGTTTTTTTTAAGTGTTTAACTGGGGGATGGGAGGCAGACCTGTGGTAGTAGAGTGCAGTCGGAGAATATCTTCTCCATCAGCAACTGTGTATAGAATAAAATCTGAGAGGAGTGCTCCTCGTGGTGAAGGTTGTACGTGCCTGGGCTCATCAATAATGCCTGTGTGCAACTGGCCCCATCAACTAATCAGGCATGTGTGCACAGCACATAGCAGCATTCAATTATAAGTTGAACCTCTTGTCTGGCACCCTCAGGACCTGACTGGTGCCGAACCAGAGAATTTGCTGAACCATAGGAGGTCAACACAGTATTGTAGTGAGCGGGTCTCTTTTTATTTTTATTTTGCCAAGGTGAATAAATGGAACAACGTACCAATGTGCCCTTTTCCAATTTCTGCAACAATTCCACCTTTTGCTATATCGATATTGACGATCACTGTTTGACACCTGCGTATGCTTAGCAGCATTACCAACACTTCCACTGCTTGCTGGTCCCTTAGAAGACACAGTTAGGGGTAAATTTAGAACTAAATAACAGCACAGAACACTGTTTGGAAGCTGCCGACTCCAGACTGCTACCGGTCGGTCGCGAATCAGTTTGGAGTCAGGAAGTCGACCATTGGGGCTGCGGTAATTCAAATGTGCAGGGCCATTAATTGCATCCTGCTACGAAGGACTATGACTCTTGGCAATTGGCGTGAAATATTGGATGGCTTTGCAGCAATGGGATTCTTTAACTGCGGCCAGGCGATAGATGGTACGCATATTCTAATTTTGGCCCTGGACCATCTTGCAACAGAGTACATCAAGAGAAAGGGGTACTTCTCTGTGGTATTGCAGGCGTTTGTGGATCATGATGGACATTTAATTGACATCAATTCGGGGTGGTTCAGGAAGGTGCATGACGCATGCCTCTTCAGAAACAATGGCCTATACAGAAAGCTTCTAGCAGGGACTTTCTTACCTGACCAGAAGATTCCAGTGAGGAGATGTTGAAATGCCCATGGTGATCCTGGGAGACCCAGCGTACCACTTGCTCTAGTGGCTCATGGAAGCTTTACAGGAGAAATCTGGACAGCAGCAAGGAGCGCTTGAACAATAGGCTGAGCAGGTGCAGAATGACTGTAGAATGAGCCTTTGGCATATTAAAAGCGCGCTGGCGTTTGCTTTTATGGCAGGTTAGCCCTAAAAGAGGAAAATATTCCTGTGGTCATAGCAGCATGCTGCACACTCCATAATACTTGTGAGGCTAAGGGTGAAAAGTTTTTTCCCCCACGGTGGAGCAGGGAGGCAGATCGCCTGGCTGCTGAATTTGACCAGCCAGATACCAGGGCTATTAAAGGGGCACAATGGGGGGGCTATTCGAATCAGGTAGGCTTTGAGGCACCATTTTGACAGTGAGACCCAGTAATGTGTTTTTTTTTCTATACATCACTCTGCCATGCTTTGTTAACTTGCTGCCTTGCATAAAAATTGTGGTGATTCCTGACCGGGATTTGCAGTCTGCAAATGATCAAATTGACAATGTATATTACTACCAGCAGCAACAACCACATGTAGGAGACAAGTAAAGATTGCTTATCTTTTAGAGAGTTTGTTTTATTAAATACCAATTAACAACACACCCTGCACAAGTGATTGCTGATTGGCATGGGGAAGCTTCCTAGAATGGGGAAAGGAACAAAGCAGCACTGCCAAGGAAACTTCAGCAGAGGATTGGCAAGTACCTCCAGGAAAGTTTTTCCTAGAGATCTCTCTGGAGGATTCCCATGAAATCTGTTTGCATTAACACCGTTCTGCTGCACTGTTTAGCTGCACAGAGGAATGTGAAGCACATGTACAAGACTAGCTGTGTTTGCATTTCTATCCCTTCACCCTCTTCTAGAATATACAAAGCAAAGGACAGCTGTGCCTCATAAGAATGGGCCTACTGGGTCAGACCAAGGGTCCATCTAGCCCAGTATCCTGTCTTCTGACAATGGCCAGTGCCAGGTGCCCCAGAGGGAATGAACAGAGCTGGTAATCCTCAAGTGATCCATCCCCTGTCGCTCATTCCCAGCTTCTGGCAAACAGAGGCTAGGGACACCATTCTGTCCATCCTGGCTAATTGCCATTGATGGACCTATCCTCCATGAATTTATCTAGTTCTTTTTTGAACCATGTTATGGTCTTGGCCATCACAACATACTCTGGCAAGGAGTTCTACAGGTTGACTGTGCTTTGTGTGAAGAAATACTTCCTTTTATTTGTTTTAAACCTGCTGCCTATTAATTTCATTTGGTGATTCCTAGTTCTTGTGTTAGTTCATATAACTGAACAGCATCAACTCAAAAAAGATCACTTATCAGAGCTCTCTCTAGCATGCATGATATGGAAGAGGACTGATTGCTGGGACTGGCTAGACCGGGGTGGGCAGTAATTTTCGCAGGGGAGCCACTCCATGAATTTTGGTAAGTCGTCATGGGCCACACATTTCTACTATATTAATGGAGGGAGTTTGAGTGCAGGAGGGAGCTCTGGGCTAGTGCGAGTGTTGGGGTGCAGGTGAGGGGTGTGGGCTCTGGGAGGGAATTTGGGTGCAGGAGGAGGTTCTGACCTGGGGCAGGGAGTTGGGGTGTGGGAGGGGGTGCAAGGTGCAGGTTCTGGCCAGGAGGCACTTACCACAGGCGGCTCCCAGCCGGCGGCTCAGGCAGGTTGCCTGCATGCTATGGCCCCATGCAGCTCCTGGAAGCGGCTGCGGCCGGCTGCTACTGGCACATCTCTGCGTGCCCCTTGGGAAGAGAGGGACAGCGGGTCTCCGTGTGATGCCCGCACCTGCAAGCATCACCCACGCAGCTCCCATTGGCCAGTTTCCGACCAATGGGAACTGTGAGGATGGTGCTGGGGGCGGAGGCTGTGCGCAGAGCCATGCCAGGAGCGGTGTAGGGCCACGGCAGGCAAGCAGCCTGCCTGAGCACCGCGCTGCACCGTGGGACTTTTAGCGGCCCGGAGATTGCGAGGGGGCAGCCAAAGATCCTGGCAGGCCGGACAGAAATGTTTGATGGGCCGTGTCATGCCTGCTTCCCCACTCTGAACTTTAGGGTACAAATGTGGGGGCCTGCATGAAAACTTCTAAGCTTAACTACCAGTTTAGATCTGGTCCGCTGCCACCACTCCCAAAGTGCTAATTCCCTTCCCTGGGTAGCCTTGAGAGACTCTTCACCAATTCCCTGGTGAATACAGATCCAACCCCCTTGGATCTTAAGGAAAAATCAATCAGGTTCTTAAAAAGAAGGCTTTTAATTAAAGAAAAAGGTAAAAATCATCTCTATAAAATCAGGATGGAAAATAACTTTACAGGGTAATCAAACTTAAAGAGTCCAGAGGAATCCCCTCCAGCCTTAGGTTCAAAGTTACAGCAAACAGAGATAAACACTCTAGCAAAAAGGTATGTTTACAAGTTGAGAAAACAAAGATTAAAAACTAACACGCCTTGCCTGGCTGTTTACTTACAAGTTGGAAATAGGAGAGATTTCAGAGTAGCAGCCGTGTTAGTCTGTATCCGCAAAAAGAACAGGAGTACTTGTGGCACCTTAGAGACTAACAAATTTATTAGAGCATAAGCTTTCGTGGACTACAGCCCACTTCTTCGGATGCATATATCATCATCATCATCATCATCATTCTGAACAAGTCATCTCAATATGAGAGACTTGTTCAGAAAGATTTAGAGAACCTGGATTGATGTCTGGTCCCTCTCAGTCCCAAGAGCGAACAACCCCCAAAACAAAGAGCACAAACAAAAGCCTTCCTCCACTAAGATTTGAAAGTATCTTGTCCCCTTATTGGTCCTTTGGGTCAGGTGTCAGCCAGGTTACCGGAGCTTCTTAACCCTTTACAGGTAAAAGGATTTTGGAGTCTGGCCAGGAGGGATTTTATAGTACTGTACACAGGAGGGCTGTTACCCTTCCCTTTATAGTTATGACAGGCCGAATCAGGCCCATGGGCTGTATTTTGCCCACCCCTGGGCTAGACCCTTCTGGAGTAGAGAAGAAGTCTCGACTCGCTGTGCCACTGGACAGGCCTGCCGTGTGCGCCACATGGTCCTCCAACTCGACCTATTCATCCACGACTTGGTCCTCAGGGTTGAGTTCATTGTCTCCAGGCCCTGCTGAAGTATCAATGAGGCTCTAAGCAGTGGAGGTGGGGTCGCCACCAAGGATGGCCTCCAGCTCCTTATAGAAGTGGCAGGTCTTCGGTGCAGCACCAGAGCGATGATTTGTCTCCCTTGCCTTCTGGTATGTCTGCCTCAGCTCCTTTATCTTTGCATGGCTCTGATGGGTGTCCCGTTCGTAGCCCTTATCCAACAAGTCACGGGAAATCTGACCATAGGTATTAAAGTTCCTATGGCTGGAGTGGAACTGGTACTGAACAGCCTCCTCTCCCTCACAGTGCCAGCAGATCCAACAACTCAGGTGTGCTCCAAGTGGGGGAGCATTTGCTGTGTGGAGCTGCCACAGTCAGCTGGGAAGATTAAATGTGAGCTGTCCATGCCAAGAAAACAGGAAGTGGGATTTAAAAAAATCCCAGGCCTTTAAATGGAGAGGGACAGATGCCTGTGTACCTGGGTGCAGGGTAGCAGAGTTCAAACTGCTGACCAGAGTGATCAAAATGAGCATTGTGGGATGCCTCCTGGAGGCCAATTATAGAGACGTAACCAAGTGCAGTGTCTACACTGACACTTTGTCGATATAACTTTGCCGCACAAAGCTCTAAGCCTCTCATGGAGGTGGTTTTATTTTGTCGGCAAAGCAGGAGAGTTTTTTGTCGGCAGAAGGAGCATTGCAGTCTACAGACCTCCCCTGTTTTTTGTCAACGAAAGCTGACTTTCGTTGACAAAACTGTGTGACTTAGATAAGGCCTAAGTGTCAATAAGCCTGTTGGAGTGATGTTCACTAACTAAAATCTTTATTTAGCTGACAGTCCCCTTGTCAGATATTGAATAAAATTCTGGATATAAAATGGTCAAACTTGAACAAAACATATGACCATTCAGAGGCAAAACTTCATTCCATTTTCAAGCTTTCATTCTTTTGCATGGGTTTTGTTGCCCAGTGCATGTATATGGTACGCTTGATCGTGAGCTCTTGTATTGCTGCTGCACCTAAATGACTTAAAGATCTGAACCATACATTCTAATTTCATTGCTTTTAAAAAAAATTAATTCTTCAAGGAAGCATCCGAGGATACCTTGAAAGATTCCTAGCAGGATAAACTCGGTCTTCCTCCCACCTCACTTATCCTTGTTTGAAACTGCTATAGCTGAATAAAACTAAAGAAATAAAATTCTACAGAGAAACATCTTGGTTAAAATCCTTCTACTATGTTACTGGAATGCAGGTTTACAGAAGCATTTTCGTTCAGATTAAGGCCCCTACTATTTCCAGTACCTACATACCAAACACAAAGTGGTAGATGGTACATTATATACTGTTAACACTTGGAGACTTGAGAAATGTGAGTTCATAGTAAGTTGCTTATAGTACCTTTTTTCAGTTTTTCAGTATTGCATTGACTTAAAAAAATGTAAGAATTGGAACTCTTGTATTGTCAATGCAGTGAAATAACAGGTCCCACCTCTCACTGAAAATGTATTTTTGGAAGTGGGCAGGTGGAAGCTAATTTTGAATAATAAGCTGAAAAAAGCATCTGAAACCAGTAAACTTTTATTTTTTACACACCTATAACTTAACAGCCAAACCAATTTAAACCAAATTGGATAATAAAAAAAAAAAATTGCTTCTAGGCTGAGTCCCTGCATGCCAAGTTCCAACCTAGAATGAATTTTTATGACCACATTATAAACCCCCTAGAAATGAAGGTTTAAAATGGAAATGTTGACAGACCTTTAACTACAAAAGCACTATAATAGAACTACTTTTTATAAAATGCCTGTTTTAAAGTATAATTAAAGACTTAAATAATATTTAATAGCAACATTTCCTGTAGTTTTTTGAAACTTCATCATTCCTATGGTTAGTATTCATTGCAAATTTTAAGAATATCATTCCTGCTTTACATTTGAAGCACGCCTGCTGTGCTGTACTGGCAGACACACTTGTCTGTCAAATGGAAGTTGGTCCGAAAAGCTTTCTGAATTCCCCTTTTCTAAATAAAAACATAGATACCAATGTGTTTAATGGGACTCTGCTGTGGGCATGTCAAGAAACTTCAATGTCAATCACCTCCGAAAAAGTAAGCTTTTAATAACAAAAACAAACTCTAAAAAAATAACCAGGAATAGGATGTTCTTGCCAGGAGAACAAGTCTCTTTCCCTTCTCCCTATTGAGGTTTTAATTAGGGATTGCACTTTTAATATGGTGGCTGCCATCTTCTCATCAGGGCACGCTACTAGGATCTTTGGGCAGTACTTGCACTGTAGGATAATTTGTTTAGATAGCAAGTCTACCAATATTTTAAAAAAAAAAAAAATCATAGGTCTGAGCCTGCCGCTCGTAACATGCAGAACTCTCATTGACCTTAGTGGGAGTTAGGTGCTCCAGACTGTTTGTTTGCAGGATGGTGGTGGTGGGGTCATATATTGCAAAATACCTAAAAAGGTCTGTGTGACTTTGACACCCCTACTATTTGCTAACTCTTCCCCTTTTGCATTCCTGCCTAAAGTTGGCAAAAGCCAGCTCTGATTGACTGTAAAATTACTCCCTCTCCCCCCTATACAAGGGATATTGGCCTCCCCAACTTTGCAGTGTTTTCTGTAAGGATTTTTGCACCATTGTGATAAAGGTGCATTAAAGTAGGTGGACCCCTGAGATTTCTGTAATGTAGTACTGATTTTACTGCATCATTACAGATGGAAAAGTGAATCTTAGTGTCCCCGTCTTACACACCATACTGGATCTACTTTTGAGTCCTTGAGCCCATATCTGCTGGCCTGTTGACAAAAACAAGTGAAGATTGAGCTGGATTCCATTCTGTCTTTGGCATGGCCCGCTGCTGCCAAATATGTACTGTGGGAGAAGCTTTTTGTTACTGATGGCCATGGAGGTAGAAAGAACACCGTTTGACCTTTGCCCGACATTTCAGAGTGCATTTCATAGAATCATAGAATATCAGAGTTGGAAGGGACCTCAAGAGGTCATCTAGTCCAACCCCCTGCTCATTTGCAGCTCTAGAAGTAAGAACTTGTCTATGAGCTAATTTTGCTGTGGAAACTTAAATATAACAAATATAGTAAAATATACGGAACTCAATGACGCTGAAAAGGGCCCCCTTTCCTACAGAGACCCGGGGCAGGAATCACTTCCTCCTCAACCCACTTACGAAGGGCTGGATGGAGAGGCCTGACTCTGCCCTATAAGGGCGGCTGCAGCACCAGTGACTAGAGACCACTTTTGAAAGTACAGGAATAGGCCGATAGGTGTGCCAAGCACACCACAGTCCAGCAAAACTGGCTTGTTTAACACAGTCCAAAGCCATCCTTTTTAAAGAGGTTTTATAGTGAAGAAACATTCTAGTCTGTCAACTACTGCATGATGTACACAAATCCCAGGTGTTCTGCTCTTCAGTCATTTGTCACCCATTTTGATGGCTTGTCACATTGGCAGGTTTGAAGGTTGAGAGCTGTGATTTTATAAGAATGGAGTCTTCTTTTCTGAGCATATCTGCACTGTGTGTGCCTGTAAAGCATGTTGATATCCCCTGAAAGGTGCTTCAGAAATGTAATATTTCTGTCTTCAGCTCCTGTGTTACTGAAGACCTGTCTGCCCATTCTGTGTGGTTACACATGTGGTACCATAAATCTTGGTGTTCCAAACAAAGGGGCTCATGGAGACTGCTGCAGACGTATCACTGATGTGGCTGTAGAGAGTGTTAACTTTATAACATTTGAAAACACTCTATTGGAACAGCTACGTTTGAACTAGAAGTCAATTCTGTAGCCGCCTCCTTCTGGTGACATGAAGTAAATATTTATACACACACAGAGTTAGGTAGCTTAAAAGAAATCACACTGCATTCCTTTCTAGCTATTAATTCAAGGAATATTCTCAGAAATGGATAAGTGGGATGTATGTTTGCAGTGCTGTTGTATTGGGATGTGATCTTCCTACCAAATTTCACTGCAGAGATGAGTGAGGAGGTAACTAGAAGCCTGGATGATGATTGATGATGATTCTCTTTATAACATGGCTATCCATTCTGGTGAACTGCTGTTCCAAAGTAATCTCTTTACCAGGTTTTTTCAGCCATGCTGGTTGCTGTAAGATGCCTTAGCAATTAAAATCAGTAAAATATTGACTTTGGCTCCAAACAAACCATTGCTTGGATTTTCTTCACACCCACACCAGCAATATTGGAAAGGTTATGCTGAGGCTGTAGACCACCTCTTGAGGCTTTAAAATCTAGAGATCCTCTTTAAATCAAGTCCTGCCAACAGAACTGATGTAGAAAGATGATGTGTATGTTGGGACATTTTCTACTGCCACATCAGGCATGCGTCCTGCAATCGAACACCCGGATACTTGGCGTCAAGTACAAGGCCACACGGAAGAAATAAACACATGGCTGTGGAGTAGCTAAGGATCTGAATGGATATAGTTACATTTCTCTAGCTCCTCTTGTACTGTGAAGTTCCTCTAAAGTGAGCTACTTTTGGAGCAAAGGAGCCAGTTGATATGCAGAGTTTTCCGTGACAGCATAGTTGGGAGGATGTATTTTTGGCTATCTACACCAAGGCAACACCCCACCATTGTGCTGTTCATTGACATCTTTGTTTTTACAGAGTGCAGAAAGATCTTCAAAAGAAGATCATCTTAGAACTTATCCCTTTGTCCAAAAGAAGTATACAGAATCTAATGCTGTTGGAGTTTGAACCTCTGCTTCCAGGGAAGCGTTCATGTGGACTATTAAGCCATTCACTTCTCATTGGGCCGCACTGAAGGAGAAAGTTGTAGGTTTTGTATATACAGGAATGCTTTGGCATTCATTTTTATCTGTTAACTACTATAGAGTAGGTTCTGATTAAGAATTTTTCTTTCTCTTTCTCTGAGGGTCTGATGCCATATCTAACTCAAAGGAGAGTGGGGAATGAAAACCTGCTTCAATAATGTAATTAGTTTGGATACCGGTCAAGTAGATTGTCCCCCTGCTTGGAAACTGGGCTTTCCACAATGCATTGGGATGCAGATTTAGCAGGAGTATTAGTTGATATGTGCTTTACTCAGGGCTTAATATTTAAAAGAAGGTATTAACATTCTTCCCTCTTACGGGTTACTGAAATGTGAGCGGTCCCGCTGCACGCATTTCACACCTGCCGTGCCAGTTGGTTGTGCTGCAAGCAGACTTTTGCAGGCCAGTATAGCTAATAGAACCAGATCTGGAATATCTCATGTGGTGCCAGACTTCTAATGATTTTTAAATTTTTTTGTTTTTGCTGAGTTTACCAAGATAGTCCTGAGAGCCTGCCTTGTTCTGATTACTGTTTCTGGTTCTCCCTGATCCACAACAGTTGAGCATCCCTTCTCTTTGGAACCAGAATCAGCGCTGCAGGGGAAAACATAGCGGTTTCACTTTCTAAGCCTTTGTAATGTTTGTCCGTTCTGATTTGAATGGGTTGCTGTGAACAAACTCAATGAAAACCCTACAGAGTTTTCTCTGAGTCTGTATTACACCTGCAAACTTTATATGCTGTTGTTGTGAAGCCACAAATTGAGCCAGGGTCTTTCTTAACAATTTGAGTGAATTGCTCTAAAAACATGCTCTGAGTCTTGTTTGTGACAAAACCAGACAATTTTCACATTATTTCTGGTTTCTTTGTACACATTCTCACAGCTCTACTCAAAATACTGAATTTGGCTAACACATCAGTATTGATCACTGCTTGCAAGTTCATTAACCTCATGTGATCCCATCTGTGTTTGATCTTTCCTATATGGATCTACCTTTGCTATTTTGATCTACTATGACGGGTTGGCAACCTTCAGCATGCAGCCCATCAGGGTAATCTGCTGGAGGGCCGCGAGACATTTTGTTTGTTGGCCATCCGCAGGCACAGCCCCCCGCAACTCCCAGTGGCCGGGAACAGCGAACCGCGGGCACTGAGTGCTGCGGGGGGCCGTGCCTGCAGACTGTCAACGTAAACAAAACGTCACGGCCCACCAGTAGATTACCCTGATGGGCCATGTGCTGAAGGTTGCCGACCCCTGTACTATGACTTACAGAAGACCTCTCAAATGGCTGGAGTGGTTCCAGCAACGCTGCCTCAGGAGGATTCTCAGGATCAGCTGTGAAGACCGATACATTAACATCAGCGTTCTCTTTGCAGCCAATATCAGCATTATGGAAGTGCAGATCATGAAACACCAGCTCCGCTGCGCTGGACACGGTGTACGTATGCCGGACACGGTGTACGTATGCCTGCCACTTGCCTCCCGAAGCAAGTACTCTTCTCTCAGTTAAGTCAGGGAAGAAGGGCTTGCGGAGGGCAGCGAAAGCGCTTCACACACCTACTGAAAATACACCTTAAAAAGGGAGGCATCCACCCAACAAACTGGGAGGACTCGGCGTGGAACAGAACATGGCGGCGCCACACCAGACACCAAGTCACAGCTCACTTTGAGGAGAACAGACGTGCTCATGAGACAGAGAAGTGACAAAGGAGGAAAGAAAGGGCACAACACTCCAGCCAACAACTGTCTCCTCCAAGATTACACCTGTCACTTCTGTGGGAAAATCTTTAGGGCATGAATTGGGCTCCTCAGACATTTAAAAACCCCCTTGGCAGACATCATCCTCGCATTGAGGGATAGTCGACGACTATGAGCCAGTCCTAAAATATGTCACCAGTTCCTGACGTTTAGAAGGGAGAAGGTTTGTAGTGGAATCTAATTGGTTTCTAAATTGAGATTTTGGCAGTCTGTCAGCCTTTAATGACTGCTAATATACTGTTGAGGAAGGTTGGGCCTTATCTTCACATTAGCTAATGTGAGGAAGATTCCTAGAGACGATAGGGCTCTTTGTAGTTTTCACACATTAGGTGAACGTTGTTTTCGCTACAATTTTACTGTGTTAGCTGATACCTTTTTTCCTAGTGTGGATACACCCTTAGTTTGGTCAGTGCCTTCTCAGCCCATAAAGGGCATCCCTACCTGGGGCGAAAAGGTATATTTTTATGTGATAGCTAGGATGTGTAGACAGGACAAATTGTCATTTTACCTCAGTGTAGCTGATTGAGATGGGCCTAGGCCTTCTCTTAACACAGCTTTTTTTTTCTCTACTGTAGACAGTACCAAAGAGTCCAGCATTACTGCCCAGAAAACTTCCATTCTCCTCTGATTCAGAGTCTTGATCATCTTTTCTCTTGGTCTCTCCAGTGACTGCATGCTAATTGTCATTGTCTACCAGAAGACTGTTAATGGTTTTTTAACAGTGATGTTCTGCCCCTGCCTATATTTTTAGGAGGATGTCTGTGTGCGTGCTTCCCTTTTAAGTTGGCTTCTTAGCTCCATAATACTTTGCTAACTAGCTTCACAATGGAGATATCCCATCTCCTAGAACTGGGAGGGTCATTGAGTCCAGCCCCCTGCCTTCACTAGCAGGACCAAGTACTGATTTTGTCCCAGATCCCTAAGTGGCCCCCTCAAGGGTTGAACTCGCAACCCTAGGTTTAGCAGGCCAATGCTCAAACCAGAGAAGGACCCTTTAGAACTGTTCCTAGCAAACAGAAATGCAGTTTGAATCCATCTCTGTTCCCAAAGTGACTTTCCCAAAGGGAGGTGGGTAATGTAATGAAGTGGGAATATTTTGTAGTATTTTTGAATCCTATTTATGCCTCAGTTTCCCCTATATGCTGCATTGTTACCCAGTGATTGGAAGGAGTCTGTTTGCTCTCAAGGCAGGGAAAGAGAGAGACGTGTGGGTGTTGCCTAACTATCTGGTCCTTAGTCTCCATATCAGTGGAGCCTTTGAGAAGACAATGGTGAATCCAGTCACCAGGATATTGGCACCTACCAACCAACAACACAGAGGGATATGTACTTCTCAGCCTCTCCTTAGTGAAGCTGAACAACAATCCACCTGCTCGAGATCAAAGGACTGAAGAGAGATGAAGTGGGTGGGATAAGAGTTGGCTGCTGGAGGGAATCAGGGCTCTCACCTGGAGTCTGACAAAGGATGTCCGATAGAGACAGAGCTAGAACCAAGGGGTTCACTACAGCTTGGCTGGGCTCTGAGCTAACCAGAATGGACTATGCTTTAACCTTCAGTTCGCTGTGCTCACCTAAGGACTTCCTATGCTGTGTTCCAGTTAACGCATAAACCCTACTGTTTTCACAATGCTGTTTGAGTGTCACTGCAAATGCTTGGTGAGGTGCATTAATCCCCGGAGAATGTACAAATCTCTATCAGGAGTCCGTTTCCATTGGACTTGCTGAACGGAGCTCAGTGGTGAAGCAGGAGTACTGAAGGCCCTGAGGTTCAGTCCAAGGAAGTGGTGAAGCTGTGAGATTTACCCCGAAGGAAGACTGAGACCTGAAGGGGGTCTGGCACACTGAAGGGGTTCCTCCTAGACATGGTTCCAAAGCTGGGGCCATAGCACTGATCCTGTAGATCCCTGGCAAGTACTGGGGGAAGTATTTAAATTGAACAGTCTGGACTGATGATTTGCAGTATGCAAGGTTGGAGACTCAAGTTTTGATTCCATGTCTGACTTTCTCCTCAGCCCAGCAGCTGCTACGTATTTCTAAGGTAGCATGTTTAACAATTGATTGATCCATGCTGGCAGATGGTTTAGTACTGTCAAATGTGACCTTTGAGTGAGGCGGAAAAAACAGGTCTTGTCCTTTTTATGCTTAATCAAAAAAAAAAGTCCCGAAAGACTTTTTTTTTTCCCCCAATGTTTTTTCTTTAAGTATTTTTTCCACCTTTAAAAAAAAAAAAAAAAAAAAAAAGTATTTCAGGTTCTGGCAAGGCTGGAAGTGTCTATGATGGTGGGAGAGCTCATGTACCTGATAAGATTACAAAACACGAAAATGAAAGAGCAATTCAGAGAAGGGATTTATAGGGACTGCTTTAAACTTTGTGAAAAGCAACAGAGTCCTGTGGCACCTTTAAGACCAACAGATGTATTGGAGCATAAGCTTTAAACTTTGGGGTGCTTTTGTTAGCCCCTATCTAACCAATGACTAAAGAAAACCTTTGTAAAAGGTTCAGCAGTTTCATCCCTTCAACTGAAGTGTTAAGAGCTCACAATAAACATCCCTTTACTTCCCAGGGGTCTTCTTAAAAACAGTCCTGAGATTTCTAAGGGATTGTCTACACTTAAAACGCTGCGCTGGTATAGGTGCGCTGCTGTAGCACTTAGTGAAGATGCTACTTACTCCCACGGGAGAGTTTCTCCTGTAGGCGTAGGTACTCCACCTCCCCAAGAGGCGGTAGCTATGTCAAAGGGAGAAGCCCTCTGGTTGGCATAGCGCTGTCTACACTGGGGGTTAGGTTGGTATAACTGTGTCACTCAGGGAGGAGAGATAGCTCAGTGGTTTGAGCATTGGCTTGCTAAACCCAGGGTTGGGAGTTCAATCCTTGAGGGGGCCACTTAAGGATCTGGGGCAAAATCAGTACTTGGTCCTGCTAGTGAAGGCAGGGGGCTGGACTCAATGACCTTTCTAGGTCCCTTCCAGTTCTCCATTAATTTTTTTATTATTTATTTATGTAGTTATACCAACATAAGTGGGTAGTGTAGCCCAAGCTTGTGTACATCAGGTGTGTCACACCTGGGCTAGCCCTGGGTTACACCCATGCAGTTAGGGTGTCCCAATATTTAGGCATTTGTCCCGCGTCCCGACCAATGTTTGTCCCGATATTTAATTTGTCTCGATATTTTGCACTCTATTTATTTATTTATTTATTTATTTATTTATTTTGCTCTGCTGGTAGTTACCTTTGGGGGGGAAAAATTCTGCTAGAAGTTGGTGGCATATAGGGTGGGATATAAAAATATAGGATAAATGAGGTATTGGAGTTTCAACAAGGATACAAAGGACCTCTGCTTTTGGCTCATTTATGTTGTGCGGAAAAGATTCCCTGAGAACCTCTAGTGAGGGTGAATCTCGTGAGGAGCATGGCATCGTCTTTATTTAACACCTGCTTAATGTTGCAAGCCAAGAAACTGCACCACCACTTTGCAAGCACTTGTACCAGCTGTTTCTTTTTTAGTGATTGTTTATATGCTGGATTAAAACATTAAAAACATTAAAGTCCTAAAATTCCCCCTGAGTAAACATCTAGACAATAAAGAAGTGTGTATGTATAAGGGATGGCAGTGGGAGAATCCTGCAGCAGATCAAAACAAGCTGTAAATTAATCTCAGCAGTAAAGCTTGCTAAATTAGACCAGTTCATAAAGTGAAGCTAGTGCAAGTGAAGCTAGTCTGTCTTTTAAACGGTTAAAGTTTTTGCCTTTTGAACTTCTTCGAGTTATTTATAAATGGTAAATCTGTCTTGTGTAGTTGTTACTTACTCATCTTGGTCAGATAAGCAAGGTTTATTTTGGGGAGTAGACAGGTGAAGGTTTTATGGTTGCTAGTATAATTGACTAGGATTCAAACATCACCTGTTGCCTTTTATCCACTTACATGCTGAGAGGATTTAGTTCAGACTTTCTGGGCAGTCAAAGAGCATGCTTTTGAGGCAGTATAGCACAGGCAGGACGCTGTATGGCACAAACAGGTTCATAGTTACAAAGTAACAGCAAGGGACAGAGATTTAGCAGTCCAGACGTGACTGTAATCTTAAAAACATGGTACAACATATTGCAATAGGGAGGCTAGAGTCGTGGTGTCTTGTTTTTGTTCATTGTGTGTGGAGTTTTCTGGACTATTTACTTTCTTTTCATAGCAATATACTACCTTGGGTCAGATCTCATTTGCTAACCCACATTCTGATACAGCTGGACATGTAATCGTATTTCTAAAGGAATTTCAATGAACTGTCTAAATGGGACTCTATTAACATTGCAAGTGCAAGGTTTATTTAGACTCGTGCCTTTCCCCCTGCCTCTGGTGTCCTAGAAATCTGTTAAGTGGCAGTTCAGTCTGGGTATGTCTACACTGCAGGGTAGGCCAGGGTTAGTAGAACTCAGGTTTGTAGACCCTCGCTTTAACCCAGGGCTTGAGCATCTACACTCCCATTTGCAACCCCATGTTAGGAATTGTTGAACCCTGGAGCTTTAGCATCTACACTGCATTATGCAGGCCCAAGTCCAACCACCCATATCCAGACTTCCCAGCGTCCTCCCAAAACGTGGCCATGATAGCCCTTTATTTATGGTGCAGTGTGGGAAACTCAACTGTCCACAAAACTTGAATGTCCAGAGGACAAAGAAAATCAGCCCAGGGATTGTGGGATGCTTTCAGTGGACTCCCAGGCTTGGTCTACACTAACCCCCCAAATCGAACTAAGGTACGCAACTTCAGCTACGTGAATAACGTAGCTGAAGTTCGAAGTACCTTAGTTCGATCTTACCTCCACACGCGGCAGGCAGGCTCCCCCGTCGACTCCGCGGTACTCCTCTCGTCTAGCTGGAGTACCGCAGTCGACGGCGAGCACTTCCGGGTTCGACTTATCGCGTCCAGACAAGACGCGATAAGTCGAACCCAGAAGTTCGATTGCCAGCCGCCGAACTAGCGGCTGGGTATAGACGTACCCCCAGAGCATGAATCTGGTGCCTGTGTCTACACTACAGAGCAATAGGGCTTGAACCGTGGATCTTGGCTTGACTCGCGCTTGGTCCCTCCACCCCCATGAGGTCCTGGGAACCTGGGTCTGAGCCCTGGTTAGTGTGATTTGTGTGTAGACAGAAAGGGGTGGGTGGATTAGGTTTCAGTCTTCATTTGAATCCTTTGCTTATATTGCAGTGTAGACATACTGTGACTGGATACTCTGAGTCCCAAAGATACAGGTGCAGTCTCTTCATTATGAAATCTCTTCTGTTGACATCTTAATTCTTTGCTTCGGCATTTATTTGTTAGCAATTTTTACATTAGGGGATTAATATGATCTTTCAGTTTGGTTAGGAGAACATTTTTTACTGCATGTTTTGGTATTAGTTAAAAATAAATTGAGTGCTGTGTTATATTGGCTCCATCTTTTAAGAGAGTTGCATTATCTTTGTACAAATGTTTAAGATTTATAATAATCTAAAATAAAATTGAGGCACTTCCCTTTTACAGCAAGTACATTTTTATCATAATTTGCATCTGATAAAGTAGAAAAGCAGCTGTTCAATAACACTGGTGACCTGTATTTTTCTACATCACAAAATCAGCACACAGTTGGCACCTCAGCTAGGTAATCTCTGCTCAAGGGGGGGTTAGAATTATAAATGTGGAAGGGAAGGAAAGCTGTAGATCAAAACCAAAGTGCAATTGGAAAAGCTACGTGGAGAAAAGCTTATGCAAAGCCTTCTTTCATTGTGCTTGGCTCTATCAATTCTAATTTCTCTAGCACTTACAGTTTATCCACTTAATTTTTATTCAGGGGTTGCAGCTGGAAAGTAAAACGTTAAAAGGCTTTACCATTAATCAGGAGTAGCTAAGAAGGCAATTATAACTGCACATTAGTAAAGCACCAGACCCAGATGAATTGCATCTGGGGATTGTGGAACAGAAAGAGTCTTTTTGTGGGATTTCACTGGCCCTCTAAGTACACCAGATAGTACGGAGGATTGGGAGCTCGCTAATATACTTCCCAAACTTAATCCTTTTGTGCAGACAGTTGAAATCTCCCAGTTGTGAACTTACAAAAACTGAAAACATTCTAAGGAGTTAAGAAAAGAACATGAGAAGAGCAAAGAAACACTAGTTTACACATGTAAACCTGACTTGACTTGTAGTGAAGAAATTGGCAGCTTTTGAAAGACCAGGTTGCGTAACAATTTCAGATGACTAATGCAAGGGACAGCCAGACTGGATCAGGATATGGAAAACTGACTCGCACATTCTAATTTTCTGGGTATTTCACTGAATCCATTTAGTGGAGCGGATGAGGCTTTGGGGGGATACCAGAGTACTATGTAGAATGATTTGCACAGTCATAAAGCTTAAGATGCAAAATGGAAACTGTTGAGAGATCAGGTTCTCAGACCTCTTCAGGGTCTGAGAATTTGTCTTTCGTGAACCTTTAATGGAAATATTGTCCGATATCCAGCCATTCATGATCCCCAGAACAATCTCCCCTTCCATGTGTGATCACATAATGTCCCTGTAGCAACTATAGTAATTTCTTACATGGAAAAACATTAGGAAAGTATCTAACATTTGTAGCTGGCCCACAGTATAATTTAGTAGCTGGAAATCGAGTAGCACCATTTTACTAAGTCAGTTCTTTATATACTATCGGTGGTCCATAGATCACTGTTGATCTAGATTAAGAATTCACTTGGAGTCAGTGAATGGAAGTATCTCAAGATGTACTTGAGATTCTATTGGATGCATAAACAGGGGAATCTCAAGTAGGAGTAAAGAGGTTATTTTGCCTCTGTATTTGGCACTGGTGTGAATACTGTGTCCCAGTGCTGGTGTCCACAATTTAAGAGGAATGTTGATAAATTGGAAAGAGTTAAGAGAAGAGCCACAAGAATGATAAAAGGATTAAAAAGCAGGCCGTATAGTGATAGACTCAGGGACATCAATCTATTTAGTTTAAAAATGAGAAAGTTTAAGGGGTGACTTGATTAGTCTATAAATATCTACATGGGGAAGAAATATGTAATGGTCTCTTCAGTCTAGCAGAGAAAGGTATAATACAATCCAATGGCTGAAAGTTGAAGCTAGACAAATTCAGTGTGTAAATAAGGCATACATTTTTAAGAGTAATTAACCATTGGAATAACTTATCAAGGGTTGTGTGGATTCTCTATCACTGACCAATTTTAAATCAAGAGTGGATGGTTTTTCTGAAAGGTCTGTTCTAGAAATTCTTTTGGGGAAGTTCTATGGCCTGTGTAATATAGGTCAGACTAGGTCAGTATTCCCTTCTGGCCTTGGAATCTATGACGATGGAAAATGATTAGTGAATGGGAAGATGACACACAAGGGATAGCATTAGGGCCTCTCATTTACCTTGTATATGTTACTACTTAAAGATAGCACAACCTGCTGGTAACAGAGAAAGAGGGGACAGAAAATAGATATCCTGAAGAATCCCCACTCTAACACACCTTTAGTAGGAGAGATGGTCACAGCTACCAAGGTGCACCAACCAAGCCAACAACTTCCAACAGCCAGATGCAAGTTTGTTCATTTAGGAGCATACGATATAGGCCAGTGCTGTCCAAACTTACTGATCTTTCAAGGCACATACGACAGTCTTCACAATTTCAAGAGCTGGGGTATACCTGACCAGGGCTCTGGGCTTCAGTTGCGTGGGAGGCACTTGCGGGGGCTCGGGGCTTCAGCCCTGCTCCTGTTGAAGCCCTGCTGCTGGGCAGAAGCCCTGAGACATTTTCCCCCACACACACACACACCACCACCACCACCCCTGCTGGGCAGCAGCCTCTACCCCACCATCCTGCTGCAAGACAGAGTCCTGAGCTCCATCCCTCCCCCAGTTTGGTAGGTGAGGAATGGGAGGGACATGGAGGGCTCCCCAAGCCACACTTTAACAGTAAAAGAGCCACAGTTTGGTCATCCTTGATATAGGCTATACATACAACCCAATCTGCTGTCTGTATCCTGGAAAGCAGTGACTCTGAAAAGGGCTTGAGGACCATTGTGGATAATACAATGGGAGCTCAGGGTCAGTTTATCTCAGGATATATAAACAGGAATGTTGAGTAAGACTAGGGAGGTAATAATACTTCTGTATATGGCATTGGTGAGACCACTGCTGGAATGCTGTGTCTAGTTCTGCTGTCCATGTTTTAAAAAGGATGCACAACTTGGAGAAGGTTCAGAGAAGATCTACAGATGATTAAAGGTCTGAAAAACATGCTTACCATGAGACTTGGGAGCTCACTATTTAGTTTATCAGAAAGAATGTAAGCGGGTGATTTGATCATGGTCTAAAAGTATCTGCATAGGGAGAAAATATCTGACATTTTGAGTGGTGCCTTCAATTTGATAGACCTAACAGGATCCAATGGTTGGAAGTTGAAATTGGAAAAGTTGAAATTGGAATGCAGTTGTAACTCCTTAACCGTGTAAGTAATTAACCATTGGAACAGCTTGCCATGGGATGTGGTAAATTCATCATCACTTGCAGTCTCTAAATGATGTTGGATGCCTTTCTAATGGATATGCTCTATTTCAGCCATAATTTATTTGGCTTGTGTCTATAGTAGAAAAGAATTTCTTCCACTGCTTGGATTACAGAGTGAGATTCTTTACCCGTTACTATGTAAGAGGTCAGGCTTGCCGATCATATTGGTTTCTTTTGGCCATAGTCTATTAAATCATTGAAAACAGAGAACTAGTTTCATCCCTTGGATGGATGGAAAGGGTGGCCGGGTGGGGAATCCAAAGGCGGAAATTGTCCTGTGGTATGAATGGATTAATTATATGGGCTGTTAAATCACTTGTGTTGTCTTTTTGGTCTTTAATTTCACTATGACAACTGTGAAAATTCAAGAGAGCCTAATAGCCTTTTCCTAAGCCAAAGATCTCTTCCATTTCTTAATTTCTATGAAAAGCGACAGAGTCCTGTGGCACCTTATAGACTAACAGACGTATTGGAGCATAAGCTTTCGTGGGTGAACACCCACTTCGTCAGATGCATCTGTATTCACCCACGAAAGCTTATGCTTCAATACATCTGTTAGTCTATAAGGTGCCACAGGACTCAGTCTGGATCTGTAAAAAGCGACAATCACGGCTACCCCTCTGATACTTAATTTCTGTGATTATTAAGCCATCAAGCCCTTCATGCTCCCTCCTGGAGCCAGTGCAGGACTTCTCTACAATACATTATGTACTGTTTTGTCCATTGTAGTTTTAAATGTCCCAAACAATGGGGCTTCTATCCCATCACTTGGTAGACTGGATTCAAGAGTGCTACTAACCTAAATTTTCCCTTTATCTCACCCTATACTCCAAGTTGTACCCCTGTGTACTGTGCTGCCTTTAATAATTGCTCTCCCTCCTTGACATTTATACTCTTCAATAATTATGGGCTCTCATATTCTGTCCACATATCCTTGGCCCACTACAAGTTATTTCCATAGTTCTGTATTTCTGTGCAACTAATTCCCTTCTGCCCTCTAATTGGAGAAGTATAACAACAAACTCTGTCCACTTTATTGATACCTTATTGGCAACACTTTATGCAATAGCATCTTAACAAACCATTAGAAAGGGCAGATCTACACTATAAACTTATTTTCTTCCGTCAACATAGCTACTGCCTCTCACAGAGGTGGATTAGCGTCTTCACTGAAGCGCTACAGAGGCACATCAAGTGTAGAGCTGCCCAAAGTGCCAGGGGGGATCATGGCCAGTGCATTAAAAGCATCTATACAATATTTGGCTATAAGGAGAGACTGACAGATACGTAGAATATAGGTACAAGATGTCGTGAATATATCCAAGGAAGTTAACTTTTCAGTGCATAACAACTTTGTTTGGAAGATTGCATCCACTTCTAATCAAGGGTGTGGAAAGGATACTGTTGAGCAATGTGTGACGCTATCAAGCTGTGACACAAGAAACAAACTGGAAAAATACCCATTATGCCATTGCCCCATTAGTTTTGTCGAGGAAAGCTAACTTCTAGGATTAACTTTGGGGCAACGTTTTGAAACAGTAGCCCATCCAACTAAACCTTGGTAAGGTGGTGCAGGATATATTTGGATAGGAAGAGAACTAAAGCCTTTCTCGATGAAGAGAGCCAAGTCATAATTAGCCTGTACACCAGTAATCTGGGAGATGTATAAAACTGTTTCAGGTGGTAATTAATGACAGAATCCTGGGTATAGTAGCCCTTAACTATTAGCAGTGAGAGAAGATGAAGACTTTACACTGCCGTTAATTGTTTCATCCACTCATCAAGGATCCTATGATTGTCTTTTGCCCAGGCATGCCGAATGTGTGCAGTTAATATCTCTAGGCACTAAGGAAAAGATCTTAAAGCCCAAGTTCTTGCTCAACTCCCTGAATCAAAACTGTAGTTTTGCTTTAATCACATCTATTTTTTACTCCACCCTCCCTCAAGAACTCAATTCATCGCCTTCCCGGCATTGATGAAGGACTTCTGGCTGTGTGCTGTAGAGTTGACTTTCCGCTAAGCGTTGCAGCATCTCCACCAGGTGTGGACGCATGCTTGGTACAAACCCTCCATTGTTACCAGCGATTTAAGGTTTGCATATTGAACGAGCGTGAGCACTTAACTTAAATGTACTGTTTGGCAGGGAATCTGAAAGTCATTCTGACTTGCACCAGTGAGCAGTCGTAACTGCATGTGCTAGCACCTGCTGCCAAAATCCTTTCTTGCCTGTACATTATTGATGGACTGGGCCATATGCCAGAGACTTTTTAAGATCCCAGTACAGCCTCCCAAAGCACAAATCCTCAACCCTGTAGACAAATTAATCAGCTCCAGTTCTGATTTAATTACTTTTACACACACACATTCTTGTTTCTTTGGGTATTTTGGGAAGGAGTTTCCTGTTCTTTTCTTTTCACTCTATAAATTCTCTCTCACATGCGCACACCACGCAGGGCTTGCCGCTGATGCTGTTTGTTTGCTGAGAAAGATTCTTCAGTTCCAGCTTATTCATTCAGGAGCTGTCGAGTTCAAAGCAGGAAGTGTGACTCACTTAGTAAACAGCAGAGTCTTGCAGTGGAAGGCAGAAACCCAGTATTGGATTTCTGTGGTAGAGCTGTAGTCTGTTTTTGGTTGTTCACCACCACCACTGGGTCTGATGATTTTTTTTTTCCTGATTGGATGTGGGCAAGGCCCCATAAATAATATGATTGTATGGCTGTGAGATGGCTGCATTATTCTCCTCTTTCCTTCTAGATGCCACAACTTCCTAAACTGCACTAGAGAAAAATGCTGCTGTAAGGCAGCTTAGGAACTCCACTCTAACAGTGTCTCCCTGTTCCCCACCCAAGACATTCATTCTGCCCCATTTATTTAGTCCCCACTCCCCAGCTTCCAAGCTATGCAGGAACTGCCAAGCTCTTAAACTAACTCTTTAAATGGCCCCTTAATGGACCAAATGTATATTTCCATTTCATTTTTAATTTGTGTTGTTTTTCTGTAGTGTTCCTGACGGGTATCTTCGCACTCTCTCATGCCATTGGATTTATCCTCACAGCACCCTAGTGAGGCTGGGAGCATTATCCTCATTTTTATGGTGTGTACTAGGGATGGAAAGCGTCAATAATTTACCCAAGGTTACACAGGAAGACCTTGGTACAGCTGGGATTAGAATGCAGAATGTAATAATCCTTATTTACTTCCTCATCGTAGTGCATTTTTAGATTTATTTCAATAACATTGATGGTTATTGAATAAATTTTTAATTAGCTACTACTGTCACATAATGTAATGCTGTTCTATTGCACAAAGCAGTAGCAGCATGGTGCTATGGACGGGACACCAGACTACGAGTCGGGAAACCTGATTCTGTTTTCAGCTGTTCCAATGAATGCTCTTTGACCTGGCCAAGTTACCATAACTTTCCCATACTTCAGCCTTCCCAGATGCAAAAGGGGGTTAATAATCAGACTCACCTTTTGTAGAGTGCTTTGCATTCTACAGATCAAAAGTATGAAGTATTATTGGCCAAGGTTTATTTTAAATGGTTGCCTAAAGTTAGATACCCAAATACATAATTAGGCATCTGAACAGAAGCAGCCTGACTTCAGTGCTCCTCACCCACAAATTATATTTGAATCCATGAGAGAAACCGATCTTTATTGTTGAAAATCTGGCTGCTTTTATTTAGTAGCCTAAGTGTGGATTTAGGAGCCCAACTTCAGTCAACCATGCTTGAAAACTTTTGGCCTTTTTTCCCATTTGAATTGGGCAGCCTTGGTGCCCCAAGTCGGTCAGAATACCCATTCCATTCTCGGGGGTTTTATGCAAGTCGCTGGATGCTTTCCTTCTGTACCATCCATACCGCATCACAAACTTCATCTTTCTGTTCCCCCGCGCCTAGGGTAGCAGATGGACCCTCAGCATTCCAGGAAATTCCTTTTTTAGCAGGAGGGGTTGGCTTAGTGACCTAAGCGTGTCATATTAATCACTGGTTCAAATCGTGACAGTGCAGCAGTCCTTCCAGTTAGACAAACTGACTTCCAGGCACTTTAAGATACTAGGACTTGTCTACACAGGAAGCTAGTGCAGAATAAGTTCAGGTGTGAATTGAAAGCACAATAGCTATTCTGTGCTGTCTTCCCCCCCCCCTCCTCCCCGTGGGATGTTCTCATTCCGCACTAAAAGTGCCATTGTACAGTTTAACGTAATCTACTTTAAAGCCACTTTTAGGGCAATAGATGCTTGTTCCTAGGTGGAGTTAGCGCAGAATAAGCTAATGTGTGAATTTAAATTGCAACAGCTATTTTGTGCTAACTTCATGTATACAAGCTTGTAGAAGCTGCAGTCCTTTCTGCTGTGATGGACATTCAAGGTGGTAGGGGCCTTTCAGACAAGGTAGATATCTTCTTACTGTGTAGCATTTTAAATAAGATTCGAGTTTGTATCATATGGCCTTGGACAACAGTGTTCTCTCCTCACTACTGTTATGTAGTGTACTGCAGTGGTTCTAACTTATTTGATCACTCCCCTCCCCTTATTTGTGTCTGTAGTAGTTTACGGCCTGCTCTCTCTCTCTCTCTGCCCCCTTCCTCCCCTGCCACGCAAGTACATATATGGCAGCCCAGGTTTGAAGGCAGAGCAGAGAGTGGTGACTGCTCTCTGGTCACCTAGCTTTGAAGGCAGAGCAGGTTCTCACGCCTCCCCAGAATACATTCTATGTCCCGCAGTTTGAGAACCTCTGGTGAACGGTGCACTAGATGGTTGCCACCCGCATTTCAGTGGCGTTGCACGTTTACCTGAAGCCCTTTGGGATAAGAAGCTATAGAAATGTAAATTATTTACCCACTCACATTCAAAGGTACTACCCTTCTGGCTAAGGAGGAGCTAAATGCAACTGTCTCCAGAATTTAACAACTCTGTTGCTTAACGGGCAGCAAAGTCAGCCCTTGAGTAATCTAAGCTACTCTGTCCCCCGGTGGACTAAGTGTGCCATCTCTGCAGCGCTTCCAACCTCTGCCAGCTGGCAGAAGAAGAAACTGTTTCTGGGAACAAACCTGGGTCTAGTAAGTGGCAGTAGCCACTAGACTGATTATCTCTCCTTTCATGTCTATGTTTTACTGCATAGAATCATTTGAGTGCAGATTGTAGCTGCCATGTTGTCTGATGTAAATCTCTGACAGTTTATGGGCATAGTGAGATGCACAGCTGATTAAGAAAATGGCAGATTTTGTAGGTTGGTCATATCAGGAGTGGCAAACTTCCCAATTTTTTGCATGTTAACCCCAACTAAAGAGATTGAACATCAAAAGAGCCAGTTAGCAGTCTTGGTTTCCTAATAACAGAAATAAATGTGCTTGTGAACAGAGCCTGAAGTTTCTGATTATTTTTTTTTTTAAACAAGGAAAGAAATGTGAATTAATCATAGGCCAGGATGTAAGCACATTTTTAAAGTAAAAGACCTATCCACATGGGTCTCTGGAGCTGCCTGAGCCAGAAATAACATTTCAGGACTTAATCTGGATGCGGTTTGAGTGAGCGAGAGTCTGTGTTGCCCAGAAATGCATCAAACATGCTGTTTTCAGGTCATGCTATACTAGCCATGGATTTTCTGATTTTCATGAGACACTAATAAACAGGGAGGAAAATACCTTGTTCTGTGGTGCTGATTTTAATGGGGAAAGGCACTAGATACTTTCATGTCTGCATCACAGAATGTTTAGGCATAAAGACAGAAGTGTCCATGCTCAGAGACCAAGAAAGAAAATGACTTAAAACATATACTCTGATTAGATCAGTTTAGACTGTCAGTGTATAATTCTGCTAGAAAAATGTCATAGCATGATCATCACCTAAGTGATACATCATGAGAAAATGTCCTTTCAGTTATGGCTTCTCACCCTCATTCTTTACTGAGTTAATCCTTTGTCTGTCGAGTATATTGAAGGGCTTTACAGGAATTAATTACGGCTCACTACTGGTGCGTAAGTCATAATTGTCCCCATTACGTAGAAGGGGAAACTAAGTCACTCAGTGAAATGAACTTGGGTCCGGGTCTCACAGCAGGTCAGTGGAAATGCTGAGAATAGAACCCAAGTGCCCAAATTCCCATTCCCTGCTCTAACACATACACTGCACACTGGTTTTGCTTTTTGGTTAGGATTAGGTCCCCCTCAGCTCTCTTCAGAACAATCCATTTGTCCCTGCGGTAGGAACATTAAGGTGTATGTGCTGTGTACCTCAAAGAGGAAAATCTGTCATTAGGAACACTTCAGTAACTAGCCCAATAACTTGTGAGCATCCATTCCTTCCTTTTTTTCACCCTGCTTTCTCTGACTTAATTCACACACGTGGTGTCACCTACTCTATTAGAAGGACCCATACACGTAGAGCCATCGTGGCCAGTTGCTCAAAAGAGCTCAGCTCCTGTTTAGCCACCAAACCAACTTGCCGTGTTTTCAAAATAGCGCAGTCCATTGGGTGCTTTTGAAAATGTGGCCATAAGTGTCACAATGACAGCTGATGGCCGCTTCTGAAGATCACTCTTCATGTGATGGTCTGCCTGCCTGTGAGCCTTTGTTATAATAACACAGTGGGCAGGGGCACAGGCAAACTCTGAGAAGATTCTCCTTGAACTCACAACTTTGTGCATCTCACAAATAAATGTAAAAATATACAAATCAGCTCTACTATTGGTATAATAGAACTCAAGTCATTCCAACACCAGCTATGTTGTTGCCCCAACACCTGCTCTACTGTGAAAACAGATCTGTCTGGGTGCTAATAGAGTCCCCGCTAGATAATTGTAATGGTCCAGTCTGGCCTTAAAAATCTATGAATCACTCTAGTGTGTGAACACCTTACAAACATTAGTGAATTTATTCTCATAACCCCTCAGTCAGTCAGAGAATTATCATCATCATTTTTACAGAAAGGAAACAGAGATGAAGTACTTGCCCAAGGTCACATAGGGAGTCTGTGGCAGATCCGGGAACCCAAATCTCCAGAACCTTAATCACAAGTTCATTCTTCCTTATTATTAGTAACTTAAAGGCCATTCCATTCTGAGAATTAAAGCGAGGGTGGGAGGAGGGGCAGGTGACCTTCCTGAATGGAGCTTGGCTTTCTTTGAAAGTTAACTACTTGTGACGCATTGTATCCACCCTATGCTGCCTGATGCATCTAGTATAAGCATGTGCCTGTAAATTTACTACTGCAATAAAGGACATGTTTTAATTCACTGCTAGCGGTGTCCATCAAGATATTTATACACTGCTATGCCATTAGCATGGTATCTGAGTGCTGCAAAATCATTTGTGACACTGTAGTTAGTTAGGTTGGGTCAACATTTCATTTTCCCACTAGTAACAAGGGTTTATTAATCTAGCTGTAAAAACTTATTGTGGGCCGCAGCTTGGTGCAAAAGATCTTGGCTCCCAGTCTTTTTTCATTCCAATGAAAATGTGCCATCTGCTCCCACTTTCACTTAAAATTTCCTTTTACAAGTGTATTCTGTGGCACAGTTTGCAGCCTTGTAATTTAGACCCATTATGTTTTTTTTTTTCCAAGGAGCTAATGTATTTCATAGTTGGAGTTACTTTCTTCTTAAATTACTTGAAAAATATGTCTTTATGGCCCAGAGATTTCTGCGTGTGTATGTTAAGCTGTTGGACTCGACACAACAGATTTAAAGGCACTTCGAGCACTACCTTCATGCCAAATGCAGTCCGCTACCATTTTCCTCTTATTACAGAGCTTGCCCCACAAAAACTATTGGTCCTAGCATGCTCCACCTTGATGTTTGTGCCCTGTCTGCATTATACCCTGGGATCTGCAAGTTGTCCTAACAAGCAGCCAGTGTAGCTCTCCCATCGCCTGTATCGTTTTTGTGGGCCTTGTAAGTGCAGGCTAAGAGCGAAATCCTTGCTTTTCTTTTCTTACTTGTTCTTATTGAGTCGATGGGAGTTTTGCCTGTGTAAAGATCCAAGGTTTGGCCCAGTGTACGTATTCTTTCGCTCCTTATTACATTACTGAAATGTATCAGCCCAACTGGAGTTATTGTAGCTTTTTAAATAAACATTTTAAAATTAGTGCATTTAAAATTACCAAAATGTTTATTCCGTGGGGCTGTCATGGCCTGTTGGATAAAGAATGCAAACTTTCCAACCTAATATGCCCCAAATCTGTCTTCTCTGGAAAACTTTTACTGTCTCTTGGGTAAATAAATGCAGATACTTGTTTACCCACACGCTAAATAACCATGCACACACTAAATACATTGTACCAGAGGAACTATGGGTCTCTTGTAGGAGCATGCAGGGCCAAATGCAGCCTGGGGATTCCTAAAAACAAGCCTGGAACTGCATGAGGAGGATGAAGCTCCTCCACTGAAGTTGTGTAATCTAGTGAATTCAATCGCCATCTTTCAAGGAAGAGAGAAATGCAAATACTTATGTCTGTGTGCATTTATTTTTAAAATGTAAATTTATACACCAATCAGGTAGCAGCGCTGCAGCTTGGCCCGTAAGGGCCACATTTGAAATAACGGGGTACCCCTAGTCTCTTGGGTTTTCTGTCATAAGCTGTTTTTTTCCTCCTCTCCCTGATGCATATTTAATGTTTATATTGCACTAACAACCCAGAAACTCCTAACAAGGCCTTGATCTTGATGTCGTAGCCTTTGTACAAACACATTTAAACACATGATACTTGCCCCAAAGAGCTGACAATCTACATCATCTTCATTTGGGGACAGGAGGGAAACAGCCAGCTTCAGGCTGAAATAACACGGAGAATGTGACAGATGCTGATGGAAAGAAATTAAATATTAAAGCTGATGCTGTGGCTGTAACTCATTCTGTTTGTTTTTTGTTATTCTCCACTCACTTTCCCCTCTGTGTTAAATGACATGATTTAGGACTGAAGCGCCAGCTTTCAGCCTCTAGGTTTTGGTGTTTGGAAATATACGTAGAGAGATATATTGTGTCTCTGAGCATTTATGTGTAGAGGAAGAGAGCACTCCAAAGCCTGTAAGACCACATAAAGATGTTACATAGAGCTGTAATGCGGAACAAAAACATGAAAAGTGCCCTAAAAATTCCCAAGATGGAACAAGACACGATAACTGGCAATTAAAATAAATTCTGGAGTACCAAAGCTGCAGAACCCAAATCACAGTTGACTAAAAGACCTGGCTCTTCCAGAGCGTGGCATAGTTTTTTTTAGGTGGCTACAGAGATCTCATTATTAAAGCACACTGAGCTATAATGTGATGTTACCACACTTTCTTTAGAACTCGCTGCCACATAACCATCCTTTATGGAAGATAAATAACCTTGATTCCCACTCCCAATGGCTTCTAGTCTTCTTGCTGTTGCTGCTTGCAGTCTCGTCAAAGTTTAAAAATAATAATAATAAAAAAAAAATCTTTCCACTTTTTTACCTAGCACCAGATTGTAGTGTTGAAGAAACAGGACTTGGACCTGTGGGGTTTCATGTTTGGTGTAACTGCATATTTACCATTTAAAGCTACTGCGGATGCTTCTAGATATGTATTTGAAACTCCCTTCCCCCCTACCCACATGTATTATTTCTTTCTCTCCCTGCCTTGAGCTACTTATTTTCCTCATACAACTGCTTGTCATTGTCTCTCAGGGAAAGAGCAGGACTGGCAGCTATGTTAGAAGCAGAGCAGTAAATGGTCAAAAGCAGCATGCCAAAAAGACCACCCCTGCTTTATGGCATGATGTAAAAAAATGCTGGAAAAAATCCTTTCCCTCTTAAAAAAACAAACACACACACACACAGGCTGAAAATCCTGAATAGTAACAACTTTTCAGCCTTTTAATTTTTCTCCCCCGTCCAGTATTTTCTCCGCATAAATTAATTGGGCAGATGTGGCTTCACTTGAACATTGAAACAGACAGGATCGGCTTGGACATCATCAGCATTAGGTTTCAGACTTTGAAGAGAGGGTACCCCAGTAAGAGGACACATATTTTTGTTAAACTATTGCGAAATATTACAGGGGAGTAAATAAAGTGGCATTCATACTTAAATCCAGTGTTTCACAAACTTCTAGAGGTAGAAACCCTTTTGATAGAACTACTGAAAATGCTTTCAGGACCAACACATTTTTTAAAGCTCTGGTCATGGTCCACAGTTCACAGACACTTTTGAGATGCCATTTGTTTGAGGGATGAGGCGTATTCTATAAATATCTTCTATTATAATAAAGGGAAAATAAACTTTTTTGTTTTGTGTAAACATTAATACCTATTAATACTCTTCCCCCACTATTATAAACCTCCTCTCAGTAATGCTGATTAAGGAAAGCTACAAGGTCAGCATGTAGCTTTCAGGGACACGCATCTACTTGGAAAAGAATCTAGACCCAAGTGCGCGTATAGAGATCAAACTACCGGTTTGCACTTTCGCTAGTTCACGGGTACAGGTGTTCCTTTTTTCCTTTTCCTTTTCTTATAAAATTCTCTGTGATGCAGCAGCTGTTTCTGACATTCCCTTGCTTCTAGAACAATACGGCACAGCTCCTGCAGTATGGCCCCATGAAATGCTCTGAAGCTAACAGTTTGTCGCAGTCTATTAGGAGAGGCGCAATCCATCCTCTGGTCTTTATTATTATTTAGCTTAACTCTTTCCCTCCTTTTGTACCTTTTATTTCAAAAAGGCAGAAATTGAGAACAATTTAAAAAACGAGTCCGCACGTAGCACTTCTCCAGGAACAAGAAGGGGGTGAATCCCTTTGTTTGGGTTTTAAATGAGACTGCCATATCCCCAGTACTCCCTTATCCTCTTGAGCTACTGAAGCGAAGCCAAGTTCAGCAGCAGCACGCAAAAGCCCTTGCATACACTTTTATTCTGTAATTATGCTGCAGGTGGAATTTAGATGGCATCTTTATTGCGCTTGAAATGTGTCCTCCTGGTTCTGTGGGAGCAGCATTTGTGCAACTGTGCTCTTCCGTGCCGTTACAAATAGCCATTGGGCATCGATCTCAGGCAGTCTCGCTCTGTCCTGCTCCATAAAACCTGGGCCCGAATTGCCTGGCGGATGCCAGTTCCATTACACACGATCCAAGAAGTTAACTGATCCCCCTAATAGTGAATAATTTATCTCTCCATTAGGCAGTAATAAAGTGGTACACTTCACAGAGCACTGCGGTGAGGATAATTTGCATTTCCTCTTTTGGTTACGAGCGACTGCGTGGCCCCCGCCATTTTTTTTTATATTTAAAATTTTATTATTAAAAGTATTTTCCCCTCTTCACCAGAAGCCAACATAATGGCTTTTTCATTGAGAGCGATGTGCTCATACACCGCTTCTCAAACAATCTGTCCTGTTCTGGTTTTGCTTAATGCTATGTAGCGATTATGTTACAGCCTCTCTCAGGTGGCTTTCTTCCCTCCCTTTCCCCTTCCCCACCCCCACCTCCGCTGCAGGAAGTACCATAAAATGCATTTATTCACTCTTTTAAATTGTTTCATTTCAGAGGTTTACAAACGAGGACCACCTGGCGGTTCATAAACACAAGCATGAGATGACATTGAAATTTGGTCCTTCTAGAACCGATTCAGTCATCATAGCAGGTATGTGCTGCGCAGTCCTGGTCAGCTCTGAAAATGGTGCACATTAATATAGCCTGTAAGATTAATACTAGGGACCAGATGTACTGAAAAACGTCTCTACCTCCCATAAAAAGCTCTTGTGATCTGCATTTAATCAGGGGGAAGGAAAGCCAGAGGCTGCCTTCCAAGTTTCTACTTTTTTCATTTTTTATGGTAGTATCAGGTTTTGTAGGATTTTTTTTTTTTTTTATACTCACCCTTTTTATCAAGACTCTGGAAGATTTACAGACAAAAGGTCTTTCACATTTCTTCATGCACTTTGAGGATGATGAACAAAAGCTGACAAACTCTGTTTCCTCTCCTCAGCCCAGGTGTCAATTTTCTTGAGCTTTTAGGCTGGCAGTTAATAAATTAAAACTCCATCTAGTGCATTGGCTACTGCCGAGAGTGCATTTGTAAAGCCCAAATGAGTTGCTCTGGAATTACTCTACACGGTCAATGCAGCCTTTATAAGATTTGAGAAAAATGTACCTGGTTGTCTGGCAGCGGATCATTGCCCGTTACGGATAGTCTCCCACCCTGTCAATCCTGCTGCATTTTGGTTTCTTAAAAGGGGGCAGGGATTGTGTCATCCATTGAATGAAACTGCCGTTATATTGAAAACGTGAAGGGAGGAGGAAATCTCTTAAATTTTATTTCAAAAACTTCATGTGAGAACCCAGTTTGATCTCTCCTGGGGGCAGAGGGGAGCTCACTAAATGGACAAACACCGTGTCACCAGATTTGGTGCTGATGAAAGCAGTTGCAACTCAGTCCACTTCTTATGGCCGTGAGATTAATCACTACATAGAGTGGATCTTTACTGAGTTTATCTAGTTTGGGAAAATTTGCGGTAAAGGCAGAAAATACTTCCTAATGGGGGACATATTGGTTATGGAATAGTATCCATAGAGAAGTGTTGGAATAGTTGTAAATCAGATTGTACAAAACCCTGGCTAGAAAATGCTGGGATGAATATTGAAAACACTTGGATAGTTTTCCTTTCATTCTGTGAAGTTGGAGTTGGAGGCTAAGGGGGACTGCATGGCGCTCAAAGAATGTTCTTTCTCCATTGCTCTACCTCCCAAAAAGGGATATGGAGGACGGGTTGCAGTTTTCATTTGATAACTCTGAAGTATAAACTGGCCAACCAGTGATTTGGGGGTCGCGAATTAATAATGATCAATTAATTACGTTTTAGATTTTCTCAGCTCTGATTAAAATCCTATCTACACTATAGAAAGAAACATGTGTAAGCACAGGATTCTGTTGCTATTAGCAGTGTTCATGATATAACATATATCTTGTTTCCTGGGTGAGCAGAAAGTCTATGTTATAATCATCCATGTTGTACCATAAGTCTTGACGCATTTTTCTAATGCAATTATAATGGGGTTTTCTGTCCATTCAAGAATGCAAGAAAAATAGCATTACACAGCTACATCACACCTGACTCTGACTGAGATTCATATTGGCACATGGTTCTTTCTGTCTTGCAATTTGAAAAGATTAGGACTGTAGAACTGCTTGTTCATACAAGTACAAGTAAGTCTTCTCTTCACTGCCAAACAAGGTGTATCCGTTGGGTTTTTTGTTAATCTCGGAGTAGCTAATGTTTGAGATATCCGAACATAAAACCACAGTGAAAACAGGGCACTTTAGTTTTTACTTTGAGGTAAAATAGGTGAGAAAAGCAGTATTCCCATCCCTGGGGTTGACCTTGTTGACTTCACCATAAAAATGAAGTGCTGGTCTTCATTGTGTTTACCGCAGCCCTTGCTTATTAGTTACCCCAAGGTAAAAAAAAAAAAAAAAAAAAAACACCTTTTTTTTAGCAGTGAAAACTGGGCCTAAAACATGCAGAAAAGACTGAGTCATGTCTTAACACTATGTGGATACTCCTACATTGCAACCAGGTCCAAAAGCCTTTTCTGTTTGATATTTATGTGGTAAGTAAAGGACTATTGGTAGGGCCCTAGCAAATTCATGGCCCTGAAAAACACGTCACAGACAGTGAAATCTGGTCTTTTGTATACTTTTACCCTATACAAAACAGATTTCACGGGGGAGACAAGCGTTTCTCGAATTGGGGGTCCTGACCCAAAAGGGGGCTGTGGGAGGGCTGTCACAGGGGGTTATTGTAGGGGGGTTGCGGTATTGCCACCCTTTCTTCTGCATTCCCTTCAGAGCTGGGTGGCCAAAGAGCGGCGACTGCTAGCCGAGGGCCCAGCTCTGAAGGCAGCAGCACAAAAGTAAGGGTGGCAATACTGTGACCCCCTAACAGTAACCTTGCAACCCCCTCACAGCCCCCTTTTGGGTCAGGACCCCTACAGTTACAGCACTGTGAAATTTCAGATTTAAATATCTGAAATCGTGACATTTACAATTTTTAAAATCCTATAACTGTGAAATTGACCAAAATGGACCATGAATTTGGTAGGCCCCTAACTATTGGCGGTCTTTATGAATACTGAAGGGCACATTCGTTATAAGCAGCTGGATCTAGGACAAAGCGTAATTTCCTGTGTTCATAAATCCTTTGTAGGACAAACGCCATTGTCAACATTTCTGTAACTTCCTTTTCTTATTGATAGCCCCAGTTTTTGGGCTCGGTTGTTGATACAAAGTGGCCTCCATTAAAAGACAGGAGGTTCAACTTATTCCTCTTGTAGCAACTCTGAAGCAAAGCAGAGAAGGACTGTTTTCCATAAGCTTCCATCATCAACAAGCAAACAATTTTCTGCTTGATCGAGTCAAACAGAATAATATGCTAGTGCTGGGCTCCTGTTAATAACTGGAGTACTGACTAAAATCACAAGCAAAAATGAAACTGGCTGGGTGAGCAGTTCTGGATAATCAGGAGACTTTCTGCTGTGTAGACTGAGCTTCAGTTACAAGTTGAATTGTGGCTCCATGGCCCGTGGTCAGCTATATTAAGATTGTACCAAACTGGCCATTTCAGTCTTGCAGAGAGATTCTTATAGTGAAGTAAGGTGCTGGTGGTGGTAATTTGCACTTCTATATGGCCTTCCATGCCAAGGATTTCAGAATAACTTTGTGCATGCTAATTAATCTTCAGCAATTCCTGTGAGCTGGGTATCATCCCTATTTTACAGATGGAGAAACTAACACACACAGAGGGTTAGTGACTTGCTCAAGTTCACACAGCAAGTCAGTAGGGTGACCAGACAGCAGATGTGAAAAATCAGGACAGGGGGTGGGGGGTAATAGGAGCCTATTTAAGAAAAAGACCCCAAAATGGGGACTGTCCCTATAAAATCGGGACATCTGGTCACCCTACAAGTCAGTGCCAGGGCAGTTACTTTAAAAATCACAATACCACGAGGAATTTCTGCTTCTTCTGACTGTTATTTTTTTTAAATTTACTATCTTGAGGGACATGCACAAAACATTCTGCTTCCCTGCAGCACCAATTCAGCAACACGTACCAGTCTCAGAGTTGCACCGATGCCAGGGTAGGCCCTGTTTTTAAATAAGGAAGGTGCTACAACACATTGTTTTCAGTTGTAGTGATCTCAATACAATTTGAAATATGTTATTTATGTTACTGCCATAGTATTTGCCAAAAGGACAAAATTAACAGGAAAGTATTGTTGCTTGCTTTGTGAACACAAAGAAAAATCCTAGAGGAAGAACATCCAAGCTTCCTAAAATAACACAACTGAATCTAAATGTTAGGTGTGTATTGGGAGGAAATATTCCTGGTTTGTCTTGTCCTGTGAGAGGAATAGAGTAGTTAAAATTAATCCTGTGACCTGACTTTGATTCTTTTGTTTTTTGTGTTGCAATCTGAACAGATCAGACTCCGACTCCAACCCGTTTTTTGAAGAACTGTGAGGAGGTGGGGCTCTTCAATGAATTGGCCAGTTCCTTTGAGCACGAGTTTAAGAAAGCCACAGAGGATGATGAGAAAAAGGCAAGAGGCAGAAACTACCATTCCAATAAAACTGAAACATTCACAGATTGTAGGGGCTGAAGGGGGAATTATGCTGTTCTGATGAAAGGCATATGTTGTAGGATAACTAAGTGTTGTTGTCTCATAGATTTAAAATGCTCAATCACATACTTTATTTAGTAACTTGTGTGACTTTGGCTGTGCTACAGTCTGAGTCCCAGTTAGGTCTGATTTTAATAACCTTTTGTTACTACAGCTTTTTGTCATCGTCGTCCCTGCCCCTCCCGCCCCCCCCCTTTTTTTTTTTAAGTCACTACCCACAATATCTGATCTCGCATGTCCTGGCAAAAGAATGCCTGAGAAGTACCAATACCCTGTTAACCATGTAGGCTCTGATCCAAAGCCCACTGGGCATCTCTTCATTGATTTCAAGATCATTAAAGAGCAATTCCCAGAGCCATGTCGTAAAGGCATGGTTGTGGAAATATCCTTTTTGACCATGTTCTGCCTTTCCTGTCTCCAAAGGATAGGAAAGAAGCCAAGATTTTGTTGTGTACTTCTTGAGTTGTGTGCGTGCTGCATACAAATAGAGAGGTGGTTTCATGACAGGGTAAGCGTTTATAGGTCTAGAAGACAGCAAGATGTCAAGCAACTTAAGCGATTCTTTCCAACCCTTCCACCACTGAATAGCAGCAGATGCATATTGTACAACTGCATTGGTATTTTTTAGACTGGCTTTAACATTTATGAAATTGGTATTTGTACATACATGTGCAATTGGCAGCTCTGTTCAGAAACACGGCTGCATAAATCTGTTCAACTATAACAAATTCAGAGTTAAAGTGGAAAATTTTGTCATTCACTCGCTCATTGAGTACCAGGTGTCTTTCAAACATTTGTTGATCTTACATCCTGCATGTGCTGCAGGCCTAGGCACAGTGAGGTGGCATGGTCGTGCTTAATTCTGAATTCCCTGCCTTTCATTAGCTACAGCCCAGAACTTTAATATTCTTTGAGGGTAGCTAGATTTTGTGGTTTTGTGTATAAATGGGTGAGCAACCCACAGTCTAGCCAGTCGTTTTATATGTACGACCACCCATATCCTGTGCTGCCTAATAGCTATAGTTAGGATTCTTAGACTTATGAGTGTTTTGCCTTTTTTTTTTTTTTTAATACGACTGCAGTCAAGATATTTCCAGCATTATCCAGCATCAAAGCATGGGCTGGCTTCAGGCGTAGGAAAAGAATGATCCCTCCTAGAAGGGCCCTGTGCACACTAGAGCTCAGACCCAGATGGTTTGTCACTCAGTGAGCCTGGCTAGAGATGCATTTGTGAGATGCTTTGAACACTTGACTAAGTTGAGCCCAGTTACCGCTGTTTTGTTTTGTCCTGCTGTTCCAAGGGTGGCCTGGACACCAGCATGTGCGTGATAATTAAAAACATTGGCATGGGGGGGCTCCCCCGGAGGCGTTTTAAGTGGTTTGAAACTTTCCTGAATTTTAATCCCGTCTCTTCTGTGATTTAACAGTGAAACGTCCCTGCTTAAGAGGGCAAGTAAATGGTTACTTCATGGACTGAAGGCAAGGCTGCTGCATAACTCGGCTATAACAGGGGCACTCTAGGGCAATGCCATTCAACTAGAGAGATGGCTCATCAGGGAGAAGAGCCATAGATGCCTATTTTGACTCTGTTTCAACTCCCCATCCCACAATGATACAGTGTCCCACAATGATACAGTGTCCCACAGTGTTAGTGTCACCCCGGTGACGTGGCTTTTTGCCCCTCAGACACATCTTCTCTCTCTTTTCCTCTTCCTTGGTGCCTGCTGCAGAGGCTTGGCTGCTCAGCTCTCCCCTGCAGCCTCACATAAGAACTCCTGATGTCCCTGGCCTTTATGGGATCCATGAACGCCAAAAGAGCTGGGGTAGTGACGGAGCCACATCCAACTCTGGAGCCACAGGCTGAGTGTCTCTTGCCATTAGAACAGGGGTGGGCAAACTTTTTGGCCCAAGGGCCACATCTGGGTATGGAAATCGTATGGCGGGCCATGAATGCTCATGAAATTGGGGGTTAGGGTGGGGGGGGGTGAGAGCTCTGGCTGGGGGTGGGGTTGGGGATGAGGGGCTTGGGGTGCAGGACAGTGCTCTGGGGTGGGACCAAGGGGTTCGGAGGGCGGAAGAGGGATCAGGGCTGGGGCAGGGGGTTGGGGCATGGAAGGGGGTCAGGGGTGCAGGCTCCAGCCAGCGCTTACCTCAAGCAGCTCCTGGAAGCCAGTGGCATGTTCCCCCTCCGGCTCCTACGCGGAGGTGCGGCCAGGCGGCTCTGCATGCTGCCCCATCCACCGGTGCTGCCCCTGCAGCTCCTGTTGGCCGTGGCTTCCCCTTTGCATAGGAGCTGGAGCAGGGACATGCCACTGCTTCCGGGAGCCACGCAGAGCTACAGCACACGTGGAGCGGGGCAAGCCCCAGACTCTGCTCCCCAGCGGGAGCTCGAGGGCCAGATTAAAACGTCTGAAGGGCTGGATGCGGCCCCCGGGCTGTAGTTTGCCCACTCTTGCTTTAGAAATCTGCACTGTACACAAAAACGCCCCTGTCCCTTGACAGGTCTGTTTCTGTTGTTTGCCTGTATGTGCCACCAACCAGGCAGTTCCTTCATGCTGTCATGAGTGCATTTGCCTCACCCTTCTTCTGGGCAGAGTCTGGGGGAGCTAAGAAATCATTGCTAACTTGTTAAAATGGGGCATGTAGTGCCCTTGAAAACTCTGGTGGCGAGTTGCCAGGTTCAGGCATATGGTTAGGTTTTATTTTAATGGGGTGCTCATAGGTATTTAATAACTTGCATGACTCTTTGTTTGCTTTTGATGATTGGGTAATAAAATAATTGAGACTGATTTATACAATGCTTTACAGCTCTTCTGTGAATGAAAGTGCCTTCTGTAACTTGCAGGCATTTGCTTTGTTACCTGTTCTGCTTAGCGGAGCCTTTTTACCAATAGAAAGAATTCCATGTGTATGTGTTACTGAGGAACCACAAAGCACTGGCCTTCTGGCCCAGGGAATGTCTGGGTTTTGTTTTTTGTTTGTACAGCACCTACCACCATGGGGCCCTGGTCCAGGGCTATGGTTTCGACGTGCCACTGTAATGCAAATAATAAAAAAAGCCTTTGGTAAATGCTCCTAGGTGCAGTGGCCCTGGAAACTAGTTGTGTGTTTCATTAGTGGTATGAAATAACTTTCATTTTAATGTGTTAATATTTTCCCATTAGAATGCTGGACCTCTGGACATGTCTCTGCCCTCAACCCCAGACGTCAAAATAAAAGAGGAGGAGCCAGTTGAGGTGGATTCTTCTCCTCCAGACAGTCCTGTATCCAGCCCACAATCCCCACAGATCAAAGAGAAGGTAGGTTTCCTGGGCCATTCCCACTTGCTGTAATTTACCTCTTTCACCAGGAGAACTGATTCTAACTACAATAGAATAAGTTCTTTCTTCACTTAACTGCCAAGGGTTGAGTTGAAGGTTCTGTTCCCCTCCTTAAGCAGGAAAGCGAAGAACTGATTTTACATTAAAACGGATTGTCATTCTTAAGTTTCCACACAGATTCCAATAATGAACTGCTACCTTTTTTTTTTTTTTTTTAAAAAGAGGGAAGTCACATTCATGGGGAGGCTGGCATCATACTGACCGGGGTAAATCTGAGCAGTTTTTGCAGTCACTGGGGTGTGGGCGATCAAGCCTCGTGGTCAGAGCAGGAGCTATGCCTAATGGTCAGAGCTGAGGGTCAAAACCAAAGACAGAAACCGCTACCAAGCCGAAGGTCAGAGCTGGAAATGGAGTCAGCTACCAAGCTGAAGGTCAGAATTGGAGACAGTCAAGTGCCAGGCCAGGGGTCTGAGCCAGAGACAGCGTTGGGCATAAGGCAGAGGAGCAGGGGCCTGGAATAGGACAGGACTGCAGGAACTGGGAGCAGACAGGGGTCTGGGATGGGAAGACAGGAACCAGGAGCAAGCAGGGAACAGGAACTGGGAGCAGGCAGAAATGCAGGGCTCAGGAGTCAGGTAAGCTGGAGGGGTCCGCAGTGGCACCAGCCAAGGATTTCTCTAGTTGCTCGGACAACTTCCTGGTTCATATAGTACTCCTTAGCCAATAGGGGAGCTTTGGGGGCAGGCTAGCCCTTCTCAGGATCCTTCACTAGTTACTCAGGTGAGCTGGTGGGTGGCAGTTGTGGTCTGAATTCTGCCTGGGGACCTGTGGGCCCAGGTTCGAGGACTGGGATCCCTCACAGGTTTCGTTGGATGAGAAAAATCTCTGAATAAATAAAGCAGTTTTTATAGGGACGGGGCCACTGTGCTCTGAGGATTGTTGTAGTGGCCCAGAACATGCACCTATAGAATAATATAGGTGGCAAAACTGCTGGTTGCATAATTACGCTTTGTACCTATTCCAACTTGGGCTGGAGCCACTAGTTTTTAGAGGAGGTGGAGTGTCTAACAATTTCTGCAGGACTCTGGGGGTTGGGACTTTGGGGTTCTATTCCCGGCTCTGTCACTGAATCTCTGTAACCTTGGCTAAGTCCCTTCCCCACTCTGTGTCCATTTCCCTATTGGGGTGTTGTGAAAGTTGGTTTAATGTTTCTAAATCACTCAGGTTCTCAGAAGAAAGATGTGAGAGAAGGGTATATTATTATGATGAGGCTGATAAAGTATCTGTCCTTATTTTTGTTTGTTGATTCTCTTTAGGAGATCACTTCAAAGCCTGTTATAATTTCTACTCCTACTCCCACCATCATGCGTCCAGGGTCACTGCCACTACATTTGGGATATGACCCGCTACATCCCACTCTCCCCTCCCCGACCTCTGTCATCACCCAGGCTCCACCTTCCAACAGACAGCTTGGGTAAGAAAGATGCTAAGACTTGGACCGAGATTTTAAAAATGTGGTGTATAAAGTCAGGCTTTTTAAGTCTGTATTTAAGCGCATAAATGTTACCTGATTGTCAAAAGCACTGAGCTATGTGCAACTTCCACTGTAGTTCCATGTGTTTCAGGGCCTAACTGTAAATGCTGTCATGAGAACTAGTTATAACATAAATTAAACTAGGGCAACCCCAGGGAAAGAAAACAGTCCAATCCTGATATCCTTCCACTGGCAATGCCTTCACTGCATGTAATATAGGAGGCTTGCCCAGCTAAGGCCTTCAGAACTGTACTTTCACAGATTCATTTTGCCAGAGGAGCGTGAGTTGCCTTTGCTACCCGATTAAAAGGATAAGACTTAGATAAAACTGCAAAGTGGTTGAATCTTTAATGTTTTGGGGATTTTCCAAGACAGCTGTTGCTTCTGAAGTGAAACCTCTACAACCTGTTGGCCTCCTTCAAAGTCAGGTTTTGCTTCTGTAGCTATTTGTTTTCAGATAACCTAATGACCTGCTCTTCTTGCCCCTGGAGTAATCTAGGCTCAAGAGCATTCAGTGAAGTGGTTATGAGCACATTGCATTGTGGGATAGTTTCAACCCTATATATAAAAGGAAGGCGCCTAAATGATCCAGGAAATACATTACAATGGGCCTTCAGGAGAGGTATATTTAGCCCTCTCGCTGTTCTTTGGTGTCAGGATGCTTCTGTTGTGCCATGGTTGTTACTTCTTTCTAATTACCCTCTTTGGATCTGGGTCTTTGCATTAACAAGGCCATTTTTTTGGCTGCCAATTCATATTTGTGTGTGTGTTTGTTTTGACCCCATGGCACCATCAGTCCAGACTTCCTGACGGAAAGGTCTAAATCCTGTCTCCAGGCACCTTAAGGGTTAAGTGATTGTCTTTGTGTTTTGAGAGTGTATTGTGTTTGTTTTCCATAAACTAGACTCAAGCTCAGGTGTAATGCTGTCTTCTGGAGTTGAGGCACCAGAGCATTGCCCTGCTTGGAGAAACAGAGAAACAAAATCAGGACAGTCCATGTATTGAAGCTACAAAGTTAGGCCTGTAGTGGAACTTGTAGGGATGTCAATGGGACTGGGAATGAGGGCAGGGTATGAACTTTCTGTAGCTAAACTTTTGGACTGGGATTTTCAAAGTAACCTGAAGGATCTGGATACCCAGTTTCTATGAGAATTGAATATCCAGATTCCCTACGTGGCTTTGAAAGTCCCACCCCTAGTCGGTAAAGGTATGAACTTCAATCTGGCCCAGTTTACCCCCTCTGACTTTCACTCCCACCCCATCTCGCCATTACCTCAGCACGGACCCCACAGTATAATGTTCTTAGCTTAGCCAGCAGCGACTCATCATCCCTCTCATCGGGGCTAGGAAGAAGGCATGGTAGCAGCGGATTTTCTCCCCACTGCCCAGATGCCGGCTCAGCACCAGCCCTGTTCTTCCTCTCCTAGCTGTTCTCTCCGCCTCCATCTTATGCTGTCACGAGCAGGGGAGAAATAGGAGACTCTCCCTTAATAAAAAATAGGGGAAAATGCAAGGAAACCACTGTCTTGACCATGTAAGTTCAGAAGCAGCTCTTTCTTCCCTCTCCCACGCTCTTTGGACAGGGACTTTTCAAATGGTGGGGTCGGGGGAGAGAGAGGATATCACTGCAAGTCATCACTCTTAAATAGTAGTGCACTCTACATTGAGGTAGGCTGCCCCCATCCCTTATTTGTCACTGCATTCAGAAGCTGGATAAGGACTTTAGCTGGGTGTTTCTGCAAGATGAACAGCAGGGGGAAAGGTTGTTGGCATTTTTAACTGTCGTAATTAGGCTTCAGCGTAAACACCCCTTGGCAATGAATGGAGCTCTTCATGTTTCTCAGATCTATTGTTTCAGGCGTTCTGCAGACACAGCCGTCTGTTTAGAATGTTTTCTCTGAGGGTTAGCAGTGTTTTTAAATGAAAGTCAAATTAATGCACAACCTCATTCTGCCATGAGGGCTGTATTAATGCATCTCTCTAGCCAGAAATTTATCAGTATGTAGGAACAGTTGATCTAGTACCCCAGCCTGCCTCGTGCATCTGTGCATATGCCAGTAGAGGGCCCCAAAGCAGCAGCAGGACTCCCCTGAATAGCCCAGCAGCTACAGCAGAGCATCAAGGGCACATTTACGTGTCCTGGTGAGTGTTACATTGCTCCCCTGAAAACTATGACTGAATCCCAGCATTGGTACTATTTGCTTTGCTGTGTGTTTTGGAGCAGAGCTTCTGTTTGCACTGGCACAGGGAGAACTCAGGTGGACTACTTCTTCCTTCTCCTAAAACAGAGAGCTCAATGTGTAATATTTGGTTATCCTCACCCTCTGTTCAGATGAGTCCAGCTTATTAAAGTCCAACATCCCTTCTTAGAGGCATCTGGTCTTTGTGCTTTAGCAGCCTTATGCTTTTTGGCAAGCAGGCCAGCAAGCTTACATAGAGGAGTTAAAGAAGGAGAGCCGTAATTCTTCCATCAGCATGTCCTGCCAGCACCAACCAACAAATGGTTGTTAGACAACTTTGCCTGGATACCCAAAATGTGATGTTAGCACATGTCAGTTAATACATTCTAAGAATCTCATGTAGAGAAGGCAATGTATGCTTTAACACACGGTAAAGTAGGCTTTAATTCGACCAATTTAGCACTTTGATTATGCTAGACTTCTAAAACATGTAAGTTAGCCTGTGTTAGCTACCATAATGCCTTAAATCCTAGTCTAGACCAGGCTAGAAATCGCCTGTATCTTGGTGGGGTTGGGTGGGGGCTACTTAGTCTTGTCTGTACAGTATAAACTTGAATTGACATATGTGAGCTTGAATTATGTTTCTCCAGGTCTCCCACGGGCTCCCTCCCACTTGTCATGCACCTTGCGAACGGACAGACCATGCCTGTCCTCCCTGGCCCTCCTGTACAGATGCCTTCTGTTATATCGGTAAGAGAAACTTCCAGCACATTCTCTGTGGTAAAGAAGGGGACAGCTTTTCTCCTGCCCAACATATGCCGACGCTTTCATTTGCAAAATTAAAATACATCTACCCCTCTGTGTGAGATAAGCCTGACGTGGAAGTGGGCAAGGGCTGATGCTAGCAAGGTAATAATAACACGCCAGTCACACTAGAGGGATATAAGGCTGAAAAATAAAGTCTGGTCTGGGCAGATGGCTCACACCATCGATCCAGGACTGGGAACTGCAGGATCCCTGATTAGTTGGTTGCATTTGGAACGGAATGCCTCAATTGAAACCATTCGAGCTTACAGAGAACATGTTAGTCTTTGCAGGCCAGGAAAACCGCCCGAGCCTGGGCAGTGTGCGAAATGGTAATTTATATTTAACACTGCAGGTTTTACTTCAGCCTAAGGAGAAGTTTTCAGGATACAAAATTCACAAATAAATATACCTTCTGGTGGGCTTGTGTGTGTTGAGTGAGTCAGGCTATGCAAATCCTGTGTCTCCTGCTGGGCGGGTATTTTGTGTTCTGAGTGGGTAATTCCAATAAACTAGTGCCTCAGGTAGTAGGACTGCTGAAGTTGCAATCCACCGGTGGGGATGGGGGGGGGGATGCACATCTGAATGGCCAGTATGCTAAGAGTTTGGCATTTAGGACATCTCTGTATTTTCTTGAAGTATAACTCATGCTCCTAGCACCTTTCATCAGAGTATTTCAGTGTGTCTTATAAAACAGAACTAAAGCCCCATTTCCCCCTTTTAGGTAAGCCAGTCAAATATGCCTGTGTTACAGATGGGGAAGCTAAAACTTAACCAGGATGTTGCTGGAAGTCCATGGTAGAACTGGACTTAGAACCCAGATGTCCCAGTTTTCACATTCCTCTAACGGCCACCTGGCAGCACTGCACCCTGTGGTGTAGAGGTTTTCTGGGTGTGAGGGAAATGAAGGAGACCTTTCACGATATTTTGCCACCTAGTACAGTATATTTCGCTTTCTGTCCTCAGCTGTTGGTTGCCGTTGCTGTGTTCTCTTAAATAGCAGCTGTGGCCACCACGAAGGTGACTGCCCACCTTTGAGTGATTGACGAAACAATCCCCATGGCCATAGTTCTAAAGTTTGTCAAACGCTCTAGGCTGTCTGCATTAAAGGTGCTTTGTCAAATGATTATTATGATGCCATTTCATGCGGGATGCTTCCAGTAGCAATGACGTCAAAATGTGTGTGCTCTTTTCTCTACATGTAGCTGGCTAGGCCAGTGTCCATGGTGCCCAACATTCCGGGTATTCCTGGTCCACCCATCAACAGCAGTGGTTCCATTTCACCATCAGGCCTTCCAATACACTCTGAGGCTAAAATGGTGAGTTCCAGAACATCGAGAGATGCCTGTTGACCTGTGCCAGGGAAGATTGCTTTGGGGGATATATTCATAGAATTGTCGTAAAAGCCTTCACTTAATCTCGGTTAGACCCTCCAGAAAAGAGTGTGTTTAGAATCTCTATACTTATGGCCCTCTCATCCTTCTAAAGAGACACCAAAAGCTCTTGAATAGATACGCCCAAATTAGTGAGCTTAGACCGCTCCCCCCTGAAATCCTTTGCAGCAGTAAAAGCACTGTAGGAACACTAAGAGCAGGTGTTATAAATATATAAAAAAGTATCAGGCTGTTCTTCATTAAATCACCCAGCACTGCCAGTTATATGGCCCTTACATATCAATGTCAAGACAAAGATTCCTGATCCGATCTTAAATATGGGACACGTTGTAAAGGAGTGGATTCCTGTTCCAGGATGACAGATGGGGTGGAGATGGGGGGAGGGAGGAGAGAGCCAAGAGGGGAGCGGCTGTGCTGTAGTGATCTGGCAGAGGACTCTAATAATGGTTTTCAGTGGGATGCTCTTCCAACTGTAGATTTATGAAGGAATTTCTTTCTCCGCTTCCCCGGCTCTTACAGCACAAGTGCTAGGTGCACACAAGAGGAAGAAGGAAAGTAGGGATGAGGCGGAGGGAAAAGTAAGTTTGGATACAAAGACGGTGAAAGCACGTTTGTCTTGCTGACATAATATCAGCGTGGACTTGTTTGCAGTCAGGGCTTCCACATTATTATGCGCTCCATTGCTGCAGTGACCTTGGTGCTTACAGTAACCGCTACTACAATTCCACACTAGCTGGGCGTTTGCAAAGATTCATTCTGCATTCATGCACTGAGCTGAAACTAGAGCAGGGGTGGGCAAACGTTTTGGGCCGAGGGCCACATCTGGGTGGGGAAATTGTATGTAGGGCAGGGGGTTGGAGTGCGAGGTGTGGGAGGGGGTGCGGTGTGCAGGAAGGGGCTCAGGGCAAGAGATTGGGGCAGAGGAGGGGTGCGGTGTGTGTGGGGGGCTCAAGGAAGGGAGTTGGGGTGCAGGAGGGTTGCGAGGTGCAGGCAGGGAGCTTAGGGCAGGGAGTTTGGGGGTGGGGTGCAGGAGGGATTCGGGCTCCGGCCTGGCACTGCTTACCTAAAGCAGCTCCAGGATGGCAGCGGTGTGCACCGGGGCCAGGGCGGGCTCCTTGCATGCCTGCCCTGTCCCCGGCCCCGCGCCGCTCCAAGAAGCGCTGTGGCCCCTGGGGGAGGGGGGAAGGAGAGCTCCGCGTGCGCTGCCCTTGCTGCACCTCCAGGTACCTCCCCCGAAGCTTGCATTGGCTGTGGTTCCCCGTCCTCCGTGTGGCAACGCACGGAGCCCTCTGCCCGTGGTACCGGCCGCTTCTGAGAGCGGCGCGGGGCCCACAGCGCCACAGGAGGCCATCCTGTGGGCCGGATCCAAAGCCCTGAGGGGCCGGATCTGGCCTGCAGGCCGTAGTTTGCCCACCCCTGAACTAGAGCATTGTGGGGGATAGGAGGGTAAGAATTCTTAAACTCTGTTATATGTGTGTAACAATATGCTCATGCTTCAGTCTCTTTTCACCTGGGTTAGTGATTGTGTTAGTGAAGACCTCTCTTAACAAAGCTGTGCAAACTTGTCCCTTCTGTGTCCCTCCCCATGTGTCAGACCCACCTCTTAGCATCTGAAGGCTGTTCAGTCTCCACAGTCCATTTGGTCCATTGTCCTTCTGCAGAGACTGCCAGCTGGGGAGCTGATGAGTGCCAGTTGCTGTAGTGATTTTGTGATGTGGACACCTGTCTGTTCTGAACTGGATTGAGAACCACCATCTATCTTCACGTGGGCCACCCAACACCTGCCAGATGATAACAGCTTTTGGCTGGATTTGACTCATCCTTTGAAAAGAGCGAAGAATAAGTTATGTTAGGGCCTGTGTCTCCGAGGCGAATGGAGAACCCCATTGACAGTTCTGTTCTCTCATTTTACAGAGACTGAAGGCCAGCCTGACGCACCAGGTTTCTTCCTCACTGAATGGCAGCAGCATGGTTGTGGGGTCAGCAAGTACGATGGTGACCTCACGTCCAGAGCAGGGTCAGATACTTCTCCAGCACCCCGATGCACCTTCTCCAGCTCAGCCACAGGTCTGCTCCTTCTTAATCTTCAAAGCTATGACGGCTTAAAGCAGTGGTTCTCAAACGTTTGTACTGGTGACCCCTTTCACATAGCAAGCCTCTGAGGGTGACCCCCCCCTTATAAATTAAAACATACTTTTGTATATTTAACATCATTATAAATGCTGAAGGCAAAGCAGGGTTTGGGGTGGAGACTGACAGCTCACGACCCCCCATGTAATAACCTCATGACCCCTGGAGGGTGAGTTCAATCCTTGAGGGGGCGTCTTAGGGATCTGGGGCAAAATCAGTACTTGGTCCGGCTAGTGAAGGCAGGGGGCTGGACTCGATGACCTTTCGGGGTCCCTTCCAGCTCTATGAGATAGGTATATCTCCATATATTATATTATATTTTTATAACCCCCAGTTTGAGAACCCCTGGCTTAAAGTGATGATGGAGGAAGCAAAGATACTGGTACTTCTAGTCTGTTAGGAAAGGGTGGGGAATAACCTCATGAATCTGTCACTCTCTGCTCAGACCTATATGCTTTCCAGTGTGCAAAGCTGTGGGGTTTTGAGGTGGGGTTTGGGGGGGTTGGGATTTAATGTGTGTGAAACACTCCTTTTTGTAGTTTCTGTTACCATCTCTGTCAAACAGTCCAAGTTAGACTTAGGCAACAGGCGCAGTTACTTGATATGTTCTGGAGTTTAGAAAGTGTTTTGCTGTCCTCTCCTTTTTAATTGCTAGGGTTAAACACTCCCCTTTTAGGCAATCAACCCCACTTGCTCCTGCCAGCTAACCAAATGCCAGCCCTCCATCAGAATTGCCACCTGCTCCATCAGTTAGACAGGCTTCCAAAAGTTTAATATCCATATGCTGTCTGACAGTGAGTAGTGAAGTGTAACTGGGCTCTCACATTGTGGCTGTATAATTACAGAGCCGATGCAGTTGTGCTGGAAGGACTGAGTCTGGGGTGATTTGTCCTTGTTGGTTTTTCCTTTGTTCCCTCAGAATACAGCAGGAGATTACAGTGTTACAGAATCCACTCTTAAGTGCCTGTAAGACTTTGTACAACGATGTTGGAACACAGCTGAAGATTGGCTGTGTTACACAAAAGCCCGTATTCCCTTGCAGTAGTGTTGTGTGTATCAGTAAAGATGGCTCTGTTGAGTTGTTTCCCTCTCACATTGTAACCTGTGGTAAATTCCAACAATAAGAAGCTGAATAGTCTTAATTTTTTTGACTGAGGCAGATGCTAGGGGCTGAATTCTAGTGCTGGTGGAAATAAGGATTAAACCAGATGTGCTCTACAGGCTTCTCCCTCACAGCTCCTCCCTGGCCACAGTTCCAATCAGCATTGCCTCCTGCTCATCCATGATACTAACTCCGCTCCTCACCCTCTCACCCTCCCTGCGGTTCTACTCTTGAGGCTTCTGTCCTTGCAAATTGCGGTAGTGACTTTGTGATATGGACAAATATCTACTGAAAATCAGACTGAGGCCAATCAACTTCCTTCCACTTAATGACCTGAGGTGGGATTTAAACTGTAGTCTTGCTAGAAAAGTGAGCATATTTAATCCACTGCAAGAAATACCGTCTGGTTCCTCTCCAAAACCCATAATATTCTAATATCCACCACTTGACTGGAGATCTCCACAGTATGTTAAAAATATTCAAATGATGCTGACACTGAGATAGTAGCTCAGAACTGAAACTTCATTGCGCATCTAGTACATATTGCCCATCGATCAACACATGTCACAAGATTCGGTGCTTGGGAGGAAGGATAAGGTGCAGGACTGAGAATCAGGGAAGCTGGGTCTCCATCAGAGACTCCCAGTGTTACCCTAAGCAAGTCACTTATTCTACAGACAGGGAAAGAGAGATTAAGTCTCAACAAATCTGTTTGGACCTAATTCATTAATGTCTGTAAAGTACCTTGAGAACACTGGAAGCTGCTCTAGAAAAACAGAGCGTTTTTTAGTTTCAGAGTCAGCAGCTGACAGATCCTACATCCTGACTCTCCAAGTCAATTGGAATTTGCTCTGGACTTAGTACAATCAGTGTGGATAACTGTCTGGTTTAATCAAGTGTGTGTTTTGGTTCAGTAATTCTCTTCCTTCTGTCCTAACTCCAGGTTTCCCCTGCTCAGCCCACACCTAGCACCGGTGGCCGGCGGAGACGCACGATGGATGAAGACCCGGATGAGCGCAGGCAGCGTTTCCTGGAGCGGAACCGTGCCGCAGCCTCTCGTTGCCGTCAGAAACGCAAGCTGTGGGTGTCTTCTCTGGAAAAGAAAGCAGAGGAGCTCACGACACAGAATATCCAGCTGAGTGTGAGTATGGAACCATGGAGGCCAAGCCCATCTGCTTGGCTGCACTGCGGCCTTCACTCCAAGGAGGACGTTTTTACCGTGGTGCAGAGGCACTGTGTGTGCTGGTGGTGGTCTTTAGTCTGTGAGAAACCAGAATCAGGTGGCTAGGAATGGTGCAGGGTTTTTTGTAACGTGTTTATTTTTTCTGTGCTTGATTCGCAAAGGCTTGTGTATGTGCCTCTGGCAATGGAAACCAGTATTTGTAAAGGACCATCAAGTCCTGGATAATCCAAAGGGGTAAGAAAAGGAGCAGGTGGAATTTCATATCCCCATTTCCAACCCCCTCCGCTGCATACAATACATAAGAGCTGCGCACCCGGTCTTGCCCTGAAAAGGTTGAAGGGAGTAAGGGAGAATCTGGCATTGTGCCCTACCACTCATCCTCTCAAGACTGCACCCCGGAACATTTAGCTGCTCCAGCCACAGAAGATAGGTGCTGCAACAGTGCAAAGGCACCAGGAAGCTGCTGTATCCTAACTGAAAACTCCCCCAGCTTGGGAAGAGCTGTCAACTGGCACAAAGTCAGCCTAACTGGCTTTTGCTCTGTTCTCTGCCGCTTGGGACTGGAACCACAGGCAAGCAAAGAGGGAGCTGCAGCTGAGGCCCAGGGCAATTCAGATTCTCCTTGAAAATCGGGGAGCTCTAACTAGCTCCCTGACAGCTTCTCTCCTGCTGTGCCAAGCAGAACTATGCGTCATTCCCTTCCCATCGCAATTAGTCCCCTTATTAATGCTCTCAGCAGACAGGCGAAGGACGGAAAGGATTCTGAAGACTGAACTCACGTCCGGCGTGGGCTGTTTCCCCCTCTGGTTTTCAGTGACTCATGCAGTGTGCTTCAATAGCACTAATTACGATAGCTTCATTCTCTTTGGCACGCTGTCTGGAGTGGCTCACAACTGTGAATGCAGCCTGTCAGAACCAGGACAGATACCCCAAGCTGGTGGTGTGTTCTATAATTGGATTTCACCAAACCAGTAACAAACGTGAACTCCTGGATCACTATACCAGTCTTGCCATGGAGTCACAGACCAACTTAGACTCTCCGGACTATCTTACCACCCCGACCAACGGAACTTTGTGATAATGGTCACTTACACCAAAAATCACACCAGATCAGGTTGCTCCAGTTCCAGGAGACCAGCCACTTACCCCAGATCAACTGGTACTCTGGATCTTACACCAAAGACAATCCTGGCACTTGCAACCAATAGTAAATTAACTAAAGGTTTATTAGCTAAGAAAAAAAATGAGTTATTGAGAGATTAAAGCAGGTAAAATATCTGTCCAGGTGAATCACAGTTTGTAACTCCGAATGGTGGCAGGGAATGGAGGGGAGGGATAGCTCAGTGGTTTGAGCATTGGCCTGCTAAACCCAGGGTTGTGAGTTCAGTCCTTGAGGGGGCCATTTAGGGAACTGGGGTAAAAATCTGTTTGGGGATTGGTCCTGCTTTGAGCAGGGGGTTGGACTAGAAGACCTCCTGAGGTCCTTTCCAACCCTGATATTCTATGATTCTATGATATAGTAAACTGCCAGTTTCCCAAAAGTCTTTCCAGGGTACCTAGTTTGGCTCTAGGGATTTCTGCTTTATATCTGGTACACTTCCTTGTCAGAGTCCAAAGATGCAGGAACTTTCTTTGAATCCCTTCTTATAGCTTCTTCTCACAGAAAGCAAGCGGTCAGTCTCTCTTCCCAGTGGGCTTTTCCTTTGATGACAGCGAGTAAGGAATGCACTTTGAGTCTCAGACCTCCAGTCATCACACACAATGGCCATTTGCTTTGTAATTAGCACTTTTTCTGATAGTCCTTCATTAGCATTCCACAAGGCTTCTTTGATGTCTGATGAGTTATTTAGTTACAGCGGTATTTACAATTTAAATGTTTGATGTTGCATCATAACAGGATACAGATGAGAGAAAACAATGCACTTAACATCCCATTAGTTTTATGAAGTTTAAACACCCAAAACACATATACATTTAACAATCGCTTTGATCTATACTAATACATAAGTGAATTGGCCTGAATACACTCTGACATGACCTGGTCTGCCAGTGTCATACTTGTCACAAGGTAATTGTAGAAGCTGTTTTCCTAGCCAAGTTCAAAGTGCAGTTGACTCGGTTTTCCAGATACAGGGGGACAAATGTTAAACACATCTCAAATTTCAATTACAAACATGCTCTCTGAAATTTTCAGGGGGAAAAATTTTCAACTAATGGCTGAGAGTTAACCTGAAGTTTTTGAAAGCATGAACATTTTTTGTTTTGGTGTTGAAAGGGATGAGAAAGGGATGGAATTGGCTTCAGAATGGATCACTGCTTGCACCTTAATCGTGGGGAGGTGACAGAAAGGAAGGATGGCTTATTGGTTTCTGTGCAAACCTTGGACCTGGAGTCAATTTCCTCCTCTGCTACAGACTTTCTGTTGTGACCTTGGGCACGTCACTTAGTCTCTCTGTATCTCAGTTCACCACCTATTAAATGGGAGCCATAGTAGGTACTTTAGATGGATAGATATAGGTCTGAGCAGCCTCCACCCAAATATATAACAGGCTGACACCTACAGACTCCTCCATATTAAAGGTAAGAGTGGCTGTCGTGTTATGAACAACTTGAGGTGGGCCTTAGGGTCCTGTTTTGTTGCCAGTGTTGCCCTTGATATACCAAAGAACAGACATTCCTGATATGGTTTCACTCTGTATAGCTGCTCATGGTCAGTCCTCATTAATGGTCATCTTAGAAAGATTTTTTGGCCTTCAGAAAGATGCCACTTGAATTTTTAGCTTTCCATCAGGGTCAACAAAATATTGCATTGACTCTTATTGTTAGCATTTCTTCCATTGGTGGTGGTAGCAGGTGGTAGCATACAGACTAATTTACATCTGGAACTTGGGATTTCTCGGTAAGGTACAGGTCTGTAAGAGGAGAACCTTGCAAAGCATGTTTTGTATGCACACTCACTCACACACACACACAACTTTTTATTAAGGTGTTAATTTGTGGTGGTAAACTTTGAAGAGTCTACATGTTCGTATTCTGCCATTGCTAAGGGATATTATTCCGAACACTCATGATCCCTATAAATGTTGTTTTCTTTACCTCAGAATGAAGTTACACTACTGAGGAATGAAGTTGCTCAACTTAAACAGCTACTGTTGGCTCACAAGGACTGCCCAGTCACTGCACTACAGAAAAAAACACCGGGGTATCTTGGTGAGTTGTGACTTGCCCATGTTGGCACTGTACCTTAGAGTACATCTGAGTAGAATTAAACTGAATACAAGACTTACATGAACTTAGTGTTCCTGAAGGATTCTGGACTGACAGCCCTGTGGGCTGGTGTCCTCTGCAGAACCAGGTAAAGCACAAGCAATGGCAGTGCAGGTTTCTCCCATGCCATACCTGGCCAATGTGCCTTATCCCTGCACTGAAGCAAGCCGCATCGAAGTGGCGACAGAGGAGTTCTGCCCTGGATTTCTCTGATGCTCCCAACGAGATCTCCAATTAGTGTCAATTATTGTGGCGGTTCTTATGATGTGGGCCCCTGTCCATTAGAAACTGGACTTAGAACAGACAACTCACTTTGTGTAGGAACAATAATAGTGGTAACATTCTGTCACTACCAATTTTGCTCCAAGACATTGTATAGCAGGCGATTAGTATCATGCGGATGACGGCAGTGTAAACGCTTTGCTAATATAACATATTTTTCCTTTTGTCAGTATGTTTCCCTGTAGCATGAAAAATTCTATATGCATCCATCACTCAGACTCCCATTTCTCCCATGAATCTGGTCCATTGTTGCCCCGAATGCTAGGTGTCCTTATCCATTGTTTTATACTGCTCGGTGTTGGAAACGAACGCTGCTGTTTTAAGTGCCGTTGCAGTCGAAAAGTCCAGACTATATAAATGATATCATGGGGTTCCATATTCATCTTCTCTGCAGTTCACATCAAACTGGTTCAGTTTACAAGTGAGAAGACATCTTTATTTTAAACTGCTTGCCAGTAGAGAGACATGGTGGGTGAGGTAGCATCTTGTATTGGACCAGCTTCTGTTAATGAGAGAAACAAGCTTTCAAGCATACACAGAGCTCTTCTTCACGTCTGGAAAACATACTCAGTGTTACAGCTAAATACAAGGTGGAACAGATTGTTTAGTATAAGGAGTTAACACATATTTCAAGGGGACCATTCAAGGCCCGTTACCACCCCTCCAGTCATAGGGAGTCTTAGTTCTCGCTATGACTGGAAGGGTGTTAGCAAGCCTCTTCTCCTTGAATGGATCGTCTGTTCCATCTTGAGGGCATGTCTACACTACAAAATTAAATTGACCAAAATTACTTTGAGGTACAGCCACCGCAGTAATTAAATTGCTTTTGTATGTCCACACTATGCTCCTTGTGTCGGGGTGTGTGTGTCCACTCTAGCGGCACTTGCATCGATGCTGAGAGCAGTGCATCATGGGTCGCTATCCCACTATGCAATGTGCCACCATGTGGGGCAGAGTGTTTTGGGAAGGGTTTGCAAAGCCTCATAGGGCAATCGAGTTGTGCAGGGATGACTGGTAATATGGTTTCAATATCCCATGATAAGAGTTTTCTCCATCCCTTATATCTGCATCCCACAATGTTTCACGCCTCTTTTCAAAAGCCTCCCAAACCTGCACATCCACCATTTCTGTGAGATGCATGGATCCTGCACTGCCCTTCAGCATTGTGCTGACCATTATGAACACAATGCGCCTGATCCTTCAGTATTTTCAGAGCCGCCAGAGGAGCTGCGAGGGATAGGACAATGCCTTGCAGGCTGCCTTGCTGACGGACAAAGAAAGAAACAATTCAAGGTGGTTCTTGGCATTCACCGAGCAGTTGCCAGATGGTGGAGCGCTGGTTCTGGGCCCAAGAAACAAGCACTGGTTTGGGATGATGAGCAGTGACTGCAAAGCTTTCAGATGCTCAAGGCCACGTTCATGGAATTGTGTCCCCAGCCCTCCAGCGCAGCAACATTAAATGAGAGCCACGTTCACAGTGGAGAAGAAAGTGGCGATCGCTGTATGGAAACTGGCCACACCAGATTGCTACCCATCAGTCGGGAATCAATTTGGAGTTGGAAGATTTTAGCTGTCTCACTCTTGAGCGTAACAGAGGTTGTCAGGGAAGAGGTCCTGCAAGCCTCTAGCTGCAGACCGGGTCCGTATGCTACTAGCCTGTGTGCTGCAATCAGGGCCGGCGCTTCCACTAGGTGACCCTACGCTGTCGCCTAGGGTGGCAGGATTTGGGGGGTGGCATTTTGCCACCCTCAGTGGAAATTCGGCAGCGGGGGGCCTTCTGCTCTGCGTCTTTGGGGCACTTCAATGGCGGGTCTCTGAGCGAGTGAAGGACCCGCCGTCGAATTTCCACAGGACCTTCACTCACTCAGGGACCCGCCATCGAAGTGCCCCAAAGACGCAGAGTGGAAGGACCCCCGCCGCCGAATGCTCACAGGAGGAGCGCTGCCGCCTAGGGCGGCAAAAACCCTGGCGCCGCTCCTCGATGCAATAGTGCCTGCTGAAGTATTTGCTTACTGGTGTGGGAAAGCATCCTGCCGGGGTAGAAGAAATAAGGCAGCCCTCCCCAGAAGCCTTCGGCTGAGGATCGCAGACTCCCTCCAGGAAAGTTTCCTCGAGTTCTCTGTGCAGGATTCACAGGACATCCCAGTGCATGTAAACAAACTGTTCCTCAGGGCCCCCTCTGCCCTAGCTGTACAGGGGAATGGGAAGCAGAGAGGAACTCTGCCTCTATTGGTTGTTTCACTACCTCTTCTAGCCTGATTAAAAAAATAGTAAATGAACAGATGGGTCTCTGCAATAGCAAATCAAATGGCATACTTACCAGAGGTTCCTTCCCTGCATCAGGCTCACCAGTGCTGGATAGTAGGGACCGGCTCAACTGCTCCGGTGTCAGAAAGAGGTCCTGGCTTGCCACGCCACTGAATCCCCAGTCATCTGTCCCCCATATTTCTCCTCCTCGTCCAATACCTCACTGTGCACTGCGGGGGGCCTTTGATTTCCCAAAGTATCCACGGGGCTCTTGGCGGTGGTGGTGGGGTCTCCCCCAAGGATGGCACGCAGCTCCTTGTAGAAGTGGTGTGTCAGTGGCTCCGCTCCAGAGCGACTCTTTGCCTTCCTTGCCTTCAGGTATGTCTGCTGCAGTGCCTTATTTTCACGCAGCATTGCTGCATGTCCCTGTTGTAGCCCTTCTTCCCCGTGCCCCTAGTGATCTGCTCATAAATATCGATGTTTCTATGGCTGGATTGGCGCTGTGTTTCCACAGACTCAGGAGATCCCTCACTTCCTGTGTACTCCAGGCAGGAGCGCGTTTGCTGCGCGGAGCCGGCATGGTTAGCTGGGCAGTTGCTAGGTGAGCTCTCCATGCCGAGCAAACAGAAAATGGAATTTAAAATTCGTGGGGCTTTAAAAGAGGAGGTGCATGTACCTGCGTACCTGGCCGGTGCACAGTGGAGTTCAAAATAGTGACTGAAGCAGTCACAATGGGGCATTGTGGGACACCTCTTGGAGGCCACTAAAGTTGACGTAAGTAACGCAGTGTCTGTGCTTTCACTGCATCGACCTAAGCACTGTGCCTCTCTGTGGAGGTGCAGTTATTAAGTCAACGTAGCGGACGAGTTACGTCATCAGGAGCAACGTTTTAGTGTAGACACTCACAGAGTTAGGTGGATGTAAGCTGGCCTCAGGTGGCATGAAAGCAGCTCCATCCTACCCCTTCTGCTTCCCATGGGCCTGGCTGCCAGGGAGAGGGACCGAGCGAGCTGAGGGTGAGGCACAGCAGGAGAAGGATAGTGCATCCCCCCTCCAGGTAACTCTGGAGAGGACAGTGCAGCGTCCCCAGGCCAGGTGCAGGGTGGGGGGCGCTGGGGAAGGCACTGGCAGCAGGCTCCCGTATCCCATGTTTCCCCTGCTGATGTGTCCATGAGGGCGTGCAAGCTCCGGGGAGACGCTGTGGTGCTGTGACTCTCCCTGGGCTGGGCCCCGCCCAGCCCAGACTCACGTGCTCCATGCTTCTGTGGCCCCAACCCCTCAGGAGCCAGCAGATTGGCTGCCGTGGCCCATGGAGGTGGGGCTGGAAGGTTCCTCCCAGAGCCAACACGTGGGGCGGCTTTCCCACCTTCACAGTGTACCCCCCTCCCCCCCCCAGTGTCAGCTAGTCCCAGTTGTCTCTGAGAGTAGACCAGACCAGAAGAAGAGCTCTGTGGAAGCTCAAAAGCTTGTGTCTCTTACCAACAGAAATTGGTCCAATAAAAAATATTCCTTTACCCATCTTGTCTCTCTAATATCCTGGGACCGATATGGCTACAACCATACGGCTTGCTTTACAGTAATCAGCCTGGGATCTCAAAAGCTAACTGGGTTTTCTGCCTCTTACATTTTCCCCACTAACAAAGGTTTTGTACTCCTGGAATTTGTCTGAAGGCTTATTGATGATGCTGAAGGCAGAGGGGCTCGGCTGGCTATCCCCTAGCTACATCTGCTTGTGTCAGCCTTTTGAGAGTTGGAAACTTGTTTGGGTCGGTAAAATAAGATGGAGGGTGCACAGATCAAATAGGAGAAGTAAGAAGGTGTCATGTCTCCATAGTCACACTTCTGACGCCCATCCCATTCTGAATCTCCAAAGCATTCCCCTCTGACGAAATGGAACACAAATATCTGCCTTGCAGGTCCCTGGCATAGCCAGTTTATTTTCAGTCATTACAGTGACTCACAGCCTGAGTAATGTGGTCGTGAAATTCATCCCCATCCCCCAGCCTTTGCAGACAGGTGTTCTTTGTGTATAATGCAACATGATTTTTCCTGTTAACTTCCAGAGTTTACAGTTCCTATTTTTATTCCTCAGTCTGTCTACTCCAATAATAGGAATTCATCACACATCTGAATAATAAAAATGAAATTCACACCTCCCTACCCTATCGCCCTCCTCCCTGGCTGCCTTTTTTATTATAAAGATTTATGACTAAGCATGTCCTTAAACAAAAATGCCAGATTCCCTTGATGGAATTACAGCTGCCTTATGTACAGTTGGGTTGTTTTATTTGTAATGCCTAGTAAATCTCCTTTTTGGGATGCCAAACTGTTCTGTTGCTTTGCTCGACCCTCCCTCTTCACCCCCAAATCACTTTTGAAATCTACTGTGCTAGCTGTATCTTTCTGTTAGCTATGTCCTAGCCAGCACCTCACTTACGAGGGTGAGGTAAAATGAGTTTGGGGAAGGGATACAGAGCAATGTGAAAAGATCTAGTGGCAATCTGGATCTTAAAACACTCCCAGCTGTGCACAATGAGGCTGTAATTTCTTCTCTGGTTTCTGGTGACATGGGCTTTACGTGCTTGGTGTGTTATAGGAATCCCGTGTATCCAACCATAGGTCAATACTTGCTGCTTCAGAGGATGATAACCACATCCTCTCCATAATTCATCTAACCAGCTGTGCAGGAGGGAATTTCCTCTTGACTTAGCCAGATAATGAATGAGCTTATACCCTCCTAAAGCATGAAGTTTGATCACCCTTACTGTAGCATGAGATCAGTCACAAATCATCCTTTTTGTCTAGCACCCCTGCCCAGACACAGTGGGAGAGAATCCAAAGTTTGGACAAACCAATCTGTGTTGACCATTATATGACTGCAGAAGAAGCTTGCTGGCTTTGTCTTGTCCTCACTTCATTGTCCACAGCTTCAAGTTACAGGAAAGTTTAGTGAGCAAGTGGTTTGTGATGAGGTCTAACTGATTGTAATGTTCTAGAGAACGGTAAAGAGTAAACCAGATAATTTATATAAAATTCAGAAAAACTGCTGTAACGGGTATGCGGTCAGCTTGTGGAAGGGTTTCTGTTACATACCTCTCTGTGTGTTCACCCAACAGATGGTAAGAACTCCGAAGGAACTGTTCAGTCTCTGGGCTAAATGGCCTCGAACCAAGTACTATACCAGGAAACATCATGTAGGAAAGTACATTTATTATAATGAGGACATAGCTGTATTATAGGAAAGTTACGCTAGATCTATTGTCTGTGCTTTGATGTTAGCACCTTTTTGCTACAGTTCTCTTTCTAACTCGAGGTTCTTTAAAATTCCCCCCGCTGCTTTTTGCATTTAAATGGGGTGGTTTAGTCAGATCCTAGTTTCGATCATTGTTTTCTGAATCCTTACATTGTCCCTGCTTTTTTCAAGTGGCTCTTACTCTTTTTTACATCCTCTCCTAGGTAGTTGTTATAGAATTGGTGCATGCTGCACCCCCTCTTAGAGGTGGATGCATATCAATGCTGGGTTAAATGGTTCCTGCACATGGATCGGTGTATCCATTCCCAAAGTGCTTTGGGATCAGGCAGGTCGAAAGGCCGCCATGTAAAAGTAAAGCATAGTGTCTGATTAACTCTCTCATCCTCCAGGGATGCTTGGTAGAGTTGGTCTCACTTTCCACTGCCCAGTCTTAATGTCAGTAGCATCATGATGGGTTCCATTCCAATTACTATTTCTTTTTCTTTTTGAAAACAGAAAGCCCAAAGGAGAGCTCTGAGCCTACCGGTTCCCCTGCTCCTGTCATCCAGCACAGCTCCGTGACAGCATCCCCCAACGAGCTCAGCGTCCGCTCTGCAGCTGAAGCTGTTGCCACTTCGGTCCTCACTCAGATGGCAAGCCAAAGGACAGAACTGAGCATGCCCGTACAGTGGCACGTCATTATGGCTCCACAGTCTCAGTCTGCTGGCAGATGATGTCACAAACCACGTGACAAAGAACTAACCCATAAGAACGTGCAGACCGAGAGACTGATCATAGCTAAGTCCCTGCTTAGTGGGGGCAGATATGGATTTTTTTTTTTTTTAAAGTAAGTTAAGGGCAGCTATGGAAGCTTCTTTATACTGCATATCCTATACAGATCCTGGCCCAAAACCGTTGTCATGTGATCACCTGTCCGTACAGGATGGCTTCAGATTGAGGGATTTCTTGATCCCTTAGTGATGGTCAATCAGCTTGCAGAATCATCAGAACACAAAGAGCCTCATTTGAATGCATCTTGAAAGGTTCATTTTCAGGTATCAATTACGTTAACACTAAACCTCCCCTGGCTTGTGGTTTCTCTTGGCATTATTGCTATTTTAAGTTTCACCTGTTAGCAAAGGAAAGTAGCTATTGGGAGGCTGTGACATTTACTGGTGCTGTCACTTTATTTTTAACAGCTTGCTGCTTCCAATCATCTGTTTCCCCATCACTGCTCTAGCTGACCTGAAACGTTGCACCTTGGCACAAGAATACTGGCCGAGTTTTCCACTCGGGCTATTGAGATTAAAAAGGCTGAGGATAATGGGTTTCCTAACTCCATGGGTTTAACTTCCCTGACACCAAAGCTTTCTGGTTCTGAAGTAAGCCTGGCACCTCTAATTCACATGCAATTAACCATCATTAACTGCTGTAACTTGTGGGGGTTTTAAGTATGTGTTCGCAGTCACTGGTGCAGCAGTAGGAACTGTTGCATCTGAAGAAGTGAGGTTCTTACCCATGAAAGCTTATGCTCCCTATACTTCTGTTAGTCTCAAAGGTGCCACAGGACCCTCTGTTGCTTTTTACAGATTCAGACTAACACGGCTACCCCTCTGATACAGTAGGAACTGTGAACATTTCATGTGCTTCTCTCTTAATTGACGCCATAGCTGCTAATGATGCAGGTTCCTTCTTCAGAAAAGGGCCTGCTTATAAATCTTCCATACAACAGTAAAGCAGCACTGAGCTGCTGTCTGCCAGGACTGCGTGCAAAGCTGCTCTGTGTGATGCATGAAAGGATGAGCTGGGGCAGATGGATATAATGCGAGTCCTGGAATTAACCGGCTACAAAATCCACTACCCATCTCAACAAGTCTTGAATTTAACAAACAAACCCCACACATGTCAAAGGATTATCTTCCATACATTTAACCTGATGACCTTATAAAGTGGTGGCCTTGAACGGAGGGAGGTGGAAGCATATCCCACTTGCCTGGCCTTTTACCTCTTTTAATGGTTTTCTTCTGCTCCTGGTAGTGGTATATCTATTGCTTTTCCTCAAGAGCAAATGTAGTACTTTTAGAGCTTCCAGGTTCATGGGGTAGATTTAAAACCAGCCTTGACATTTTAAAGGCACTTGGAATTGTCTGCTTATTGCCAAAGTGAGTGTGTGTGTGTACATTCTTTAGGTTGTCATTGACCTTTTGCTTGCTGGGTAATAGTTGTAGATTTGAATTTGTATTTTGGGAGCCGGAAAGGGATGCTGTGTGAATTTGTGCAACAGCAAACCCATCAATCGGTGAAACTCTCAGCACTTCATCTTTCTTTCCTTCTTTAAAGACGCTTTTCCTTCAGTTGAGCTCTTTCACCCTGAGCTGCCAGACCACCTCAAATTGCACTTGCCACTTTTGACCGTCAGTAGTTTGGCTTCTCTAGACTTGGAATATTTGCCAGGGACCGCAATACCCAAAGCAAAATCTGAGCATGTAGAATTTGACCCCACCACCACCACCCCCAGATACAGGGAAATTCCGTTTATTGCTTCTTTAATTAGGGGTCTTGTCTCCCCCTTTTCTCCCTCAGGTTTCTCCAGGCCTCTCTGCCATATTCTCTAATGTATTTCATGGTCCTAGTTATCTCTTAATACACTGCCACCATGTGTTTGTCGCACACACTCTCACACATCATCATTCCTGAGATTTTTTGTTTCTTTGCCCTCTCAATATTCAAAGACTCTGGAGCTAGCCGCTCTTGCATCTCTGTTTAGAACCTGTGTGTAGTTACTGCAAGAGGCATTCCAGATCAGGCACTTCATTTTTTCCCCTTAAAGCTGTTTATATAGAGAATTTGCATATAGGAAAGTGCTTTGAGTATGACTGTCCCAACAGGGTGTCTGTTTCCTTGATGACAAAGAGCTATACCATCAGCAGAGTTTTCAGGATCTTGTGAGGATAATGCAACAACCGTGGAAATGGTTTATAAAGTCTAACGGCCTGATTGGATAAGACACAGGGCCTTTATCTGGCTAAGAATCCAAGACAGAAAGGGATCATGGCCATGTTGTCAGAAGTCTAATAGGACAGGGGAGGGATAGCTCAATGGTTTGAGCATTGGCCTGCTAAACCCAGGGTTGTGAGTTCAATCCTTGAGGGGGCAATCTGGGACAAAAATCTGTCTGGGGATTGATCCTGCTTTGAGCAGGGGGTTGGACTAGATGACCTCCTGAGGTCCTTTCCATCCCTGAGATTCTGTGAGCAGGGAATCTGTTTGTAACTATAACTACTTTAGTCTCTTGCAGACACTTCACTGTCTTGGTGCATAGCTCTGACGGATTCATTAGAATAGCTGGATTCATATGTGTGGCTCAGGAGGCCCAAACAGCTTCTCCATGTTAACTGATCATACTCCACTTCCAGCCCGCAGGCTAACATTAGTGTCTCAAAGCTAGTGGATGTTTAGCAAGAGGTAGGGGAAGCCCATTTTAACACCAGCACCGGTGCATGTTGAGACAGCACCGCTGGGTAAATACTGCCTATTGATAGCCTTAACACATGCATAAAGCAGCCTTCAAATACCTTCAGCTGTTAAGAGGCTGGCAGCTCAAGGATACAGCTGCACAGTAGACTGTACAGAAGGGGATGGGGTGGTAAGTACAGCTTCAGTTGGACAAGTGTGAAAAGGCTTTAACCGAAAGTGAATTTGCTTTGGTGCTCACAAACCGTATTAATTTCCATGGAGACTTGTACAAGGGACCATTTTTGGTCGGTGGAAAGCAACACGCATGTGCACGTATGTGTGTTTGCACAGCTATCTTGAAATCGTTTCTTTCCTTCTTCCTGCTCCTCGAACTCTTAGTTGGAACTGAAACAATACCATGTGACTTAGGTGAGCAGTCACATTTCAAACAGGGAGTAATCAAAGGCATAGTAGAATGGAATAGCTTCCCAGCACCGCATAAGCTGGAGTGGATTTGTGTAATGAGTTTGAAAGCTTCAGATTGCAAACAGACTTGTGAAAACCAATCCATTGAGCAAAAACGGACAATGTTTTTTTTAACGGATTCTGTTCTAAATAGATCACTCTGCTACAGTCACGACTAAGGGTCTGTCTGCTCAGTAGAAACTGCACATGGGCTAGCTGAATCCAGCTACTCAACACAGCAAGCCAGTTACGTACCCAGGGCCCATGCTGGGCTTGTGCTCCCCTCAGCTGCAGCTCGTACCATGTTGTGTTCACTGCTTCTGTTACCCATGCTAGCTGGATTAAAGCTAGCTCCGGTAGATTAGCCTATGCACAGCTTTTGCTGTGTAGACAGACCCTAAATTGCTGATTCTTTTTTTCCCAGCACGTGTCTTTGTAATGGGAGGGGCTTAAGAGGTTCAGAAACCAGAGAGATGCTTGAAGTGGAAAAACTCACCAAGTGTCAGTGTAGTGGACTCTGGTCCCTGCTCGCTACTGGCCCCTTGTGGTCAGTTGTGGTGTTGTACGATCCTCCATCTTAATTCCTCCTTCCTGTTTTGAACTTCCTAGGACTTCTTCCCGTAAGTTCAAAACAGGTTTTGTATTGCAAAACAGCCCTTTTTTCAACAGAAAACCCCACAAATAAGGAAAAAACCTCAGGCCTCTGGTCCCATTCTTGTTCCTTCTTAAAAGGACCAGTCATCCAGGCACACACAACAACCCAGTCAAGGGTATTTCTCACACACCTCGGTCTCTGACAGTTTGAACGGTGGGGTTGCTTCTCCCTGGGGTCTGGAGGCAGGCATTCAGGTAGCTCTGGATAATGGGTGATTTTGCTGTAGATCCTGACTCAAGGGGTTTGAGTAAGCAGGAGAAAGCAGAAGAATTATAGGTACTATAGTCTTTAGTCACTACAGCTTTAAGTACAGCAACCATCGCATTCGTTACCAAAATGGTGTGGAACTGATTGAGAGGTGTGTGAACTTCTCCCTGGGACAGTACAGCATTAGTGTAAAATCTGGCTGCTTTTTGCTCTCCTTACTTAACCACTGGGGATCAAAAATTACACAAGTCTGCGATCTGGGAGTTGCTACCAGGTCCTGCCAGAAAACTACGGCTGGCCAGACAGAGCAGTGACTATTGGGAGCTGAGACCTCATGCCCTCCTGGGTGCTAGAAACATACAGTGTACCCACGGAATATTTCCTGCCCTGACAAATCACCAGATACCAGACCTTAAAATCTTGTCCTTCTGATTACCACCTTGTGCCCCACCCACTTCAGTTCTGACATGGTTTGTGTGTATGCTCTCCTGAACTTACAGAGCTATAAACTAATGCTTTCTACCATCTGGAAGCAGCCGGGAATTCCATCTTTCAGATGATGTGTAAAGCATTAATCTTTATGGGGGTTCATGAGCAGCTACTAAACATCCAGCCAGAATTGAAGTTTAGAGGAGGGGAAAGCAAGATCATAATTTGTGACATGATTTTTTATGTACGCAGTCAAGTTAAATCACATTTCAGTCTGACAATTTTTACCTCCTCTTTATAGGTGATGCCTAAGATTGCTAGCAGTTGGAGATAAAAAATAATTATTTGTAAACTTTTTTCCCCCTGTATAATTACTCTGCATAGTTAGCAATATCTTAGTTGGGTTTCAGTATTTCTCCTCTGTCACTTAGTCAGTTCCCCTGTATGTTTGAATCATTAGTGTGTTAAAGGGAGAAACATCTTGGAAAAATAGGAAAATGTGCCTGTAAAACTGCAAACGTTGGCAGAAGTGCTCAGGAGACATGTAGACCAGAAACTGCTTTTAATGGTAATTGACTAGATTTCAAGCTGACTGTTTCCCCTTGAAGTGTGTGTCACTGAACATGCTAAAACAATGTTCAGTGTTTAAAATATTTGTATGTATTTAAATAGAAAACTCAGTAGTTTCACAGAAGAGGTGGAAGTGAGTTTAATCTCCAGCAGAGTCTGAGCGTGTCTGAGTCCCAGGCTGCTGAAGACAAACAACAGTTTCTCTTTCTGTGTTCAAAATAGGTACATGGGCATGAAACTTTCTCCAACTTCCTTCATGGGGCCTAGGGAGCTCCTTGGGTAATGAGCTTAGCACACAGATGTCCTCTCTGACTTCCCTGGGAGAAGGAAATGCAGCGAGGAGTCAAAATTCTAACTTTGGCACCTTTGAGATGTTCCGCAGAACAAACTCAGGATAGCAAACGTATTGAAAATAACTTCAGTACTTTAAGAGACACCTGTATTTCTAGGTCCAATATCTTATAACCTGCTACTTCTGGAAATACTGGCAGGAGCACTACAAATGCTGTCAGGACCAGTAACTCCATCCCCTATCTCCCTCAGTATGGTTCCTGGATCAGTGATCAGAATAAAACATATTCTGTTCCTACTCAGTGTCCATTTCAACTAAGGCTTGCCACTGAATGAATGTATTGCTAGAGCAGCTCCAGGTTTGGGGGTTCCCCACAACTACGTAGCTAGCTTAATAGTATACAAGACAGCTTAGCTTTCACTGACAAGCTGATCTTTGCCTGGCCTTAGTAAAAAGGACAAATGTAGAAGAAGTAAACAGGAGTTTTGGACGTGTAAATGTCGGCGATCCCCTTCGTTATGGGGCACACACCTGCCTGGTACTACCTTGTGAAAAGCAATCATGACTGTGCAAAATGTTTTAAACAGGTTAAAGGTTTTTTTTTTTTTAAGTATTTTATTTTAATCTCCCCAATCCTGATTTTAATATCAGCCCTTCCCTTCCCTTCCCTCCCAAGTTCCTTGCTGTGAGCTAGCCTGAAATGTAAATAGGCTGAGAGCTGCTTCCCATCCATTTTGAAGCAGACACATCTATATAGAATGTTCTCATCTATCCCACTTCACGTAGAGGGCCTGATCCTCGGAGATGCCAAGAGCACTCCTCTCCCATTGAAACCAGGAAGAGCTATGGTTGCTAAATATCTTGCAGGAAGCATCACTGGATTGAGGCCCATAAGGGAGAGATGCTGCCAAAGTGCCCTACTAGCTCCAGTAACCTGTGGCAAAATCCTTTGCTGTTTTCTTACCAAAATGAAGTGGTGCAGTGCATTGCATGCAGACAGCACTTCCTGATCCGCTCTTACCGCATAGGAAGGATGTCCATCTGTGAGTTGTCTGTCAAGCAAACGAGTAATTGTGCTTTTAACTAGATTAGTCACCTGTATGGGAGTTATCAGGGCGGTAACCTAGGGAGAGGATGGGCTCTGGAGAGTTACAACAGATCCAAAAACCCCAGAAGATAACATTATTGGATTTCAGATTTGTTGGTTTCAATGGACAACTACTTCGGTGCTAAGATTTGAATTTTAGGGGCCCCGTTTTTCCACTAGGGCCTCATTTAATCACAACTGCATGGATTTGCTCATGCAAATAGCCTGGCTGTGCTCGAGTAAATAAATACTGCAGACATAGAGGAAGCCTGCTGAAAAGATGTGGCCCGTGTGAAGTTCTGTCCTGTAGCCAAGCAGCGTTTACAGCCCCCGAGGAGCCTTTATATCATGAGGAATATCATTCACTGACTGTTGAGTGTGTGTTTAGAACACTTATGAAACCAGTTGCTAGGTTATTCCTTTAAATCACCAGCTTTTCCATAATTTGCATCTTTGCCTAGAGATGATTTCCTATTAATCTGTGTGTAAATTACTGATCACTGTCGAGAAAGTCCTACCTTCTTGGTCATTGGTTATGGCTTTCTGTGATCATCCTTGCCGCTAATGAGGATTGTACACGTTGGGAATGTCCTTCCAGATCTATAGATGGGGGATGCCCTTTTTTATCCCATTTTCCTGTGCTGGCTTAGCTACCCACATAAAGGCTGCACATCCTCATGGACTTGTTCGGTGACAGCTGCTTTTTCAACTTTTTTTGTCTTCCCAGTTTCTGGGCTTTTCAGGCAGCCTTCCCAATATCATCGTAGGGCTTGGAGTTAGCTAAAGTGACTTTCCCTGGCCATCCCTGTTGCTTCAGCGATTAGTTGTTTTAGGCCAAAGGGGGCCGTGACTAATGCCATTTTCAATTAATTGACTGCCCACACTTACTTTTCATGAGAATTTCTCCTCCTGGGAACGACACAGAATGTTTTGGATTGCATGTGATCTTTGGCCCTTATGTGTGGCCTACTTCACAGTGGGAAAATGATCCCCTCCTGGCTTATTTCACGAGGCCAGGAAAAATATTGCAGTGTTTAAAAGTACCTTTAAGCTCTTATTGAGCAAGGACTAAGCACCTGCTGTAGGATCATACTCATTCAGAGCGGTATTTTTTAATCAGTGTTTACCACCGTTATAATAGAAAAAATAATAATAAATTAGAGGCAATTATGATAGACGTGCATTTCTTTCCTTACAACATCAGAATGTCGAACCCCATGACAATCTCAGCAAGAATCTAGCCTGGCCCTCAGGGGCTCATAGCAGAGAGAAACTAATTTTCTCCTTTTGTTCTCCCAAGCCCATCCAAATAAGACTAAAAAGATCGGATCCCTCTGTATATCTCTTGAATTCCACTGTTGCTTTTTGATAAAATTAGGTGTGGAGTAGGACCTCAACCAAAGCATTAGTGTTGCCTCTTCCTTGTCGCTGTGGCTTGACAACACTCTGATTGGTAGAAAATAAAATTTTAAAAAAATCTAAAGTGAACAACAAAACAAAACAGGGCTCCTGACAGAGAGCTCTTCGATGTGAGAGCAGCTGGCACTAATTCCGTGCCTTCATTGTAGCTTTTCTCTCATCTTTGTCATGGCATGTACACATGTACAGTACACATACCTGGGGTAGTTAGGGTGACCAGATGTCCTGATTTTATAGGGACAGTCCAGATTTTTGGATCTCTTTCTTATATAGGCTCCTATTACCCCCCACCCCCTGTCCCGATTTTTCACATTTGCTGTCTGGTCACCCTAGGGGTAGTAATCTTGTACTCAAAAGCTCTTGTTACTATTAGGGTTGAGTATTAATGGTCGTGAAATGACTAGCACCTTTAAGAGCTCATCTGACAGAATTGTGGTGCCTTTGCTTTAAGATTTCTTTTGGTTGCCAGCCAAAAGAGATGCAAGTTTGTTGAGAGGAGGGGTGGGTTCGAGGACCAGGCAGGGCTGGGTTATGAAATTGAGTAAGTCCCGTGCTTTGTGGGTCTGCAGCCAAGTACAAACAAAAATCCCCACTTTTCAGCTCAGCTCAGGTCCTTTGGCTCCTGTATTAGCAAGTTCAGGGCAATAACTGGGAGGTCTCGACTTATCAGCACTATGCTGGTGAAGGAGCTAATTTTCTAGTACTTTTGACTTAAATATATCATCCAGATTGTGGTGCAGTTCCCTGAGAGCAGGAGCACTTTGCTGGTCTCATTCCAGGAGGGAATTTAGTGTCGGTTCTCAGTGGACTAGGGAACTGCGTGGTGAGCAAGCTGTGGGTTTTGTGGGTTAACCTCTGTGATTGTGGAACTCCGGCCGCGTGGAGCAGCCTATTTTGTAACTGATTTTTTTTTTCTCAAAGATTCGCCGTCTCCGTGGGAGAGGAGGGGAGACTGGAGTTCGCTTTTGTGTTCTAAAACCAGGTGGGCCTCTTACCCGGTTTTACAGTCAGGGTGGATAAAGTACACGGGAGTCCTGTGACTTGATTAGAGGACCCAGTGAGCCCAGGATGTTCCTGAATCCTCTAGTCCCATGTTGTAACCACTAGTCAGTGTGATTTTCCACTTCGTTGGGGGTGCTGTTAAGTGGGTGCTTGATTCCTGCCCTGAGCTGACTGCTGTCATCCACCTCCAATCCAGAGTTCTTAAATTCACCCTGCCGCCCCCACTCCACGACCTGAACCACTACATACTTTTTTTCTTTTAAGCTTTTCTCCAGCAGGAGACCTAGGATAATATTTCTGCATCAAACATACAGTTTCTGTTTACGAGACGCGGCACCAGGAGAACTCAGGATAGGAGAGTCCTGAGGCAGGATGGGTAGTTATGTGAAGCGTTTCCTTTTTCCACCCATAACCCATTGTTTACCCAAATGAAATGTAAGGAACTCTCTAAGCCAACCCACCCCCACATGTCTTATAATGTCTTATACATTAGACACAGGCCTTCGACTCCTTTTGACAGTCTGGCCTAGCTTCAGACAAGAAACATTTGAAAACATACGTGTCCTTAGCGAGAGCCACTTGGAACTTGAACATCAAACGTGCTGAGCTCTGTTCTGAACCTAGAAGCTGTGGCTTTAAAGCAGGGTGTTCCTTTTACAGCCCATATTGACAAAGGGAGGTGAGGACATATTTTTTATTGGACCAATATCCGTTGGTGAGGAAGACAAGCTTTCAAGCTACACAGAACTCTTCTTCGGGTCTGGGGTATCTCTCACTGACAGAAGTTGGTCCAATAAAAGATATTACCTCGCCCACCTTACCTCTCGTGTCCTGGGACCGACCCGGCTACAACGACACTGCGTACAAAGGTTCGATTAAGCAGGCCTGGCATTGGACTCACCTATGAGATTTGCTTATTGGCAGGCTTACAGGCTAGACATCAATCCCCTCGAAACTTAATCATGTAGCATTACCTAGTGCACCTTGGTTGCAGCCCCAGTTATGTGCGACACAAATGAAGGGGTCCTTTATTTTGCATCATGTCTGATTGGTTAATTTCCAGCCCCAGCAGTAGAGGTATAAGGTGCTTCTGGGTCAGAGACAGACTGAATGTACAGTGAGGTGTCAGCAGTGTTAGGCAGAGGTTTCATTGAGGTTTGGAGCTCTGGTGGCTCTAAATCCGCATTTCCAGTTGGGACCTTGATGCCTTGGCTGTTTCTGGCTGCTGCTTTGGTGCCCTCTAGTGGAATCTGTCGCACTGTACAGGCTGAGGCCTTGGAAAGCCGACCCCACACATTGTTTTGTGTGGAAGGGCTACTTTGTTCAATGTAACAGCTGGCACCGATGCATAGAATTTCACTTTGATTTTAGTCTCCTTAGTCAGGGCTGTGCCCTGGGCACTTCTGCTTTGGAGCAGAGCTTTGGGCACCTTCGCTCAGGTGTCTTCATTTCCAGTTTTGGTGCTATTTCTGAAACACAGGAGGGCTCTGCATACCAGAAACCTTGATTTCTCTTCTCCCCCACCTCCTTGCCTCAAGCACCCAGGTGGGATGTTATAGAGCAACAAGGAGAGAGAGGTTGTTGCCCTGTTTGAACAAAATCCGCTCTTCCTCCTAAAACCAGTCTCCATCTGGGCATTTTATACCATGCTCATCACCTTTTTTTATCTGATCTTTGAGACACTTCTCCGCTGACTGTAAAGGTGCTAAGGACTTGGAAAGGTCCAGAGACACTGTTGTCTGTACCCCGTGGAATCTAGCACAAACACAACCATGGCGCTGGAACAAGAAGCTGCCTTTGTTCAGCTGGGTCTGTCCCCCATGAGCCCTTTTCTCCTATTTAGCATTGTGTGCTGTATACTGCAGGACTGAATCATTATCGTTGTGTTAAAAAGTCCCATCCCAGGAGTGCTGTAGAGTCCTGGATCGCCATATGTTCTGCATTTGTTGTGCTGTATTGCTTTTATTTTGGGAGGGGGTGGGGGACACGGGAGAAGGCGCTGCGGATGCTTTTGGCGTGGGGCAGATTCCCAGCGCACCCTGGATCCGGTAGCGGCCGCGGCTGCACAAAGCCAGCACCTTCTGTCTTGAAGGAGACTGTTATAATTGCAGAAAGGAGTGACGGGAAGGGTATGTTGTAGGTAGCCTAGGTTGCCTTAGCCGTTTTCCACCTAAGGCATGGGGAGGGGAGGATGATGTGCTGGAAATGGGAACTTATCTCACACCCGGCATGGTCTATTACAAATGGTACTTGACCAAGATAGGGGCTGGATGTTTGTCAGCTTTTTCTCTGGAACTCCAGGCAGATGCCAGTAGTGGAGCCGGTTTCCGTTGCGCTGAGGTTTCTTATGCAGTCAGGCAGGGAGGCACAGTCTGACCCCAAACTCAGCCCCGGTCTACACTACAGACTTTGGTTGACGCAAGGCAGCTTACATCGACCTAACACTATAAGCATCTACGCTAAAATGCAGCTCCCGCCGACGTAACTCGCCCACTGCACCGACTTAAGAACTCCGGCGTAGCGCTTAGACCGATGCGGTGTCCATGTAGACGTTGCGTTGCTTCCATCAGCTGTTGCCGCCTTGCAGAAGCCATCCCACAACGCCCCACGCTGACAGTTAAATTGGTGCAAGCGCTCCTGGGGAGGATGCACACTGCTGACACAAGCAGCGTAATGTGGATGTGCAGTTTAATTACTGCGGTGGCTGTAAATCGAAGTACCGTAGGATGACGTAATTTTGTAGTGTAGACTTGCCCTTGGCATCTTTCAATCCTAATGGATTGGGAAAGGAATCACTTAATGAGTAATGGGAAGTAAAGGTCCGCCTGCCCCTCAGGCTCCAGGACCTGTTAATCACTCCCTTCCTGTGGCGCATTACGAGACCACCACTTGCTGCTTTTGCCATTTGCCACACAGTACTGAGCTGCCGAAGCAACTCCATGATACTTGACAGTCACAAGAAGCCTTTGTTTTTTGTCTGTTTGTTTTTTAAAGGGCTAAGCCAGTTGACAGAGGTTGGCTGCAGTGGAGAAAATCCACTTGTGGGTTAAAATGGGGTGTTAATTTTTAACTTGTTGAGAGATGGGGGCCCAACCACACGTTTTTATGGATATGGAAACCTGGAGGCTATGGGTTTGGCCCACTGGAGATCAGGGTAACCCAGATCCCTCCAAGTTCTAGACTGCCCAGAGCCAGAGTTTTCGTTTGAGCCCAACTAACTGAGGGACCTACAGCCTCTGAAATAACATGGTAGCGATTTCACCTTTAAATCTGCTCCACTAACTCTGCTCTAAAATTCAGTCAATCTTAAAACGTTTCACATAAATGAGGCCGGCCCCGCCCTGGCCTCTGCTCCCCTCTCTCTTCTACTGCAGATGGAAGGAGTGTTTTAGCCCAGGCCAAAGCTGCTCCGTTGCCTTGGAAGAGAGAACAGGTTATTTCTGACTCCTCCAAAGCAAGGGCAGCCCATCCAGTAGCCTTGATTCTCATTAGCACCCCCGGGTGTCGCATGCAAGGCCTGCAAGACAGGTGACCTCTCCCTTCCGTCTCTGGACTAGAGGCATCACGAAAGGAATGACCTTTGTCCACGGGCTCCTGCCAGTTGTCCCGGGTGCTCTGTGGGAGCAGGACGGCAGCTCTTTGACACATGGCCTTCCAGGTCGAACAAAGTCTTGCTCTCTCCCACACACCTCACAGCAGCCGCCCAAGGAGCCAGGTCCCGGGATTTGCCTTCCCCCAGCACAAAGAACCAGTCTTCTTTTGCATGGGACTGCAGTAGTGGAAGAATCCACCTGACACCTGCCCTTCAACCAATAGCTGGCTGTTTTATATGGAGAGCTTTTACGATCAATAATGGAAGAAAATAAAAAAACCCACAAAAAGAAATCCCTGAAAAGCTTAACCACAAGGGTGTAGTATCTCTATAAAAGAAAATACCTATCTATGAATATATATAGAAATATATCGACATATATCAACTTTCCTGAATGGATGCGCAATTCCTTATGCAATGAAATTGTTTTTAGATGTATCCAAACCTGGACTCCCCGACCCTCCCTCCCTGCGACAGGTTTGTTGTACAATTCTTGACTTGCTCTGCCTTTCGCAACAGAACGCGAGGAGGTGCAGGCAGGTCGCACTAGCAAATAAAAAACGTTCTTCACCGAAGTGCTCCTGTGAGCAGGTCCTCACAATTTAGCATTAGCCCGTGCCGTGGATTCCTGTTGACCTGTGTGTCCGCAAGGGCGGGGGAGGGTCGTGGCACGGCCCTGTGTTGTATTTTGCTGTTTAAAAACAAAATCTTGGCACTTATCAATTTGTTCCTTCAGCCACTGTTCTTACCAAACATATAATGTGCCTTTTATTTATGCTGCAAATATAACATTAAAATATTAACAAGGATAAGCTCTCTGCTGTGTGAGTCTATTACAAGCAAACCCCAACAGGCATACGCGGGAGGAATCTTCACTGGATAGACCAGGGGTCGGCAACCTTTCAGAAGTGGTGTGCCGAGTCTTCATTTATTCACTCTGATTTAAGGTTTTGCGTGCCAGTAATATATTTTAACGTTTTTAGAAGGTGTCTCTCTATAAATCTATATTATATAACTAAACTATTGTTGTATGTAAAGTAAATAAGGTTTTAAGGCTTTTAAAAGTTTAAGAAGCTTCATTTAAAATTAAATTAAAATGCAGAGCCCCCCGGACTGGTGGCCAGGACCCTGGGCAGTGTGAGTGCCATTGAAAATCAGCTCGCGTGCCATCTTCGGCACCCGTGCCATAGGTTGCCTACCCCTGGTATAGACATTTCTCTCTCTCTCTCTCCTAGTATTCTGTCTGTTGCTTTTTTCCATGTGTTTCATCACAGCAGGGGCGGCTCTATGGTTTTTGCTGTCCCAAGCACGGCAGCCAGGCAGCTTTCGGCAGCATGCCTGCGGGAGGTCCGCTGGTCAAGCAGATTCGGCGGCATGCCTGCGGGAGGTCCGCTGGTGCCACAGACCTTCAGCGTCCCCGCCGTTGAATTGCCACCGAAACCGCGGGACCGGCGGACCTCCCGCAGGCATGTCACTGAAGGCAGCCTGACTGCCGCCCTCACAGCGACCGGCAGGCTGCCCCCCGCGGCTTGCCGCCCCAGGCACGCGCTTGCTGCGCTGGTGCCTGGAGCCGCCCCTAATCACAGGCCTGGTGTTTGTGAGCAGGCAGAAGGTTGAGCAGATAACCCCTTTCCACACCACTGCTCCCAGAATAGCAGGCCCTGACTTCTTAACGGCAGAGGGGCCGGGCTGACCAATTTCACAACTGTGTTGTAATACAAGGTGCAATATTGCGTGATTGTTACACACTCTGGGCGGCCTGTACAGCTCCGGGCAAGCCCTAGGTTAGATTGCTGCTGTGACTCCATTTCCTCTGCAGTTGTGGCATTCGGTAGATGGTCTTCCTGAAGACCATCGTAAGGGTATGTCTACATTGCCCTTAGACACCCAGGCCTGGTCTATGCCATCAGTTGCAGTGTAAACGTTGAAACCCTCCCACCTTGCAGGGTCCTAAAGCCCAGGCTCCAGCCCGAGCCCCAACATCTACACTGCAATTAAACAGCCCCGTTGCCCGAACCCAAGTCAGCCGGCACGGGCAGGCCGCTGGTGTGTCCAATGGCAGTGTAGCCATACTCTAAGTGAGGTGTTCAGCAAGGCCAGCTGGTTCCTGTAGAAAGCAGAGCGCTATGGGAATAACAGGCCACTTCGAGCAGGAACTTGCCCTGTACCCAATCGTCCCGACGCCCCAGAATCTCTGCAACATTAGCAGCACAGCTCTGTCCTCCAGTGGGCTGCTACTAGAAATAAGGCACACATTTGTAACAGGGTGATTGACTACTGGAACAAACTACCCATGGAAGAGGTGCATTCTCCATCTCTTGATGTCTTCAGACCCAGACTGGCAGAGGTGCTTTAATCACACACAAGTTCTTAGGCTCAGTATAGGAATAGCTGGATGAAATTCTCTGGCTGGTATCATACAGGAGGTCAGACCAGATGTTCTGATTGTCCATTATGGTGGTAAAATGTAGACTTCAAAAAAGTTCCCTCATAAGAGGCTACTAAAGAAGTTCAGGGGTAAGGCAAAGTGGCGCAGAAACTGACTAAGTGACAGGAAACTAAGAATAGGAATAAATGGTCAGTTTTCATCCCAGTCAAAAGTTCACAGTCAGTGCTTCGAGGTTCTGTGCTTGGACAGGTGAGCTGTGAGGTTCTGGGGAAGGCAGGGGAGAAGGAAGGTCTAGAGAAGATGGTGAGGAACTTCAGAGAGACCTGACCAAGGGAAGTGAGTGGGGAACACAGGTGCAGATTGAATTTAATGGGTAAAGTAATGCACGTTGCGGGGAGGGAAATGGAACTCCTCCTGAATCTTACTGGGTTTTGAATCAGGAAAGGGAGACCTGGTAGATCGCTCCATGAAGTCGTCTGCTCAATGTGCAGTTGAGAAAAGCTAACCAGGTTAGAACACGGAAGGAATGGATGGTGAATAATCCTGAGAAGATAACGCCATTAGAGGAATCCGTGGTGCAGCCTCATCTGGCTACGGTGCACAGCACTGGCCAGCCCATGAAAAGAAAGGCGAGTGCAGACCAAGGGTGGGTCCGAGAAGGGTGATGAGAATGACGAGGGGCCTGGAAAAGCTCTTGGAGGAAGAGTGGGATTGTTTACCATCTAGAGGAGGTGAATAGGAGCAGACCGGATTGATGTGTGAATGGGATGGAGAAGGTGAGTTGGGAGTTTCTGTCTTGTCTCATGAGACGAGCGAGGGGACGTTCAGGGAAAGATGACAAACACTGATCAAAGGAAATATTTCCCCATCGAATGGGATGTAGACTCTGGAACTCCCTGCCACATGACACTGCTGAGCCCAAGAGCTGTGCAGCACCCAGAAAGGCCCTGGATATTTCTCTGGCCAGCCGCAGTAGCCAGCGCTAGACTAGCTAATGCTGACATTGGAAGGGTTATGAAACCTCAGCCAATCTCTGCCAGGGGGGTTGAAGAAACGGCCCTGGGGGTAGATTATCCCCCAGCAGCAGCTTATTGCGGCTCTAGCGCCTTCCTGCTGGCCACGGTCAGAGACAGGACACTGGACTCGAGGGACTTCAGTCTGGCAATTCCTCCATTCCCAAGGAGCTGTGCCCCAGTGGGCCTCCCGGGTGAGTCACATACACATCTCTCTCACGCTTCCTCAGCAGCTGGCTTCAGCCACGGCTCTCACTGCGCCTGGACCAGCATTCTTAGCCCTGCAGCCCTCCCCTGGGGCTAACCTGGATGAAGGAGCGCTGTGACAGGGGTGAGGGGAAGAGCTCACAGTGATTCCTCAAGCTGCATGGGCACTGCCCGGCCCCTGGCACGCATGGGGTTAACTCCAGTTTCCCTTCTCCTTTGGGACGGGGTGCAGTGGAAGCGCTGCTGTCCGGACACAAGGAGCGGAGGCTTGCAGGAAGCAGGGTTCTCCCCCCCCAGGCTCGGAGAGTGAGCCCCAGCAGTGATTGTTCTGCCCCACGCGTGGCGGGTGCTGGACAGGCCAACCTGTCTTCCATTTTGATTCAGTCGTACCCCAGCTCTCCTGGCTTCCAGTCCCCTGATCTCACCCCTCAACCAGCTCATGCCTTTGGCCTTGGAGCCCGAAGGGCAGAGATAGGACACTGGCAAGGGGTAGAACAAGCCTGCCCACCCGCCGCCTTCCTCTAGGGGGGCTGTGGGTTCAGATCGTGCACTGGTGGGCCTGAGGGGGGTGGGGAGGGGAGAGACCCAGTTGAAGTCTAAGGGGAGATGGGTTGGTGCAAAGGCAGCAGCCGCTGATGATGTGCTGCTGCAGAGCAGTGACAACTCCCCCGCTGTCTCCTCCGTGTGATCCCCGAGGGTCCCGGACTTGGCCCCTGTCCAATCATTTGAGGGTTTGGAGATGGTTCTAGGTTTTAGTTCCCACCCACCCTCCCCTTGGCGCTACACCCCGAGGAAGCCTCCGTGTGTCCTTTATCCCGCTCCTCTACCCTGTGCCTGTCTTGGCAATTGCTCGGGGGCAAGGAATAGGTGCTAATACAATGGGGCCCTGATCTTGGGTGGGCTCTAGCCCGCCACTGCAATAAACATCATTAACATAAGAACGGCCCTACTGGGTCAGACCAATGGCCCATCCAGCCCAGTATCCTGTCTTCTGACAGTGGCCAATGCCATGTGCCCCAGAGGGAATGAACATGCCTGCGGCAGGTCCACTCGTCAAGCAGATTTGGCGGCATGCCTGCGGGAGGTCCGCTGGTGCCGCACCTTCAGCGTCCCCGCCGCCAAATAACAACAAACAGGTGGTAAAATTCTTTCCACTCCACCCACACCTTAGGGCCGTCCTCCACAAACTGCCGAAAACCACGTCCCCGCTTCAGGAAAATGAGACCAAGGTACCCAGCCCGTGTGTGTGTTACACCTCCCCCGCGGTACCAATCTGCACAGCATAGCAGTTGTTACAGCCCCCAGCTCTGCTTTTAGTTCTGGAGGGGTCTGGTTTAACCTCCGGGGCGCTGGCCAAGAGGCCACCTCTCATGTATTCACCTTTCTGCAATCTGGCCATATGCTGCTAAGGGCTGACACATCTTAGCTGAGCACCCCCTTCCCCAAGCCTCAGCCTTCATACACCACATACTTCGGTAGGCACCACCCAAAGTCTCCAACACGATCCTTCCTCTCCTTTGTGCCATGCTCTGATGAGCGGCGAAATACTTCACAACGTTGCATTTAAAAAACGAACTCGGATGTGAACGACGACACCCACTGAAATGTGACCTACACAAAGCTGTCCTCTGAGACTCTCTGCAAACTCTGGCAGGTGGTGTTGTGTTAGTCACACTGCTCAGGGCAATTCCCCCATCTCAGAGCCATTGCCTCAGGCTCTCTGCAAACTCAGGCCAACATCTTGGCCTCAGTCAAACTGGGATCACATCCTCAAAGATTTCTTAGCAACTTTAACAGCTAGAGAATGATTTTTTTTTAAAGATAAAAGCTGAGTTGCTGGGGGGACAATTGGGAAGTCGGTCTGCTCTCAGGGGCTAGTCCTTGGCACACATTCGCCCCTGTCAGCGCCCATCCCACCTCTGAGAAACACTGCCCTATGGGAATGCATGGGGAAACAGGCTTCGTAGGTTGTCCTAAGAAGTCCCAGGATCTGGGGTTGAGGAATTAAGTTCTGAAGTCTGTGCCCTAAGCTGCTAAGCATTTGGAAATCAATTGCACCCAGCATCCATATTTGGGCTTGGGCACAACAACTCCCACCGTGTAAACTAGTCTGCTCTGAATTTTAAGGCAGACCATGGTCATTTTAAGACTTGGGGTTGCGATTGAGCATAGTGTCCACTAGATGGCAGCTGTGCTCCACCACCCCCACCCAGAGTGGCTGCATTTTATTTAACCCGTTCTTTAATTTTTCAAGGGGGGAAGAGGTAGGAGAAGAAACACAACCCACAATGCACCTGGGCAATTCATTTAAGCCCCAAAGTCCTGATCCCTGCAAACCATTACATGCACACGCGTAACTTAACCCAGACATCACTGAACCCACTCACGGGCTGCATTAACAGGAGTGTTGTAATCATCCTGCTCTATTGGGCACTGGTGAGGCCCCAGCTGGGGCCCGGTGTCCAGTTCCCGTGCAAAGCTTTAGGAAAGACATAGACAAACTGGAGAGAGTCCAGAGGAGAGCAACAAAAATGACCAGAGGTTTCGAAAACCTGATCTAGGAGGAAAGGTTAAAAAACTGGGTGTGTTTAGTCTTGAGAAAAGAAGATTGGGGACGGGGTGGGAGGGGGCTAATAAAAGTCTTTATAGACTTTAAAGCCAGTAGGAACCATCATGATCACCTAGTCTGACCTCCTGCACACCGCAGGCCACAGAACCTCGCCACCCACAACAGAAAAAGAAACTGCTAAAAGCTATGAGAGAGCTAAGACAGGCCCTTGATTTTTAGGGTAGCCAACGGAATTTGGTAAGAGTGGCTTAGCAGATGTTTCCTCATACCCAAAGTAGAGCCAGTGCAGCAGTAAATTCTGTCGGAGGGTATCCCTGCAGTGTGTTACGGGCTGTTCTAGAGAGAGCCGAGTTCGATTGTGCTCCATGGCCATTGGAGGTAGGACAAGCAGTGATGAGTTCAATCTGCAGCAAGGGAGATTGAGGGAAAGCTTTCTACCTCCGTGGGGGGTTCAGCTGGGGAGCAGGCTCCTGAGGGAGGTTGTGGAATTCCCATCAGTGGAGGGTTTTAAGAACGGGTTGGACAAGCCCCTGTCGGGGATGGTCTAGGTTTGCTTGGCCCTGCCGCGGTGCAGGGGTTGGACGTGGTGATGCCTCGAGCTCCCGTCCAGCCCTGCATGGCTAGGATTCGCTTCTCGCACCCAAGAGCGGAAGAGTTTGCAGGATCCGGGGCCTTGCTGAACTTTGAACAGGAAGAGTCTGCAGGACGGGAGCCTTCAGCAACCCTGTGCTCCTGCTGACCGACCTCAGCCCCCAGCAAGGCCAGGATTTGCCTCTGCCACTATGACGCTTCCAATGATCAATGCCCAGCTCTTACCATCATCCGCCCCACACCATCAGCTGTTCAAAGGTGACAGTCGTCCCTAGCCTGGGCTTGTTTTCCCAGGCCGCCTATAGTCAGCTGTAATAATGACGCTTCAGCCAGTATTGTGCTAGGGTGCGTAACTCTCCGGCTTCTCTGTCCCTTGCCCTGGGGCCAACAGAGAACTGCTTGCTTAGGCAGCCTGCTGTCGGGCAGTCATAAAAGATCCCCCAAACAGATCCATCTCTTCCTCCCGATCCTCATATTGTGTCTAGTCATAGAATCATAGAAGATTTAGGGTTGGAAGAGACCTCAGGAGGTCATCAAGTCCAACCCCCTGCTCAAAGCTGGACCAACCCCAATTAAATCATCCCAGCCAGGGCTTTGTCAAGCCGGGCCTTAAAAACCTCTAAGGAAGGAGACTCCACCACCTCCCTAGGTAACCCATTCCAGTGCTTCACCACCCTCCTAGTGAAATAGTGTTTCCTAATATCCAACCTAAACCTCCCCCACTGCAACTTGAGACCATTACTCCTTGTTCTGTTATCTGCTACCACTGAGAACAGCCGAGCTCCATCCTCTCTGGAACCCCCCTTCAGGTAGTTGAAAGCAGCTATCAAATCCCCCCTCACTCTTCTCTTCTGCAGACTAAATAAGCCCAGTTCCCACAGCCTCTCCTCGTAACTTATGTGCCACTTAATCATTTTCGTTGCCCTCCGCTGGACTCTCTCCAATTTGTCCACATCCCGTCTATTCAAGAGCGCCACCAGCTTTTCTGCCACCCTAGGTGGCGGAAGGTCCTGCCGCCGAAATACCGCCACGGTCGCCGCCCCCCCCCCAAATTGTAGTGCCCTAGGCGACCGCCTAGGTCGTCTAATGGGTTGCGCCGGCCCTACTTCTATTCTATCCCTTCTATCCGTCTATTCTAGCACCTCTTCATTACTCATCCTATCAGTCCAGTTTACGTTGAATATGCCATGCAGGCGCCTGCCCTGAAAACTGTTCAGTTGGCGTTGGATGGACTTGTTGGTTTTCCAGGACTTTGCTCCGCTTACAGCTTGTTGTCTACACGTGAAACACTACAGCAGCACAGTCCTCACTGTGGTGCCTGAGGGCTTCTCCCATCGACGCAGGCAATCCACCTCCCTGAGAGACGGTAGCTAGGCCGGCGAAAGAACCCAGCGCTGCCTACATGGAGACTTAGGTCGGCTTGGATTTTCCACCCCCTTGGGCGACGGAGCTGGGTCGACCTAGTGTAGCCCAGCCCTTCCAACATTGCTTCTAGAGATCTGAAGTGTGGAGTTTTTACTGATCCTGTGGGACTGCCGTGCTGGACTGAACGTTTGGAATAAAGCGCTTGGTTCCCTGTTCTGGGTTTGACAGCCAATGTAGCACCGCCGGGATCAAGGATGATGCTACCCAGATAAGAACGTTGATGAATGTTTTTTAGATAAAATCAGCGGGAGCTAAGCTAACGTTCATGACTTCCGCCTTTGATTCATTGGTAATAAGACCTACTTGCTTGGCAGAAGTTGCAAGATCACCTACCTTCCGCTGCACCTCTTCTGGGGAGTTATTCGTGGGACAGACGTCATGGGCAGCATCCCAAAGGGTAGAAGGAGCAGCAGATTTTAAAATGAGGTTGTTTTGGGGGGAGGGGCTCTCTCTCCGGAACCTCTTGACCCCACATTTGCCTCACTAGCCCTCCTCCAGCCCTTCACCTGGCCTGTCCGTTTTCAGGCCAGTCAAGGCAGGGGTGTAGATTGGAGTGAACTTTGAAATATCCACCCTTGTCTGGAAGCTCAGCTCAAGCTTAACGAGGGGGCTGTGGGGCCAGCTGCCCTCTTTGGTGTTAGGTGGATGATGGCAGCGCCTGGAGGGCCCTGGCTGACGCTGGGGGCCCGCTGGGCTGGGCTGGGCTGATGGCAGTGCTGACTCCAGAGGGGTAGCCCGGGGCGGAGGGACAAGGGTGGCTTTATAATGGGCTGCCCAGGAGCCAAATTCCCCCCGCGCCCTCCCGGATAAATGAGAGCAGCCCCCAGCTCCTCTAACTTCCAGCAGGTTCCTGAGGGCTCTGAGTCACCCCAGGCTCCCCTGGCACCATGTGCTACGGAGCCAGTCCTGATCCGCTCCCTTCCACACAGCCGCACCCTCAGCCTGTGCGTGCCCAGCAGACAGGGTAGTTCTGGGCCGCTCTGGGCCACTTGTGGCTCGGGTAGGCCACCGGCCTAGGGAACGGACTCTGTCCTGCGGGTTCCATTTCTGCCTCTGGCTTGGGAGTAGTGGCTAGGGGTTAGTGCAGGGGACATGGAGTCAGGACTCCTGGGTTCTACCCCAGGTCTGGGAAGGGAGTGGGGCCTAGTGGTGAGAGCAGGAGATGGGGAGTCAAGACTCCTGGGTTCTCGTCCCATCTTGGATGCATCTGCTAACTGCTGGCTTAAGAGGAAGCTGCAAAGAGCTTTTCTTGAGCTATTTTGTCAGCTCCATTTCTGGCTAGGACTCTGGGCAATGAACTTGCCCAAAGGCTAACACCAAACAAAGGGTTCACAGAGCTGCTGGATGGCCCCCTCCAGCCCGTTTGGATCCCAAGGGCCCAAAACTCTACTGGGCCATCCTGGCTAGGAGCTGGCCGGAAGCCGAGGTGGTTTAGCTGCCCAGGCTGCGGTGCTGTGCCTCAGTTTCCCAGTTAGCATAATGGGGATAGGGATACTCAACGTGGGGGATGAGGAGGGTCTGTCCCTTGATTCCTGTAATATGCTTTGACATCCTCAGCTGGGCAGTGCTGCTATTCCCCTCACCCCAGTGACACCCTCCCGCCCCCATTTTACAGAGGGGGAAACTGAGGCACGGGGAAGGCCCAAACCCTTTGCTTTCAATGGGAGTTAGGCACCTCTGAGCAGAAGTGACTTGCCCAAGGTCCCCCAGCGTCCCCAGGGCACAGCTGGGACTAGAACCAGGGGGTCCTGTGCACCCGTCCTGTGCTCACGCCACTAGGCCACGCTACTTCCCTGCAGGGGCTGCCCCTCGCACTCCACTGAAACTGCCCTCGCCAAACTCTCTGAGCTCAGCACCAGTGGCTCCAGCCTTGGCCTGCTGGCTGCCTGCCCCGGCTGGCCACGGTCCTCTCTGGGGTGGGCCTGTCCCATTCCCCTCAGCCCAGACGCCTGGGGCCACCCCGACACAGGGGCTATGTGGGGATCCCGAGGCCCACGGTTAGGGGCCCGCTGAGTCATGGAGCTCCAGGCTAATCCACCGGCACCACCTCCCCACCCTGCCAGGCCGTGCCCCGGGGCAGATGGACGGCACCTGCCTCCCGATGGTGCTGGCGAAAGCAGCCTGGAGCTGTGGCCGGCCGAGCACAGGCCGGTTATTGGGAGCATCCATCAGGTGCTGAACGTGACTGTCCCAGCGGGGCCCTGCCGCCCCCTCAGCCTCCGGCAAGCGCAGCTAAGTGGCAGCGAGATCCATCATGGGGCTGCGCGGCCTCTGCTGCTGGTGTCGGGCGCTCAATTGGTAGGGGCAGGGGCCGAGCTGCGGGAGGAGGGTTGGGGCTGGAGCTTGGCTCCTCTGGGACAGATCCCAGCCTGGCTGCTGGAGGGGAGGGGGGGGACCCAGCGGACAGCACTTGGAGAGGTGAGCCCGGCTGGTGCCACCCCAACGCAGGGCGAGGCCAAGGCACAGGGGTGGGGTGCCGGGGCTCCCGTTGCCTGAATCCACCCCCGGCAGAGGTTGTTGGCGTCGTCCCCTGTGACCGTGCAGAGGTTTGTGCCGGCAAGCGAGGCTGGCCTGGGCACGGCCCATGTGCGACTGCCAGCGAGGGGCCCGTCGACGGGCGTGCATGGCTTTTGCCTTACAGTGCACGTCGGTGTCAGTGTGGGCACACAGGTGGGCGTGTGCAAGTGAATGTGTACGCGTGTTTGCCTGTGGGCGTGTAGCTGGGTGTCCGTGTCACTGCTCTGGGCTGGCCCCAGTGGGCAGCGTGCCCTGGCCTTGCCGTGCCTTGGGGTGGTACCAGCCCAGGCTGCACTGGGGGCCTATCCCAGATGCTTCCACGCTGCAGCCGGCTCACCCATCACAGCCATGACTGGCCCTAGCTGCTGGGTCTAGACAGGATCAGACCCAGCGGCCCATCTCCCTGGCACCCCCCTCCCTTCCCCTGGCTCTGACAGGCTCCACCCTGGTAAGAGCCTCCCGTTTCGCCCAGCACTTCGCTCCTCTGGCAAGGGGTGTGAGCTGCAGCTGGGGCAGGGCCCAGGAGCAATGGGGCCCAGTGGGATCCTGGCTTTCTGTCTGGAGGTGTCAGAGCTGTCCTGGGCCTAACGATATCTGGACCCAAGGGTGGGCTTTGACAGAGCTAGGCCCAGTCCTGTGGCCAGGTCCCCCTGGGCGCCCCCCACCCCGTGTCTATTTACATACACGCTGGCTGTGCCCGCCCTGGGAGAGGCACCCACCCACTGGGGCAGTTACAGGCACGCCACCCCTCCGGCCAAGCCCTGTGCCCTCGGCACCACCTTTCACTAGCCCCCGGGAGGAGCCGGTCTGTCCAGAGGTCTGAGCAAGCCCGGTGCCCTTGGGCACTTTGAAAATCTCCTCCCCTGCCCAGTGGGGTCTTGATCCTGCACTGTGGGGGGGGGCTCCTTCTGCCCCGGACTGCGGTGGTGCTGCCCTCACCCCCCGGTGCGCTGACCGGCCCTGGCAGGGGGAGCGGGAGGCTCTCCAGCGCTTGTGTTCCTGTCTCAGCCCGTCACTGTCACCGAGTCCCAACCGCTTGGTAAATGGGTTTCATTAAGCAGGGAAGTGGTGCCGAGGGAGACAGGCGGAAGCGACAAGGTGGGGACCGTTAACCAGACAGATGACGCCGTGACAAATGTGTGGACTGGGGCGGGGAGGGGATGGGGAAACCGAGTCAGTCTGACAAGGCGGCTGCGGGGCAGGCCAGAGGTGGGGGATCAGTGGCTGAGGGGCCCTGGTGTAAGCCCCCGGGGGCCAGCACTGGCAAGCAGCTGTGATAAACCAGCGTCAATTAGCTGTCGCTTTTAGAGGGGCTTAAAGGGCCATTTGAGTGGATTTATCCCTGTAATAACGTACAAACAGCCCGGCCCACGGGCTCAGGCCGGTGCTGGTGCTGTCTCTCCTGAGGCCGCCGGCTCCTCTCTGGGCCCAGCGTGGCAATCAGTTCTGCTGCTCCGGTCCCCAAGCCCCCGCCTTACAAATGACTGGTGAGGCTCCCCCATCAATCCCGCTTGCAGAGCCCAGCCCGTGCGGTGAGCTGGGCTCCGGGTTCGGGAGGATATAAGAGCCGCAGCCGGGGAAGGTGTTTGCACTGCGCAAGGCGGGAGCGGGGCGAGGGACCATACCGCAGCCATGGACACGCGCCTGGCGCTGCTGCTGGCCCTGCTCTCGGGCACCGTGACGACGGGCCAGTGCCTGGAAGGAGGGAGCGTGTCCAAGGAGACCCTGGTGGACGAGCCCGACAGCTACCTAGAGAGACTCTCCGACTTGCTGGTGAGCGGGCGCTGCCCGGGGAGGTGGCAGTGGGCTGGGTAGGCAGGGACCACAGCTCTTGGGTGCGGATTGTCGCTCCCTCACTGGGTCCAGGCCAGTGGCCAGAACAGGGACCCAGGACTCCTGGGTTCCCTTTCCAATGCCAGGAGGGAGCGTTGGTCAGTGGTTAGAGCAATGATCGGGGTCTATTATTGGCTTGCTGTAACCTTGAGAAGAACCACATCCCTGACCCCCCTCTGTGCCTCAGTTTCCCCATCTGTTAACAAGTCCGACCTACCTCATGAGGCTGAATTAATGAAAGGGCTCTGAGTTGCTGGTGGGAAAGATGCGACAGTTGGGCAGGGGCTCCCTGCTCCCTCTTTGAGTCATGGAGCACCCCCACCGCCCTGCCCCGGTGTCAATCACCCTCTGCCCTCACCTGCACAGAAAAGACCCTGACCCATCCACAGTGACCCCCATCCCCGGCTGCTGGGCTCTGGGGGACCCACCCCCGGGATCATCTTCCCCAGTGGGGTGGGAGCCACACCCGGTGCTGTGGGAACACAATGAAATCCTGTCTGTCCCAAGGCAGATCTGAGACACTGGGGGCTACCCCATCTCCAGGCAGAGCCACGGGGATCCATTAGGCTCTGGACCCCTCGTGGGATGCCCCATGCTGATGGGCTGGGGCTGACCCTTTCCCCTGGGAAGCAGGAAAGTTGCAGCAGTCGGGGAGGAGAGACACAAGCATCTCTCCGTCTACTGGCTCCTTGCGGTTCAGGCGGGGTGCCTAAGGATTTGGGCACTTTGACCCTTCTAGAAGGCTATAGGAATTGGGGGATGGGATCCCCTGGGATTTGGTGGCAAAAGCCCAGCCTCCAATCTTGAGGCCAATGATGTCAAAAGAGGCCACCGACCTGGGGGTGAGACGTGAAAGAATCTCAGGCTGTTCCTTCCCCCCGAATGAAGCTAGAGGAGCCCACAAGGGGCACTGCTGAGAATCTGGGGGCCCAAGGAATTAGCCTTCCACCCTGCCCTGGTCAGTATCATCATCCCCTTTGTACAGAGGGGGAAACTGAGGCACATCAAGGGGCAGTAACTTCCAGGGTCACCCAGCAGAGCTGTGGCCATGCTGGGAATGGGACCCTGGTTTCCTGGCTCCATGAGCTAACCACGACTGAGCTTAGAGAGCAGCTGAGGAGCTGGAGTGTCCCCTGGGAGTCCATGCTGGACCCCGGTTAGTGCTGGGGGGGGGCGGGGCAGGACGCAGCATCCCTGTGATGCTCATTAAAGCACAGCTGTTGTTCCCCATGGGCATGGCAGCGGGGTTTGAGGTGCCCATTCAAAGGTACCTGGTGTTGCATCCCAGGGAGCCAGGGCGTGAGCTCTGCCATCCAGGCCCACGTCCATCCAGGCAATGCCCCTCTGCCTCCCCAACAGGAAATGGAATTTACCTTCCCTGTCTGCCTGTAGTGGTGGTGGTTAAACACGGCTGCTGAGCTCCACCCCAGAGGCAGCTGCCTCCCGGCACGGGACAGCACCAACCCAAGCTGTACACACTAAGGAACAGTTTGGGTTCCTGCTGGTTAAAAGGCTGAGGTGGAATGAACAAAATTCCAACACCCCCCCTCCACCCCCCGGGGCGTGTGTGTGAATATTGCCCTTCTGCCGCACGGGGGGCGACAGGCACTTGGTGCAAATTCTTGGGGGGGGCCTGAGCATGGCCCAGGTTGCCAGGGAATGTCCTTGTTTGTGGGAGGGGGCTCGGTGAACCTTCATCTCCCTGCAGTCAACCCTCCACTCCACCCCCTAGATCTCTGGGCTGGTTCAGCTCAGGGGCCGCAGTTTGCAGCATGGGGCCCTCTGCTGGCAGGCTGGACTCAGAGACCCTCGCAGGGTGAAGAGTTTGGCCTAATGGCTGGTGGTGGGGAGAGGGGGGGCTTGATGGGAGAGTCTCACTAAGGGGTGGGGGGTGCAGGTACCCTGCCTGGCTGCTTCTTGGGGGGTTGAGAGCCAGGCCGTGCTGCACCGAGTGTGTAGGGTTGGGGGCTAATGGGTAGGGGCACTTGGCTGTTTGCCCCACTATGCTGCAGGGTGGGAGGATTGGATATATTGGGGTGGCCAAGAGCAAACCCCAGAACCACCTAGCTCCTGCCCACCCCCGGTCTGTGCTGGCATCATCACTGCTCACCTGCAGCAGGTTAATAGGGTGGCACTGCCCGCTGGGGGCCCAGACACAGCCTAAGCGCCATCCATGGGCCATATACCTCCCCCCCCACTCCCTTCCTGCACTAGGACCCCTCTGCAGGCAGGGGGCTGTGTAACCCCATCCTGTCCCCCACCCCTTGCAGCAGGAGAGTGCGGATCGTGCCCCTCGGCCCCTCTCTGACGAGCGCCCGCCGGGCACCCTGCTTCGCTCGCTGCTCTACACCCTGCAGCGACCCGGACGCAGCCCCTCCTTCCTGTTCCAGCCCCAAAGGTAAGGAGGGGACGGGGGAGCACTGGGGCCCACCCACACACCAATCTCAGCTTCCCCCGGCTGCTCTCTGCAGCAGCCTGAACTTCGTAGCCCTTGGTTCTCCAACACGAAGCAGCATCAGCCTTGCTCGCTGCCTGACTAGGAGTCCCCCTCTGCCCCCCCCGTTTTCAAGGGGGTGAGTTCTCATTTTACCTGCCCCTGGCCTGCCCCCCCCCCCATAGCCCCTCATACACGGGACTGGATCCCAGTTAGCTCAAGCCCCTTCCCCAGGGCCACACTAAATGGAAAATGGCCCTTTGCTACTGGAAGAAGCGTCCACACCAGGGGTTAGACTAGGGGTGGGCAAACTACAGCCCGGGGGTCACATCCGGCCCGCGGGACCGTCCTGCCCGGCCCCCGAGCTCCTGGCCTGGGAGGCTCGCCCCCGGCCCCTTCCCCGCAGCGTCAGCTCACTCGCTCCACCGCCGGCGCAATGCTCTGGGCGGCAGGGCTGTGAGCTCCTGGGGCAGCGCAGCTGCAGAGCCCGGCCTGACCCGGTGCTCTGTGCTGTGCGGCGGCGTGGCACTGCCAGCCACTGGTGCTCCAGGCACCAGTAAGGGGTCATGGAGCGGGGGGACTGGATAGAGGGCAGGGGAGTTCGGGGTGGTGGTCGGGGTGTGGATAGGGGGTTGAATGGGGGAAGGGGTCCCAGGGGGGCAGTCAGGGACAGGGAAAAGGGGTGGTTGGATGGGGCAGGGGTCCCGGGGGGGGCATCAGGAATGAGAGGAGGGGTTGGATGGGGGGGCAGGGGTCCAGGGGCAGTCAGGGAACAGGGAGCGGGGGTGGTTCAGACAGGGATCCTGGGGGGGGCATCAGGGAACAGGAGGGGTTGGATGGGGCAGGAGTCCTGGGGGGGGGCAGATAGGAGGTGGGGGCCAGGCCACGACCCCCCACCCATAACCGTCCCGCCATACAATTTCCAAAACCCGATGCGGCCCTCAGGCCAAAAAAGTTTGCCCGCCCCTGGGTTAGACCCATGTAACCAGCTGGGCTCAAATACAGTCCCAAGGGCCTGGGGATGTGGCACCAACCCAGAACTCGGGTTCAGGGCTAACGGGAATTGAGCCAACTGGCATTACAACTCCCTGCTCCCCAGACAAGCCACTAGGGGGCGCCCTCTCCTCAGGGTCCATCTACACTGGGGCTGGACAGATTGTGATTAGCAGGAGTTAAACCTGCTCCACTTGGCACCAGGGGCAGCCTGAGGCACGTGACCAGCTCGCAGCCCTTTAGAGACACCGCCTTGGCCTTGGGGCCCCCTCACAGCCCCTGCAGCTGCTCTTAGCTATAGACCCCAGTACAGCTCTCTGCAGCACCTCTCCAAGTGGGCCAGACACACGAGGCCAAGGCATCCCGAGTCCCAGTCCAGAACTCTAGCCCCACAGCCTCCTACCAGGCCCTGCCTTGCTCCCCAGCCAGCTGCCGGGCCAAGGGGCCGGGGTGGTGGATCTCCACTCGCCTCTGGGCCCTCCAGTTAGGTGACTGGAAGTGCCAGCCTAGTTCACACAGGGGAGGTACTGGGATAGCCATTAGGGGCTGGCACGAGGATACTGTAGCCAGTTAGGCCCGTACCACCTCTAGCGTGAATGCAGGAGTACTGGGGTAAAGGAGCCTGGTATGGGTCAGAGAGTCTGAAGCCAGCAGGGACCATCAACTCATCCCCCCGGACCTCCCCCCATAAGCCCCGACAGTTCCCTGTGTCGAGCCGAGGACTTCGGTTAGACCAAAGCAGACAGGCTCAAGGCGCCGATGCTGTTGTGAGCCGAGCTGCCAGAGGCCCCATTGAGTAGCTGAGACATGCCCACATGATCCTAGCAGGTGACCTGTGCCCCATGCTGCAGGGGAGGCACCTCCCTCCCACCCCCCAAGGTCCCTGCTGATTTGACCTGGGGGAAAATTCCTCCCAGCCCCCAATCTGGCCCCAGTTCACCCCAGAGCATGTGAGTAAGACACACCAGCAAGGCACCAAGAGAGGATGCTCTGAACTGCCTCAGAGCCCTGGTTCCACCCCAATGGCTGCTGGCCTGGCTTCAGCCACGCCCGCTTCAGGTGACAAAGCCCAGAATCCAGCTGGCAGGACCAGCTCGGGCGGCAGTGGCACCTGGCAGCCCAGTCTAACCGTGGCTGTAGCTCCAGCAGCCTGGTGAAGGAGCCACGTGGGTGGAGACGTGGCCTGAGGCCAGCGGGGATGATGTCAGGCTGGTCCTGGCGCAGGAGGGTGCATCCCGCTGGCCCTTGGCTGTTTTGATGGCTCCGGCGGTGAATGAACAGGGGGTACGAAGGGGGCACCAGCCAAGCTTGGGCCATGAGTTGGGTCATTTGCACTTCTGGAGCTGAGGGCTTCGTCTGTCTCCCTGCAGGTTTGGCCGAGAGACCCGGGGGAGCTGGGGCGGTGAGGGCCGGCTTAGCCAGCGTGGCTGGGACTCCATGGCCTCCCAGTTCTGGAGCATGGCTGTGCCCCAGCGCTTCGGGAAGAAGAAGTGACTCCGAGGGGCTACTTGGCTCCAGCACCCCTGGCCAGATCAAAGCTCCCGCCACCCCTGAGCAGACTGAGCTGTGATGACCGGCACAGCCCAGTGGCCGGATCACATAGCTCCTGCTCTGGTAACGATAATAAAACATGAGCCTCACAGCTGGGGGAAATGTGGTCAATACGCCTATGGCACACTACCGCCCTTCGCCTCTGGGGGCAGCACACACCCAGGGTGGGGCAGCGCCCTCGCCATGACACCATCTGAAATAGGGGGAGGGAGCGGTTCTGAGCTCTCCCCTGGCTCCAGCCAAATAGACTGAGCTGGAAAGGGAGAGGCCAGAGGCCACGGGTCTCTGCCGCATGCGCCCTAGATACCACAGCCACAGTCGGGGGGCAAGGGAGGATCCTGCCAGTCAGGGAGCAAACCAGTACCCCCACCTGACGATGGGCACCCGGGTGCCTTGGCTCCACGCAGCTGCCCCCACCCCACGATTGGCCCCCATCACCCGGTTCCACCCACCCAGCCCAAGACTCAGCTGGCCCCCTCCTGTCCCCCAAAAAGGAAACACACCAACATTGTGGAGAAAACCCCTCTGTCCAGTTTATTTCCCATCTCCCCCAGCACGGGTTGTGGGACAGTCCCCCCACGGGCTCCAGACGCTGATTGGGACAGGAGACGCGAGGGCAGCTGCCCCTCCCAGAGGGGATTTGATCCCGCAGAAAGGTCCTTGTGCCCGCGGCAGGGGCTGGCTGCACCTGAATTTGGGCTTAAAAAACTTTGTGTCTTGCCTTTAAATAACAATAAAAATCTGCCCCGCCCTCGCCGTGCCCCCGCTCCAGTCCCACGGGGGCGGCTCCAGCACAGACCCCTAGGGGGGCGGCTCCAGCACAGACCCCTAGGGGGGCAGCTCCATGCTCCAAATCTACTCGGGACCCGGTTCCTAGGATGGAGCTTCAGCTGCTGACAACAAGGGTATGGGGGGGGGGGTGCAGCCCCACCTGGGTCAGGGGGCACGAGTCTGGGGATGTGGGGACGGGGGTTGGAAGGTGGGGGGCGCTGACCCTCCCTATGGCCAATAAGAACTTTTGCTCTTTGTGGCTGGAGCAGGACGGCAGCTGGGGGACAGCTCAGAAGAGCCGTGGGGCAGCATTACCCCCCAACAGTGCAGTGGAGGAGAGCACTGGGCTCGGCTGGGGAAGGAGGACTCAGTGGATGAGCCCAGGGCACCCTGGAGCGGGCAGCGCTTGGATCAGGAACCATCTCCTGCTACAGGGGGCTGCTGACCTGGCCCTCAGTGCCCCCACATGCGGTGGGGGTGTCGGAGCGAGTGAGCCCCGCCCCTGGGAGCCCAGATCGTCCCTGCGCCCAGAGCCCACTCAGGCCTGGTGGAGGCTGCAGGGGCAGGGCTGGCATCTCTCCTGGGGGCTCCAGGTCCTGCCCCTCGCGAGTCGGGGGCAGCAGGACGCCCCGCCCTGGCCGCGGGGCTGCGTGTGGGTCCAACCTGTGTCTGCCCCAGCCCCGGCCTGGGGAGGCGTGTGCCGGCCTGGCTCCGGGCACCCACCTGGCTGAGTGTCCACGCCCCAGGGGCTCTGCTGGGCCCAGGCGCCTCCTCATTTGCCTCCCGCCATGATCTTGAGGTACTGCAGGGCGTTGCGGGCGGCGGCGGAGCGGGCGGCGGCACGGGAGGCGGCAGAGCCGTGGCACACCGTGGTTGGCTGCGTGGACAGCTCCACCAGGCACTGGTACAGGCCGCTCAGGCTCATCTCGTCTGAGGGGAGAGATGGGGTGTCAGGGCCGGGGGCATCGCAGGCTGAGCCCCGGGGGGACGTGGATGTGAGCACTGCAAGGTGTGCCTGGGGGGGGCTGCTGAGCCCCGAGGGGTGGGGGGCAGGGTGTTCAGGCCCGGGGGAGGGGAAGGGGCAGAGGGTGACAGGCAGAGCCCCTGGGGGTGGGGGGTAGGGTGCTCAGTCCCTGTTGGAGGGCAGGGCGCTTTTCCCGCCAAGGCTGGCATCAGCAGTTAAGACTCTGGAGGTTGCTGCCCCTAGTCCCCACGACCGGCCTGAGGAGCCCCCAGCATGCAGCAGAGCTCTAAGGGGGCTGGCGCAGTGCTGGGGGACCCTCGCCCCTCAGAGGGGGCAGTACTGGTGGAGTGGAGCCCTCGCCCCACGGCGGGACAGTGCCAGCCCTCAACGGCATGGCGGAGCATTCCTGGGGGCCCGGCGGGGGCCTGCATGGGATCCCTGCCCCTTACCGATGTCCAGGTAGCTGATGTCGAAGCTCTGCTCCTCGGAGAGCTCCTGCAGGAGGCTGCAGAAGCCGGCGTTGAGCGCCCCCAGCGGGTGGCTCTTGAGATGCAGGATCTTCTCACCGGCCGAGTTGCGCAGCGAGTCCCAGGTGCAGGCCGAGAGCCGGCCCTTCAGGCTGTCCAGCTTGTTCCCCACGGTCTGGGGTGGGGGAGAGAGCATCAGCTGGGGGCCCAGCCCAGCAGTGGCCGAGGGGCAAGGTGTTGGGGGCTTGGCCTATGTCTAGGCCTGGCCTACGCTTACAATGCAGATCTGCAGAGCTGCGCTGCCCGGGGGTGGGAAAAGGGACACGCCCTGAGTGCCACAGCCCTAGCCCTGATGCGGGCACAGCCCTGCCCACTTAGCCCACGCAGGAACCCTCACTTCTACACTACGGGGCCCGCCAGCACAGCTATGCCGTAGGGTGGACAAGCCACTACTTTGAGCCCAGCTGCTCAGCACGAAGGGGCATGTTGCAGGCTGGGCCTTGTAGCCTCCACAGGTTGCCACCCCACCCCACCAGGCCCCTTTGTCTCTAAGCAGCATGGTGCACTGCATGCTGGGGAGTGTAGTCTCCATGGGCCGTGCCCTCCATTAGGGAGGGCAAGGCCCCATTGCCTCTAGCTCCCGGCATGCAATCTGTTGCTCTGCTTATAGTCTCCATGAGCCACGCAGAAACCCAGACACATGCCCCCATTGCCTCCAAGCAACACGGAGCACTGCATGCTGGGAGTTGTAGTTTCTATGGACACACCTCCCCAATCAAAGGGTGAGACCCCATTGTCTCTTAGTAGCACAGAGCACTGCATGCTGGGAGTTGTAGTCTCTATGGACACACCTCATCTATCAGAAGGTGAGGCCCTCGTCTCCAAGCAGCATGCCCATCCCGCCCTCGCCCACACTCACAATGGAGAACTGGTCCTCCTCCACCTCGGCCTCGCTGCCCTCCCGCTGGTCCATGGGCACATTGTGGATTCGCACCAACATCTTGGCTGCCGCGTTACGCTTGGCCAGCTTCTTGGAGGTGCCGCTCCCTGCAGGGGGAGACAGAGGGAGCACTGCCATCGCTGATGCCCACAGCCTGGCATGGGCACTGCCTGCCCTCTGGGGAACAGGGGGTTAACTCCTGCACAGCACAGGGAAGGGCTAGAAGAGGAGCCCTTTGGCTGCACCAAGGAGTCCCCTAGGGCCTTGTCTGGGAAAAATCACCAATGGGCGTGGGCCTTCAAGAGAGGCCTGGGATAGCAGAGAAGCTGCAGGTTGGGATTGAGGGGCACCGGCAGAGCTGGGGTGGGAGGAGCTCAGGCCTGGGATAGCAGAGAAGCTGTGTGTCGGGATTGAGGAGCACCGGCAGAGCTCGGGTGGGGAGAGCCCAGGGCTGGGACAGCAGGGGACTGTGGGTCAGGACCCTGCCCAGCCCCTCCCTGGCTCCACCTTTGAACACTGGATTCACTCACCCACTTTAGGGGCACCATGTGTCTCTGGAATTAATCTGAACACCCCCCCACTCCCGGACCCTCTTCTCCGCAAGGGAGGTGGAGATGCTCCCATCACCCATGTCGCCTCAGTACACGGCCGGCAGTTACCTATTTCGATGAACCTCTCGACCCGGCAGGTCATGGTGAATTCCTTGCGGTGGGCAGGCCCCGACTCCTGGGTGACGGTGTATTCCGGCAGCCTCCAGCCCTTCTGAACCACCAGCTCCTTGGGGAGGGAGATGATGGGGCATCATCAGAGCCTAGGCAGGATCCTCCTCAGGTAGGGGAGTAGGAGACTGCCTGGCCCAGGCACAGCTGGGATACGTGGTGTCATAAGCGCCAACTCTGTGGGTGCTCCAGGGCTGGAGCACCCAGGGGGAAAAATTGGTGGGTGCTCTGCACCCACCGGCACCCAAGCTCCCTGCCCCGTCCCCCCGCCTCAGCTCACCTCCGCCTCCACCCACACCCGAGTGCGTTGCGTCCCTGCTTCTCCTGCCAGTGCTTGCCGCTGTGAAACAGCTGTTTCGCGGTGTAACAAGCTGTGGGAGGGAGGGGGGAGGAGTGGGAACGCGGCGTGTTCGGGGAGGAGGTGGGACAGAGGCGGGGCAGGGAGGGATCGAGCACCCACCGGCACCAGGAGAAGTTGGCGCCTAGGTATGGTGTGAGCACCAGCAAGGCTAAAAAAATTAATCATGATTAATTGCAAGATTAAAAAAATGGTGATTAATCATGAGATAAAAAATTAATCGACGTTTTAATCGCACTGTTAAACAACAGAATACCAATTTAACTTTATTATAAATATTTTGGGTGTTATTTTTTCTATATTTTCAAACATATTGATTTCAATTACAACACAAAATACAAAGTATACAGTGTTCACTTTATATTATTTTTTATTACAAATATTTGCACTGTAAAAAAAAATAGTGCAAATCTACAAGTCGAAGCATGAAGGGGCATATGAATGTTTAACGCATCTGGCACATAAATACCTTGCAATGCCAGCTACAACAATGCCATGCAAATGCCAGTTCTCGCTTTCAGGTGACATTGTGAACAAGCAGCGGGCAGCATTATCTCCTGCAAATGTAACCAAACTTGTTTGTCTGAGCAATTGGCTGAACAAGAAGTAGGACTGAATGGACTTGTAGGCGCTAAAGTTTTACATTGTTTTGTTTTTGTGTACAATTACATAAAAAAACAAATAATTCTACATTTGTAAGTTGCACTTTCATGATAAAGAGATTGCACTAAAGTACTTGTATGAGGTGAAATGGAAAATATGATTTCTTTTGCTTATCTCTTTGGCAATGCAAATATTTGTAATCAAAAATAGTAATAGAAAGTCAGCATTGGACACTCTGTATTCTGTCTTGTAATTGAAATCAAAATATTTGAAAATGTAGAAAAATATCTCCAACTAGTTATAAGAAGTTTAAAGGGTGTGATTAATCGCAATTAATTGTTTTAATCAAGTTAATTTGTTTTGAGTTAATCGCTTGAGCTAACTGCAGTTAATTGACAGCCCTAGTTTCATTGGTTTTATCATGGTCGTGCCTAGAGGTCTCAGCTGAGATCAGAGTCTCATTGGGCTGCACAGACACCAGGTGACACAGCCCCTGCCCCAGACAGACAAAGGAGGGGAAACTGAGGCACGGAGCGGGGAAGCGATTTGGCTGAGATCAGTAGCAGAGCCAGGAAGAGAATCCAGGTCTCCAGAGTCCCAGTCGAGTGCTCTAGCCATCAACATATGCATCCCTAAGTCACCATGGCAACCTACCTGCTTTGCAGACTGGCTCAGCAGAAGTCATGGAAACCGAGAGCCCAACCAGGGTAAACTCAAGGGGAGGGTGGGGAGTTTGCCCGACAGCGCCTGGGCTGCTCAGTGTCTGTGGTTGGGGACAGCCCATCTGGGCAGAGGTCCCAAGGGTAGAGGAACCCAAATGCTATTGGAAGGGGTCCTCACATGGCGCAGCCGGTGCTGTGAGACTCACCCCTCAACACCCCCACACTTGAGGGGCTGAGGGAACCTGACAGCCACAGGCGAGACACATGGGACTGGGCACACCAGCTGTGGTTTGGTTCTTCCAGTGACAATCCCGGGATCTGAGAGCTGCTGAAGGGGCCAGCTGGACAGCACCAGAGTCCCGTAACCACAGGGTGGGGGACAGCCCAGACAGGCCAAGTCCCCCCGAACCACCCGCTAGAGGAACCCGTCTGCTGAAGCTGTTAACGGAGATGGCAAAGCCTCAGATCTCCCATGAGCCATCAAACAGCTATCAGGATTTGGGCCCAATCAACCCGTTCCAGCCACTCTGCTCCATCTGGCCACCCGGGGTCTCTGGTACTCGAGGGTGATGAGGCCTTTTGCTTCACTAGCTTCATCCCCAACCCAGCCAGCCTTATCTGGGGCACTGCCACTCCTCAAAGTGAACAGAGGCCCCCGCCCCACAGTGCGAAGTGCCACGGCTGCACCTACCTGCAGCGCCCCCACGGGGTTACACTCCGACTGCTGGGGCGAGACGGGCGACTTCACCTCCATCTGTGAGCTTCTGAGTGAGACACAACGACACCCAGTGAAGGGGGCTGAGCTGACCGCCTGGGCTGCTCCCTACAGCCCGTGGCCAAGGAGTCGGCTGGAGGTGCCAGGGGTTTGCGGGAGGGCGTGGGGAGCCACTGGCAGGAGACGCCCAATGGAACTGGGATGGGTGATTTAGTGGAAGGCACTGGCTGCAATGCCCCAGCAGGATGCTAGGGGGCACTGTGCTGCAGGGAGTACAATGGGGGGTGCTCTCTCCCCTCTGAGTCAGCGCTGACTCCAGACCCCGAGCCTGGCACTAGCAGGCAGTGCCAGAGGTGGTGCTGTTTAGCTGAGCCGTAACAGCGAGGTCCTAAGCACTGGGGGTCACACGAGTCCCCCTGGCTCTTTTCACAAGAGTTGGGGTACGAATCCCAATTTCAGCAATTCCATTCCGCTGCCCCAAATACCCCCTGCACTTTCAATTACCAACAGGCTCCTTCTTTCACTCCCTGCCCTAAACTGCAGTTGTATCGCTGTAAGACACCTGCCATGCTCTGCCCCAGAGACGGCTGCATCGTGACACAACCCAACACCCAAAGACATTTTGGGATGAAAGGTGCGGGTGAGACGTACGTGCCTCTGAGCTCACCAGGCCAGAGAGTTTCCCAAGCACGGCCTCCAGCATGGATTGAGTGATTTTTGGGTGCCCAGCCTTGGACCCTGAATATACCATGGCTGGAAACTGGCTTAAGAATCAGGTGATTTTTAAACAATAATCACTGTTGGGTTCTTACATTTGCCTGGTGGTTACTAAACCTTTTGGAGCTTTTCTAGGCAACCCCCAGGGCAAGACACTTATCCAGTTTTTAAATGGAAGCTGAGATTCCTGTGAAATAACATGACTCCAGGAGCTGGGGCTTTAAGAATAAATACCAAATAGCATGCCGATTTGCAGTACTGCTGATAGGGCCCTGATACCCGAGTTCTCATTAGGCACCAGCCTATGGGCCAGGCTGGCAGGGAGACTACATTGCCCACAACCCTTTGCGAAGTACTCTACTGCCCCAAAGAATCATGTGATACAGAGTCCTCACCAGGCTTCTACCTACAGGCCGGATGGGCAGGAGGACTACATTACCCACAACCCCTCCTGCCCCAATGCATGCTGGGATATGGAGTCCCCACCAGGCTCTTATAACCAAACCCCTTTGAGGTGTCTAAGTTGAGCAGTCCCCCTCAATAAAAAAGGAGATGTCCCAAGATCACGCTGGGTGATCTTGGCCCAGAGCCCCTCCCTGTGACTTTCCCTTTTACCTGGGAGAGGCGGCAGGCAAGATGGGTGCTGCGGGGGCCGCCGCAGTGCTGAGCTGAGAAAGGGGCTCTAGGGAGAAAGGAGAGCTTTGAAAATAAAAGGTGACAAACATTAAAGCAGGCTTCGCGCCTCCGAGCGCAACAAGAACCAGCTCTTCCTAGCTCAAAACGCTTGGGTGTGGCGCCACTTGGGGGCAGGAGAGGGACCGCGGGGACTAGGGATGTTTTAGTAACGAATAATACCACCACCCAGCTCTAATGTAGTGCTTTTCACCCACTGATCTCAAGGCACTTTACAGAGGAGATCAGCACCATTATCCTCACTTTACAGCTGGGGAAACTGAGGCACGGAAAAGGGAAGTGACTTCCCTAAGGTCACCCAGCAGGCGTAGAACGCAAACCTCCTGAGTCCCAGTCCAGTGCTCTAGCCCATAGGCTGCACCAGCTGGGGGCTGTTTCCTCAGCCGAGCTTCTCCACCCCCCAACTCTCCCCCCTGCCCCCCCAAATCCTCTCTACTCTGACAGGACTGGAGTGGGGAGTAGAGGACGGGTTTGGGTCTGGATGCAAGTTTGCAGGTAAGGGATCGAAGAAGTTGAGAAGCAAATTAAGCAAAGTCCCAGGTCCCCACTCTGCCCCCCTCACCTGGATTCCTCCGATGCTGCTGGCTCCAGCATATTTCCCCCTTTCAGGAGCTTTAGGGCCACCTCTGCTGCCTTGTGCTTGGCGGCCTTCTTGCTTGGGCCTTGACCTGGAAAGCGGGGTGTCTAGCAGTTAGAGCAGTGGGGGGCTGGGTGTCAGGAGTCCTGGGTTCTATTCCCAGCTGTGTCACCCAGTTGCTCTCTGTGCTAGTGATAGGTCAGCAGCTCCCAAAAGCTGACAGCCTCTAGCCCCCAAGGAGGGACAGCAGCAGAGCAAGGAACTCTGTCTCCATGGCCCATTCTGCCCTGAAGAGTGGCCCACGGGGGGCTGCCGAGTGCCAAGAATCAGGGAGGCTGTTTCTATGATGGAGGCACCTGTGCCACTAGGAGCTGGGCTGAGACCCAGCCAACTCCCTCCACTCAGAGGCTACCAAACAAGACCTTAAGTGCTAACAGCTGAATCTAAGACCTCAAGGCCCTGGGATCCTCCCACCAAGGATGCCCCAGGCATGGTCCAGATAAGGAGGCAAGAAGCTCCGAGTTCCACCCGCAGCCTGAATGGGCCCCATGCATCAGGATGACAACTCCCATCCACCTCAAAAAAATCTTAGTCACCACTCCCTATGCGTGCCCCCACCGCTCACTACAGCACCAGCACCTAGCTCTTACGTAGCACGTCTACCCACAGGGCTCAAAGCACTTTATAAAAGAGCCCAGACTAGAGGCCAAGAGTCCTGATCCACAGCCCCCCTGGCTCCAAGCACTAGTGATACCTTTAATGCAGAGACACGACCTATCAGCAGGAGGCAGCTCAGGATCAGGCCCCTCAAGTCGGTGGCAATGCCAAGGCTGCCTCTGCTTGGGAGCAGTATTTACCCACCTCCCCCATGGGTAACTGACCAGTGCAGCTGATGTCCCCGACAGTCACTCGGAAGGTGAAGTTGGGCTGATGCGCTTGTCCCTCGGCTTTGAGTAGATCATACACGGGCGTCTTGCCTATTCTTGTCCCATACTCCTGGAGAAGGCTGATCGGGGTCTTTCCAGGATTGGAGGCAAGCATTTGCTCTATACTGGGGTGGGGGACACAACACAGGGACACAGGCTCAGAAACGACCACAGATCAGGGCTGGCCCTGGGACATGAAACACCCAGGGCCATTCCCAGAGCTGGGAAGGGGCAGCTGTGGGGAAGGAGGCAGCGGGAGAAGCTACCCCTCCCACACCAGAGCACCCCACTGATCCTGTGAAAGAGTCCCCCAGTAAGGGGGGAGGGCTGTAATGAGAGCAGCTACCCCCTCAGCTCATGGCAGTCTCCCTGACACCCCCCCCCAAGTAGGAGGAGTCAGTGGGATCAGCTGTCCCCTGTGATGCCCCCAGTGAATATCTCCTCAGTACCCAGTTGGGTGGTGTGAGAAGCCGTCCTGCACCCCCTACCCCTGTCTGAAGATACCCCAGTACCCAGTGGGAGCAGCTGTCTCTACCCCATGATCTCCCACCCCCCGTACCCAGTGGGGTGAGGGGCCAATGGGAGCTAGGGGGACATGAGCTCCCATTGGGGTGGTGATGGGAGGAGCTGCCCCCCAAGACCCGCCCCCGCCTCCCAGTAGTGCAGGGGGAGGGGCCGACCCCCTAGAAGACTCCCAGTGGTGGGGGCAGTAGGAGGAGCTGCCCCCCAAGATCCACCTCCACCTCCCAGTGGGAGGGGCTGACCCCCTAGGATACCCCAGGGGGGGGAGCGGTGGGAGGGGCTGCCCCTGGGCCGCCCCGTTACCTGGGGAACCCGCCACTCTTCCTGGTCCCACAGGCCTCCTCCTCCTCACTCATTCCCTCCTCCTGCCCCACCGGAGCCACCTTGCCCGCAGCCGTGGGTGGGAGCCCCTCTCCGGCCAGCGCGCGCCGCCACCGACAATGGCTGGGGAGGCCGCCAGCGCCGCCCAGGGATCCCTGGAAAATGGAGTCCTTCCCAGGGCCCCCGTACCTGGCCTAACGGGCAGGGGGACTACGTTACCCACAACCCCCAGCGCAGCACGGCGCTGCCCCCGATGCATCCTGGGACATGGAGTCCACACCACGCCCCCTCCATGGGGCCATGTGGGCAGGGAAGACTACATTACCCACAAACGCGTGAGACGCACACTGGTACCCCCGATGCATCCTGGGACATTGAGCTCCCGTCTCTGAGCCTGGGAGGCAGGACGACTATATTACCCACAATCCACCGCCGTGCGCTCAGCTGCCCTAAGGCCCGCTGTGATTTGTATTTCCCGCTTGCCTTGCCGCCAAGGAATAGAATGGGCTGGAGAACTACATTGCCCACAGGCCCTTGCGCGCAATAAGAAAGGGAAATGGCGGCCCTGCGGAACGGACCGTTCTCGTTAGCCACCTGCCGGGGTCTGCTGATGTCATTGGTGACACTCCTGCTGTTTCCGCCCACCCGTGCACTATCTCCCATGGTGATTGGCTGGCCTTTCCCATGTCCCGCCCCAGTGTCCAATTCGCTCCTTTTATTGGACGAAAGCGCTAAGGCCCCGCCCTCCTCGGCCCGTGATTGGCTGGTCGCCTCGGTGTTGTCAATGGGTGGCTCACATTTACTACCCTGGCGATGGAGGGAGCGTTATTGAAATGGACCAACTACCTCTCGGGTAACGGCCGGGGGCGGGGAGGCGGGTCTGGGATTCCCCTGGCCTGGGGACCCCGAACCGGGCTAGGTCCGTGTGACCCTCCCCGCCCCCAACTGAATCGGGCCAGGTCTATGTTACCCCCCCACCCCCCCCCCCCAAACCGGGCCTGGTCTGTGTGACCCGCCCCCCACTGAACTGAGCTAGGTCTCTGTGACACTCCCCCCACCCCTGCGAATTGGGCCAGGCCTCTGTGTTGTTCCCCTCCCTCCGTACCCGGAGCCTGTGTCCCTCCCTTCCCCCCAACCGGGCCAGGTGTCTGTGCCCCTCCCCCCAACCGGGCTGGATTTCTGTGCCCTCCTCCCCTGACCTGGGCCTGCTCCCCCCGAACGGGGGGCAGGTCCATGTCCTTCTCCCCAAACCAGGACAGGTCTGTGACCCCGCCGTCCCTGAAGTGGGTTCACCGCCCCTGAACCAGGTTCACAGGACTGGGACCTGGACCCACCCCCCTATGCCAGGGGCTGCCTCCCTCCCTTTGAACAGGGCCAGGTCTATGCCCCCCTTGCATGTTTCCGGATGGGATGGAAGGACCCCATCATCCCTTCCCCCGGCAGGCTTCAGGGTGGCACCGGCCTCTCCCAGTCCCGAGCTCTAACTTGGCACAAAGGCCAGCTGGCCCATGGGCCGCTCCCTGTTCCGTTCTGAGAGCCAGGTGCCAACTGGGGGCAGGGGCCACCCTGTCCCTGGGGGGTCGTGAGGATGCAGAGTTTGCTTGTAATTCTCCCCCTTACAGGGTAAGTGACACAGGCGGACTCCAAAGGGGGAGGGGTAGCAAATAACCTGCTGTCCTCTCCAGCACCCCTGCGCTGTGTCCCCTAGAACCCAGCCACGGGGAGACATCCTGGGATCCCACCGCCAGACTCTCCAGCACTGGGCAGCTGTCATGGAGACAGAAACAGGAGAGTCCCGGGTGCTGTGTGTTGGCTGGCAAAGCGCTGGACTAGGTGGCTGACCGATCTGCTCTGGCTAGGCCTGTGTCCCCGTGGGCATCGCTGGGCAGTGGTGGCGGCAGGATAGGACCCTCCGGCTGCTGAGAAACATCCTCGGTCCTGTCCTGCTGGCCCTAGATGCCTTGCCTAACCCTCACACCTCCTGGATGTGGTGTTCTGTCCCATCTAGCGGCACAGAGAACGAGAGCGAGATAGCCACTTGGCTTTTAGCTCATGCAGTAGAGGCTGTTAGCTAAGGCTGTGGAGCGAGATAAATAGAGATATATCAGAGGTCCCAGGTTTGATCCTGCGTGCTGATGACTGGGGTCTGTCGGCGTTGCGTTTCCACCTCTCTAGCCCCTTTCACTGGAGCATGTCACCTCCGTAATACCCACATACGGACACCGCTGGGGAAACGACGTGTCGGGGGCACAGACAGGGATAGGACCGAGGAGTCCTGACTCTGAACCTTCTCCTCTCCCACAGCCAGGAATAGAATCGAAGCACGAGACCCCACACTCTCCTAGGGCTGGAAATAGAACCCAGGAGTCCTGGTTCCATGCTGTAGTCACCAGACAGCCTTGTGTGGGTAGAGCTGCTGTGCGCCAGGCGGCAGCTGAGAGAGCCGAGCTCCCTGGAGGAGAGAAGCGCCTTGGCAGATGTTAGGGGCGTGACTGGTCTTTCCTTTCCCCTGTAGGTTGGCAGCCACGATACTTTGTCCTGGACAGCGGCATCCTGTCCTACTATGACTCTCAGGACGACGTGGGCAAAGGCAGCAAGGGCAGCATCAAGATGGCCGTCTGTGAGATCAAAGGTTGGTGCCTTGCACTCCCCTGCTGGGTGAGAAGCTCGTGCGGGTAGTGGGGGGCGATTGGACCAGGAGGGGCTGGCACACTGTGCTGCTGACCTGGGATCCTAGCAGGGCAACGGTCCAGAGTTTAATGAACACTGGGGGGCCAGATTCTCCAATGGGCCCTTCCCATCCCTTTCTGCTCTCACCTGCCCCTCCCCCCGCAGACAGACAGACAGACACCCGCCCAGACACATATATCTGGGCTATTTCTGTCCTCCCCAGTCTCTGCCCCCTTAGGATTTGCATGTCGCTTCTACCTCTGAGCGCAGTTGTGGTGCCACTGAAGATGTACCTCACACCCCAAGGGAGCTGATCAGTTGTGTGGGAGGTTTCCCTTGGATTCAGTGGGTCCTGAAACCCCTCAGAACCCCGGCTTGGTCTGCGGTCTGCAGCCAGCTGGGGGTTTTACTGGGGGGGGGGGGGACAGGACAGCTCCCCAGTTTAAGAATCACCACCCTGGAGATTATTCCAGGGCTTTGTCCAGTCTAGTACACAAATTCCACAAAAGAGTGTGTGGCTGTTGGAATCAGGGACAGAACCCAGGTGTCCTAGCACGCAGTCTCCTGCTCTAACTGCTAGACCTCACTCTCCTCCCAGAGCTGGGAATAGAACCCAGGTGTCCTAGTGGTCAGTCCCCTGCTCTAACCACTAGACCTCACTCTCCTCCCAGAGCTGGGCATAGAACCCAGGAGTCCTGGCTCCCAGTCCCTTGCTCTAACCACTGGACCCCACTCCCACTCTCCTCCTGGAGAAGCCCATGGTCTGCAGAGCTGGATCGTGTCATGCAAGGTGAGAACAGACTCTGCTACCTGAGCACTGGGAACTCGCCCAGCGACTGTCTTGTCCCTGCAGTGCACCCCACCGACCCCACGCGCATGGAGCTGGTGATTCCAGGGGAGCAGTATTTCTACCTGAAGGCAGGGGGTGCTGCAGAGAGGCAGAAGTGGCTGGTGGCCCTGGGCAGCTCTAAAGCCTGTTTGGGTGAGAGCAGGAGCCAGAAGGACAAAGGTGGGTCCTTCCTGAAGGGAGGGGGTGGGCACCATGCAAGGGAAACGGTGATCTCTCTTGGGGTGGGTCAGATCTGGGCCTGGAATAGCGGGCAGGGGGGAGCTGTATGGCAGGAGTAAGGGACAGATCGGGGGGTTGGGGGAGCCCAGCCCTGGGGCAGCAGGAGGCAGAGGGTTGGGACTGAGGGACATCGGCCAAGACTGCAGCAGCAGAGGGGTGTGGAAGGCCTGGCTGCACCCTTCAGTTTTGTGATGGGGCGGGCAGCAGAGAAGGGCTCAGGTGCGGGCGTTCCCTCCTCCTTAGTAAACAGTCACTCGTCTGTGACTGCAGAGAACTGGAATTTCATGCTTCTGACCTGCTGGTTATGGGGTGGGGGGCCCAGTAGTGGATGGCCTGACCCCAAAGCCCCAGCCCACTAGAGGGTACTGTGAGGTGGTGGGGGCTCAGTGAGGGGGCGCACTCTCCCCTTGCAATGAGCACAGACCCCAGAGTGCAGTGGTAGTAGGCACTAGGTTGCAGAGAGTGAGGCTCAGTAGGAGGTGCTCTCCCCTTTGGGTCAATGCTGAGCCCAGAGCAGCCCTACGGGGTGTTGCGCTGGAGAGTGGGTGACTCCAGTAGGGGGCGCTTTTTCCTCTCTGGGTCAGTGCTGAGCCCAATGCCACCACACAGGACAGGTCCACTTATTAACAAGCCCAATGCACGCTGTAAGAACTGGGGCATCAACCCCTGTGTCCTGGCTAAATTCCAACGTGGGTCATTCCATTCTGGCTCCCCTGACAGTTTCTGCTGGATCCTCTGTTTTTCTCCACTTCCTGTCTTAGACTAGTGCAGTGTTACTGCAGGTTGTTAAACAGATGCTACGTTCCACACCAGAGGTGGCTGCGTTTCAGTGGCAGGGGCGAAGCAATCCCTGTATGTACCATACAGGGCCTGGGGCTTCCAGAGGAGCAGGATAGGAATGAGGCAATATTGATCTTCCTGTCTCTCTGCAGACATGCACCTGAGCAGCGAGTCCCTGGGCCGGAAGCTGTCGGAGCTACGGCTGTACTGCGACGTGCTGACTCAGCAAGTCTTGGACGTCCAGGAGTCCACGCGGCCCCAGGACAACGGCTCCCCGCTTGATATTGAGGTTCAAAGGGAGCGGGGAGGTTAAAGGGGAACTGTTGGGTTTTAGGAGGATCTGGAGGACACAGGTCCTGGCTACCCTCTCTCTCCAGCCGGGGCACAAAAGCCGCCTGATTCCAGCAGCTCAGAGAGCGCTGCGGCACACAGTGTAGAGTCAACCAGCGGAACTCCCTGCTGCAGGGCTGTGCTGCGATGTAGCCGGGATCCTCATGGGGTATGAGGCTTCATGGCATAAGCGGATGGGGCAGGGTCCAGGAGTGAAAGTGGATGTGAGCCCCCTGATCTAACCGCTAGACCCCACTCTGCGCCCATAGGCGGGGAAAGAACCCAAGAATCCCGATTCCCACTCCCCTGCTCTATCCACTAAGCATGACTCTCTCTCCAAAGCTCCTTCTCTTCTTAGCAATGCCTTGGCACGCATGTCTGCGATGCCACAGAGCCAGCTAAAAAAGGGGCAGGGAAGTCACTGACTCACTGGGTGGCCGGGGCAAGTCACTGCCCCTCTCTTTGCCTCGGTTTCCCCACCTGTACAGCAGGCTTGGGGAGGCTGGTGCTACAGAAGCGCAAAGGATTGTGGATGGCCATTCCTCTCGGTAACCCTCTGTCCTCCCTATTCCCAGAAGATGAACGAAGCCTCCTCCCTGCTCAGAGCCACCTGCAGCCAGTTCATCTCCACGCTGGAGGAGTGCATGAAATTCGCCAACGCCCGCCTGGCACCTGAGCTCTACCAGCCCTCGCCGGCCCCCCTGCCCCAGGACTTCGTGGGCACCAAGCTCCCGCACTCCCATAGAGTAAGAGCCTCCCTGGGGCAGGGGGGCAGCATTTGGACTAGCAATGGCATCTGCCTAGGACAGATCAGAAATCCTGCATGCTTCGCTTCTTTGCCAGCCCCAAGTGCGGGGACGGGGCTGTGTGGGTCGGCTGGGAGCTAGCCGGGCTCTGGTCATGGCCTCAGAGAGGGCAGAGCCCGGGCAGTGCCAGGGCAAGCTTCTGAGCAGGATGTCTGGGGTCAGTTTATCCTTCGCCTCTTTGCTAAGGATGTTGCTATGATCCCAGCGTGGCTCATGCTGCCCCCCCGGCTATCATCAGATGTGTGCCCGCGCTGGCAGTCTGAGCTGGATCTGAACTAGCTCCAGAGCTGCCCGGTGCCCCCATCTCGCTCGGTTCCATCTGACCCTCTCCCGCTTTCTGGCCTCACAGGTGAGACGTTCCCTCAGCCATACGGGCATCGTGTCCCCCGACAGGTGAGCAGGTTGGCCGAGGCGGAAGGAAGGGGAGCTCCCGGGTGGCGCAGAGGGGCTGTTTCACTCTGTGCTGGGTGAGGATCCTGTGGTCCCTGCGCTCGGCTGGGGGCTGAGACCGAGCAGGATGCGGGCACAGGCAGGCAGCTGGCTTCTGGGTGCCCACGACATGGGTCCTGGCTCCCTCCAAGCCAGGCCCTCGCCCTGCATGGTGCCGCCCCAGCTCCCCTAGCTGGAGATGGGGAAGGTCCCCAGCCCCCTGGGTGGGTAGACTGGATGGGAGAGGGGAGTGATCAGCCGGGCTCTCCCTTGGGTGCCCACACTTGGTGCCCATCCCCAAGCCAAGGCTCTCACCCTGCCCCCCTCTCGCAGAGGGGCGGAGGCGCCCCGGCCCCCGGTTCCACCACAGAAGGGCGCCGTGACGGTGGTGCGCAACCTGGAGGAGATGGTGATGTTCCGCTCGCAGCACTGGAGCCAGCAGGGCCCCGTACCGGATAGCCCTGTCGGCACCATCGTGGAGGAGAGGGAAGGTAGGTGCGGCGGAGCAGCCTCCCCACCACCAGGGGGAGCCGGCACAGTGCAGTGTGGTTACATGGCCAGCTGGGGGCAACTGGCTTCTTGTCCCATTGCAAATGATTACAGGGATTGAAGGACAGCATCAGCCCCTGCCCCGCCCCCCTCCAGCTCCACCCTGGAGGGCACGCCCCTCCTCCCCCCCCCCCCCCCCCCATGGGCCCTTTGGGGCTGAGGTTCATGGCTCCCATGTGTCACTCCCAAGCTGTCTCCCCTGCGGGCAGGTGTCCGTCTCCATGCTGACGGGCAGCCAGGGCCCCACTGGTGAGAGGGGAGCAGGGGAAGCAGATTCTAGTGGACCAAGCACAGGCCTGTGGACCAGGACTCCTGGGCTCCATTCCCAGCTCTGCAAGACAAGGGGCGAGTCCCTCCCTGTGCCTCAATTTCCCCCAGGATGGCGACGCTGACAGCCTCTGGAGGTGGCAGTGGTGGGTTAGATGAGGCTGTCCTGCGCAGGAAGTAACAGGAGCCGAGTGACTCTCTGAGGGTACCTTGCCCATGCCCCCTGCCTGATCCAGCCTGGGGACTGGAGCCCTGAGCCAGAGACCCCCAGAGGCCAGAAGCTGCTGCTCTCCCTAATTCCTCCTCCCCTCCCTCGCCAGAGGCACCGCTGCCCACACAAGGGTCCCCGGCGGAATCGGATGGCAGTGACAAGCGGAAGTGAGCGGCACCAGGATCCAAGGGCTGCCTCCGGCTCACGTTGGGGGCTTGGGAACTTCTCTGTGCTTGGGAGCTGCCAGGGACCAGCAGAGAACAATGGGGCCGTGTTCTCCCCTCAACTCCTCAGGCTGGCCCCCACCTGTTTTCCCCCTCACCCTGCGCTGGTCCCAGCTCTGCAGGGAGCGGCGCGGTGCCCTTCTGGGAAGGGAGTAGTGTCTAGCAGGTACAGCAGGGGACTGGGCATCAGGATGCTTTAGTCCTGTGACCCGGGGCAGGTCACCTCCACGCTCTGCGTCCATTTCCCCGTCTGCACAGGGGAGGGTCTGGAAATGGCTTGGATGTGCAGGCGGAAGAGGCCAGAGGGGCGCTGTGGGGTGGTACTGATCAGCGGGTGCCATGGGCGGTGGGAACGCAGGCTCTCCGGGATGAGGGGACAGAGCTCCCATCCTGGGATGGGGCAAAGGGGGCCTCATCCCAGGAGCAGAAGAGCAACATTCTCCTTGGTGCTGATCTCCCCTGGGCGTGGTGCCCTGGCACCTGTGCTGGCCTTATGCCCTGTCTCTAGGTCTGGGGAAGGCGGGGGAAATCTGCTGAGCATGGAACCGGAAAACTGCCCCCTCTCTGCTCCCCAGCCCACGGAGCCCAAACGCCTGCTGCCCCAGCCTCTTGTCCCCTCCCCCTCGCTGTGATGCTGTGCGTGATGCCATCAGTGCAGGAGGGAGGGATCCGGGGTGTCTGCCATCACCAGCCAACACAGTATTAGAGCCTCAGAGAGCCAGCCAGCGTGCTGGTGCTAATGGCCAAATGCGATCCAGCAGGATCCCCTGTTATCCGCAGGAGCACAGCCGGTGTCCCCGCTATGTGGTGTGTCGGGGAGAGCTCTCCCTGCCCAGGAAATAGTACTGCCCCCCAAAAATGGGGCTAAGAGGGGATCTTGCTCTTCTACCTCTTGTCCCATCCAGTTGGTGCCCAGTTCGGTGCCATGGTGCATCAAAGCACCTCTTACAGCCAGGTTTCACCCAGCAGGGGGCGCCCTCTTCACTTTCTCGTCACAGCCTCTGGATCCAGAGGGCGGGTGAGAGGAGGCTGGTTCCTATGATCTGTCTGGGTGCCTCCCTCTGGCCAGTTCCCGTCTGCGCCCTGCTGACGGTTCAAGCCAAGGCCAGAAGCGAGAGCCCAGCTGGCTCTCCTGCCGCAGGGGCTGCTGGGAGCAAAGCCTACGTCTTGGGGAAAGTAGAAGCAGAGATGAGGAGAAAGATGGTGCCAGGGGAGGGTTGGCTCCTCCCACCCGGACTTCACCTGAGTCAGGTGACTATACCCAATGCTAAACTCTTTGGACACTACAGCAAGGACCTGGCCAATTCTAATGGAGCTGCAGAACAGTCCCTGCTCTTGTCCTCTGGCTCTTTGTCCTTTGACACAGGATTTTGTGTCACCAGGTTGGGACTGTTTTTTTTGCCGAGGGAAGGCAGCCGTTTCTGCGGAGACCTCTGCCAAAGATCAGGCCTTGCAATAAAGACTCTAATTTTGAAACAAGTGGCTCGTCTCCATGTGTCTCTTTCCCCCGTGGGGGCTTTTCCCCAGGGCCCGTGGAAGGAGCAGCTGCACAGTGTGGGAAGGCGGCTCTGGAGTCGCTAAAGCCTGAAATTGCTGCAGAACGAAACTGCTTCATTGGAATCGGCAAGCGAAAGGAAGTGCCTGAATCTTCGTGGCTCCGACCCAAACCGCTGGGTCGTTCACGGCGGCTACTGTTTGTTCTTCCCGTCTTGATCCAGGCATCCTTCCGAGCTCTTCCAGACTCTGGGAGCGGCAGGAGGTTCCTGCAGCTCCCTGGGTGTTTAAGCAAAATACAGACCTTGCTTCAAAGCAGCTGTGAAATTCTCTTGGTGTCTTGATCCAACACGGCCTATTTCCCGTTCTTTAGCTCCCGGGTGATCTTGTTTTTGCGGAGAGGGTATTTTAAAGAAAGAGCACAGTGAGTTTGCTGTGTATTTTACCAAAATGCGCAGAGAGGGTTTATTCCCTTGTGGTTTAGAGCAGTGGTTCTCAAACTGGGGCCACCGCTTGTGTAGGGAAAGTCCCTGGCGGGCCGGGCCGGTTTGTGTACCTGCCCCGTCCACAGGTCCGGCCAATCGCGGCTCCCACTGGCCACGGTTCGCCGCTGCAGGCCAATGGAAGCTGCTGGAAGTGGGGCGGCCCATACATCCCTCGGCCCGCGCCACTTCCAGCAGCTCCCATTGGCCTGGAGCAGTGAACTGTGGCCAGTGGGAGCTGCGATTGGCTAGACCTGCGGACGGGGCAGGTAAACAAACCGGCCCAGCCCACCAGGGGCTTTCCCTACACAAGCGGAGGCCCCAGTTTGAGAACCACTGGTTTAGAGAGAGACCAGGACAGAGTAGTAAAGCCATCCCAACTATTCGTAATACAGCAGAAAAAATCAAGAGCCGTTTGCGACTGAAGTTCTTTCAATCAAATGATCAGGCCTGAAATGCCCTTAGACCAGTGAATTTCTTGCAAATTATCGGTAACAGACATTAGCTTCTTGCTGATGCTAATGCCCCCTTTGCACTGACGGGCCAGTGCCGAGGGGTTGTTCCCCTGCTCGGGAGCAGTGCTGCGTTGTGGCCTTTCATGGCAGATTCTCAGTGGGAGGGGAAATTGGGGAAAAGGAGTACAGTATGTTCGCCTGGCCTGGAGCAGAGGCCAGGTGCTTTGCTGGTACAGGAATACCTGTGTACTCTAGTTTGTCACGTCGAGCTGGCCAAAGAGAGCGCCTGCAATCCCCTGGTGGAAATCTCAGCCCAAACCCCAGAGCCTGGCTCCGGGAATCAGCTGGGCCCTAGCCCCAGTTAGAGGGATTCAGGCTGAGACCGCTCTCTCCTGCGCCTTGCACCAGCGAAGCATGACCTCACGCAAGGAACGACAACGCAGCATTGCTTCCAAGGCTGAATGCTGCCCGCATGCGCCGAAAAAGTCCTCGCATGGCTGTGCAGCGGCACTGCCTGCTGCTGCCTGTCACAACGGGCCGCACGGTGGTGTCAGATACAGCGGCATGCAGGGCTGTGGGTGCGAAGCAGAATCGGGCCCAATTTGGTTTCCTTCTGTTCCCAGTCTCAATTGAGGTGTTAACTAAAATCACTGGTTAAAATTTCATTTGAACCCTTAGCGGCAATGGGAGGAAACTGTCTCCTGTTTCCTCCCAAAACCAACATTGAGTATCAGTATTTCCTCTTGCAAAGCGTCATTCAGTTGCTCCTAATCTGGTCTTCCCCGCTCCCTATCTAGATAGGCAATTCATAGATCCTAAGGGGCTACAGTGGGCACCTTTCTAACACAGGCCCTAGGACTTGCCTGGGTTACTTCTTGTTTACACTAGAGCAGATTTTTTTAGAAAAACCTCCAATCTTGATTGACGTCTTCCTTGCTGGAGAATGCACGAGAGCCCTTGGTAAATTGTCCCAGTGGTTAATTCCTCCCGGCGGTAAAAATTCGCGCCTCTTTTCCAGCCTGAATTTGAGATTTGTTAAAAATTCCAGGGTGTCGGTTGATGTCCAGAAACAAACTTCTCTTGCTCAGCACTTTTGTAAACCTTTAAGTTTCACAACATCCGGCCTGTGATTGACGGGTGTCTCCTCCACAGTAAGCGGTTAGGGACTGGTGCCATTGTCATGGCTCAAAGGTTGGAGGGGTTCCTGTGATGATAGACTGCACAGCTGAGCTGGGAAGGCAGATTGAGGGTGCAGGGGACCCCCTCACACACACACACACACTGTGATACTTCAGGATGGTGGGGGAAAGGTAAATTCTGAGAGGCCTGTTGCTACAGCCCCCTGCAGCCCGGACCCCAGCCGCCCCGTCAAAGGCCCAGTCCCCTTTCACTTCAGGACTAGTCTGACCGCCAGCCCTCCCAAGGGCACCTGGCTGCATAGAGGGCCACACGCCAGCCACTCCGGCCCCCTTCAATATCAAGCCTGTGCTCCTCTAGCCAAGGTGGTCTAGGGTGTTACTTGCCAATGGGCACCTTTCTGCCCCAGGCAGAGTTCTAGTCTGGGGAGCCTGGTCTCTGCGATGGCCGTAACAATCTACCCATTTCCTTGGTGTTCAGCAGGAGACCGGGTGTTTGATAATTCCAGAGCAAGGAAAGATGTGTTACTTGTATTGTGGCAGCACTTGACAGCCCCAGCTGCGACAGGGTGCTGGGCGCTGCATGGCCACGTTCACTCGTTAAGGACATGCCACATTGCATGTAGTTTTGTGATGCAGTTTCTTTGGCAGAGGAGCTGGTGCAGGCAGCGGGAGCATTTGTTCCCTGCCTTGTGCTCTCTAACCGGAGTCAGTTCTTAGGGAAGAACTGGGCACTGGTGGTTGGGCTGCAGTTCCTGAAAGGGGATTGGTTGCCTGTAGTTTGTGACCACCTCTGTTCCAGGACAAGTGTGTATAGTGTGACCAAATGAGCTACGTGCCAGGCTGTGTCACTGATTTCTCCTCCTGGGCAGGGAAACAGACCCAGAAGGCCCTGACGTCTGCTCCCACTTGGCAGAAGGGTGAGAGTCATTGGCCAAGTGGGGCATTGCCCACACCTCAGGGGCACGTCTCCCTCTGGCTGTCTCTGGAATGTGATACCCTTTGAACGCCACGGCCGATCGGTTCCAGACTTTCCGGGCATGTTCCAGGCAGCAGTGGGCAGAATGCTGGATATTTTGGTGAAAAACCAAAAGGGGAAAATGGGGAGACTCGGGCATCTGGTTAACAGAGCTAAGGGCTTCACCCACCTTTGGCATTGTCTAGAGCAGGGGTTCCCAAAGGTGGGCTGCGACACAGTCCCGGGTGGGCCGCCACCATGGGCGGAGTTTTGGGGTGGGAAGGACAGCCCCTAGCTACCCCCTGCCTGCACACAGCCCCTAGCTACCCTCTGCCTGCACCCTGAGCTACCCCCTGCCTGCACACAGCCCCTAGCTAACCCCTGCCTGCACCCTGAGCTATCCCCTGCCTGCACTCAGCCCCTAGCTACCCTCTGCCTGCACCCTGAGCTACCCCCCGCCTGCACCCAGCCCCTAGCTACCCCCTGCCTGCACCCAGCCCCTAGCTACCCCCTACCTGCACCCTGAGCTACCCCCTGCCTGCACCCAGCCCCTAGCTACCCCCTGCCTGAACCCTGAGCTGGCTGAAAATTGAAGATGAGATCAGGTTGAGCCTCACTAACATATGTTCCCAGCTGCAAAAACTGTGCAAGGAGGAGCAGGCACGTCCGTCCCGGTAAGAAGACTCCTGGTTTGTAAGTTATTTTATATTTTTATTTATAATATTTGATTTTGTTCTAATTAGTAGAGAATAGGGCTGGGTCTTTGCTTACACAGCACAGACATTCAGATCCTTTCTCTCCCCCTCCCGCCCCCCAAAATTGAACACACAATATAGTGCTCAAAGTTGGACAACCATTTTGTTTTAAAATAAAATACCGCCGTGTTTTTTAAACAATGTTGTTAACGTTGTTGTGTTGCTCCTGGTTCGGTTTTATTCACAATTGTGTTTACCCTGTTTGAACGCCACATTTTGCTCTCATTGTACCTATTGCAGCTGCACAGGCGGGCCTCGAGTTGGGAACCCCCCGGGGTTAGAGATCAAAGAACGGGTTGGTGGCAGCCGTTAACACCTTCCAGCATAGGACTACCCCCATCTCAGCTCAGCCCCTTGTCCTCACGGAGTTTTAAAGGGCTGGCACCCTGAGTGACTTCTCCCCCAGAAAGAAAAGCAATAAGAGGGAGCGGGGAGGAGTGTCACAGAGTCCCTGTCAGGGTGAGGAAGAGGGACATGGGGGACACCCCCCCTGGCGTGTGGGGAATGGGGTGCAGAGGCCTTGCCATGGTGAAGTGGCGAATAGGGGGCCCACGGAGCCGTGGCAGTGAGGGGTATGTATATGCATTGAATCCCTGGCACACCCAGCCCCAACCTGGGTCTTGTTAGGGCTAATTCACTTGCCTGAAGGCCTTTGACATCTCAGGATGGGGACAGCGCCAAGAAAGGCAATTTAGTATCGGTACTTACTGATCCATCCAGTACAGTGACGATTCTTCATCCAGCACCCGTCCACCATAGCATCTGATCACCTCACAATCTTTTATGTATTTATCCTCGCACGCCCTCTATGGTCCCCAGTGCCTGAAACTGAGGCACAGAGGCTCGGATCCTCAAAGGATCTCGCCTAAGTGACCTGTCCAAGCTCCCGCAGGAAGGCTGCGGCCCAGCAGGGAATTAAGGGCAGGTCTCTGGCATCCCAAGCTAGTGCGCGAACCCCTGGGCCATCCTCCATCTCAGTTGTTTGGTATTAAGGCCTCCTTGCCCCCTGCTGTCTCCAAAACCAGCAGGACCAGATTCCCAGTTGACTAAACCAGTGTGACTCCAGTTTTGCACCAATTGAGGAGCTGGCCTGCTAGTGAACTGCCAGTGCCTTACTGGGATTGGAGAGTGAAGTGGGGGGTGGAGGGGACAATGTACTCTGAGCCTCCCCCAACAATGTTATGGGGTGATAGGATGGGGCTTACCCCCCCCCCCCAATCCCTACCATGCATCAGGCTCTTGGGTTGAGGATGGAGTAGGGTCCAAAGCTCAGACCAGAGGGAGGGCTACACCATAGGATTCCTAGGGGCCCTTCATAGGGAGCAAGGCATAGGGGCCCTTCATAGGGAGCAATGGGGCTTTTTGCATTCAATGCAAAAAGCCCCATTGTTTGAGGGTGGCCTAGTGGGTAGGGAGTGGAAGTCAGGAGACCTGGGTCTTATTCTCAGCTATGCCACTGATCAGCTGGCTGACCTTGGACAAGTCGCGTCCCTGCTCTTTGCCTCAGTTTCCCTTCCTGCCATTTGTCGATTCAGGCTGTGAGCTGTTCAGGGCAGGGCCTGTCTCTCACTCTGTTTCTGTGCAGTGTCCAGTATAATAATAAAAAGAAGAACAGGAGGACTTGTGGCACCTTAGAGACTAACAAATTTATTAGAGCATAAGCTTTCGTGGACTACAGCCCACTTCTTCGGATGCATATAGAATGGAACATATATTGAGGAGATATATATACACACATACAGAGAGCATAAACAGGTGGGAGTTGTCTTACCACCTCTGAGAGGCCAATTAATTAATTTCTCTTAATTAATTGGCCTCTCAGAGGTGGTAAGACAACTCCCACCTGTTTATGCTCTCTGTATGTGTGTATATATATCTCCTCAATATATGTTCCATTCTATATGCATCCGAAGAAGTGGGCTGTAGTCCACGAAAGCTTATGCTCTAATAAATTTGTTAGTCTCTAAGGTGCCACAAGTCCTCCTGTTCTTCTTTTTGCGGATACAGACTAACACGGCTGCTACTCTGAAACTTTTCAGTATAATAATGTCTAGCTCTTTTCATCAGTAGATCTCAAAGCGCTTTACAAAGGAGGTCATTATCCCTATCCCTGGGGAAACTGAGGCACAGAAACAGGGAAATGACATACCCACAATCACCCAGCAGCCAGAGGTAGGAATAACCCCAGCACTCCTGAGTCCCAGTCCTGTGATCTATCCACTAGGCCCTACTGCAACCTCGGGGCCTGATCTCAGCTGGAGCCAGTAGGTGCCACTGTGATATACAAGCAATATTTGTCAGTGATCACCAGGAGCCCCATATGGACTTGGGAGGACAGAAAACTGGCCCAGTGCAAGAGCCCCATGGCCCCACCCAGCCATCGCATGGATACTTTGCCCACTAGAATTGCATCCCCAGATACAGAGTAGGTTTAAGCCCCGCAGGGTTGGCAAAATCTCTTATCTAGATCTGTACAGCACCAAGCCCGATGTGGCCCTGATCCTAAGCGAGGGCTGGGCAGATTCATAGATTTTAAGCCCAGAAGGGACCATTGTGTTAGGAAAATATTGGACTTGCCAGACTGGATCAGATCTGAGGGCTGTTCAGTCCAGTGTCCTGTCTCTGGCAGTGGCCAGTGCCAGATGCTGCGGAGGAAGGTGTGGAACAATTGGCCCCCTGTCGGGCTTCCCTCCCCACTCTGAACTCTGGGGTACAGATGTGGGGAGCCGCATGAAAGACCTCCAAGCTTATTTCTACCAGCTTAGGTTAAAAACTTCCCCAAGGCACAAATTCTTCCTTGTCCTTGGACAGTATCGCTGCCACCACCAAGTGAGTTAGACAAAGATTCAGGAAAAAGACCACTCGGAGTTCCTGTTTCCCCAAAATATCCCCCCAAACCGCTTCACCCCCTTTCCTGGGGAGGCTTGAGAATAATATACCAACCAAAAAGGTAAACAAGGTGAGCACAGACCAGACCCTTGGGGTTTTAGTGTCCTAAAAACCAATCAGGTTCTTAAAAGCAGAACTTTTTTATAAAGAAAAAAGTAAAAGAAGCACCTCTGTAAAATCAGGATGGAAGGTAATTTTACAGGGTAATAAGAGTTAAAACACAGAGGATTCCCCTCTAGGCAAAACTTCAAAGTCACAAAAAACAGGAATAAACCTCCCTCTTAGCATAGGGGAAATTCACAAGCTAAAACAAAAGATAAGCTAACGCATTTCCTTGCTATTACTTACAATTTTTGTAATCTTGGATGCTTGTTTCAGGTAGGGTTTTAGGAGATGTTTTTTCCTGCCCTGGTCCCTCTCTGTCCGAGAGAGAACACAAAGAGAGCACAAACAGATTTGAAAGGATCTTCTTCCCTTATTGGTCCTTTTGGTCAAGTGCCAAACAGGTTATTTGAGCTTCTTAACCCCGTTCAGGTAAAGGAGGGATTTTATGCTACCCTTAGCTGTATGTTTATGACACCCCCCTCCCCCGTGCCAGGTCCAATCCTGGTCTCTAGAGATTGGTTTAAGCCCTAAATCAAGAGGTTTAATATCCCTGCTCACATCAGCATTCACTCGTCTAAGTCTGTCTATTCCTGCTATCTATAAATCTATCCAGCCCCTCTGGGAAACTCATGAGCCTCTTGGCCTCAATGATTTCCGATGGCAGGGAGTTTCTCCAGCCAGTTGCCTTTGACCTTGATCACCTTGGCTGAACAAGAGCATAACACAGGCCACCAACCTCACCCAGGAGGTCCTGCCTCTAGCCCATATCTGGTGGGTGAGCTAGAGTGCAGGTTTTAGATCGAGCTGTCCAGTCGTGCTTTAAAGACTCCAAGCGATGGCGAATCACCATGTGGGGCAAGTTGGTCCACTGGTTAATTGCCTTCTCTGTGGGGGCGGGGGCGTTGTCGTCATCGCGATTAGATAGAAAATGATTGATTGCTCATGTGCGTGGAGATGGATGGATGATAGATAGATGTTTGGGAGAATGGCTATGTGTGGGGATAGATGGATGGCTAGATAGATGTTTGGGGGAATGGATGTGAGTGGGGATAGATGGATGGGGATGGATGGATAGATAGATGTTTGGGGGAATGGGTGGGGATGGATAGATGGACACGGGGATGGATAACTAGCTAGCCATGTATGGGGATGGCTAACCGCTGATGGCTAGCTATGTTGATAAATGGAAAGTAATGCACGCTGGGAAACATCCTCCCAAATACACATTTAAAATGACGGGGTTTAAGCCAGCTGTTCTCACTCAAGAACGAGCTCTTGGAGTCCTTGTGGATCGTTCTCTGAAAACATCTGTTCCAGGTGCATCAGCAGTCAAAAAAGCCAACAATGTTAAGAACCAGTAGGAAAGGGATGGATAGAAAATATCATCATGCCTCTATTTAGGCCATAGTATGCCCACACCTTGAAGACCGTGTGAAGTCCTGGTCACCCCACTTCAGAAAACATACATTAGAATTGAGAAACGTACACAAAAGGGCAACCACCATGATTAGGGGTATGGAACAGCCTCCAAATGAGGCGAGATTAAAAAGACTGAGAATGTTCAGTTTCGAAAAGAGATGATGGGGGGGATATGACGGAGGTCTATACCATCATGACTGGTGAGGAAAAAGTGACCAGGGAAGTGCTATTTACCCCTTCACGTGACACAAGAACCAGGGGTCACCCAGTTAAATGAATAGGCAGCAGGTTTCACACAAACAAAAAATACTACTTCACACAACACACAGCCTGTGGAACTCATTGCCAAGGGATGTCGTGAAGGCTAAAAGTATAAGTGGGTTCGAAAAGAATTAGATAAGTTGATGGAGGATAGCTCCATCGATGGCTATTAGCCAAGATGGCCAGGGACGCAGCCCCATGCTCTGGGTGACCCTGAACCTCTGACAGCCAGAAGCACGGGGTGGACAACAGGGGATGGATTATTTGATAATTGCCCTGTTCTGTTCACTCCCTCTGAAGCATCTGGCATCGGCCACTGTTCGAAGACCGAATACTGGGCTAGATGCACCATTGGTTTGACCCAGTATGGCCGTTCTTATTTCTGGGGATGGATGGAAGGATGGATAAATGAATACACATGGGGATGGCTAGCTAGCTGTATACAGGGATGGATGGATGGATAGTTATCTGGCTGTGTATGGGGATGGCTAGATAGATGTACATGGAGATGGATGGGTGGCTGGCTGTGCATGGGGGTGGCTGGCTAGATGGCAGAGTGTCTAGCTGGCTAGCAGGCAGGGTGGCTAGCCGGTGGGGTGGCTGGCTGGTAGACTAGTGGGTCAGGGTGGCTAGATGGCGGGGCAGAGTGGCTGACTGTCTGGGGGGGTGACTGGCTGTCTGGCAGGGTGGGACAGGCTGTCTAGCTGGTGGGGTGGTGGCTGGTGTGGCGGGGAGGGGGTGGCTGGCTATTTGGCAGGGTGGGATGGCTGGCTGGCTGGCTGGGGTGGTGGTGGCTATCTAGCTGGTGGGGCAGGGTGACTAGCGTTGCATAAGGGTGGCTAGCACAGTACCCATGGTACAGTTGTTGGCTGGCTGAGGGTGGCTAGCTGGGAGGGTGGTTGGCTAGCCGGAGGGGCAAGGTGGCTAGCTAGCTGGCTAGCTGGGAGGGTGACTGGAGGGGGACTAGCGGGGAGGGGGTTGGCTGGCTGGAGGGGGCTAGCTGGGGTGGTGGTTGGCTAGCTGGAGGGGTGAGGTGGCTAGCTGGCTGGCTGGGAGGGTGGCTAGTTGGCTGCAGGGTGCCGGGAGTGGCTAGCTCTGCATGGGGGTGGCCAGTTGTGGGGGTTGGCTAGCTGGAGGGGTGAGGTGGCTAGCTGGCTGGCTGGGAGGGTGGCTAGTTGGCTGCAGGGTGCCGGGAGTGGCTAGCTGTGCATGGGGGTGGCCAGTTGTGGGGGTTGGCTGGCTGGAGGGGCGGGGTGGCTAGCCGGCTGGCTGGGAGGGTGGCTAGCTGGGGGCAGGTTGGCTAGCCAGAGGGGCAAGGTGGCTAGCTAGCTCGCTGGCTGGGAGGGTGGCTAGCTGGGGGGGGTTGTTGGCTAGTTGGCTGCAGGGTGCCCGGAGTGGCTAGTTGGGGGGGTGGTTGGCTGGCTGGAGGGGCGAGGTGGCTAGCTGGGGGGGTTGTTGGCTAGTTGGCTGCAGGGTGCCCGGAGTGGCTAGTTGGGGGGGTGGTTGGCTGGCTGGAGGGGCGAGGTGGCTAGCTGGGGGGGTGGTTGGCTAGCCAGAGGGGCAGGGTGGCTGGCTGGCCGAGGAGGGGCTGGCTGGGGGGGTGGCTGACTGGCTGGCTGGAGGAGCGGAGTGGCTAGCCGGGGGGGTGTCTGGCTGGTTGGGGGGTGGGGTGGCTGGCTGGGGGGCGGGGTGGCTAGCCGGGGGGGTGTCTGGCTGGTTGGGGGTGGGGTGGCTGGCTGGGGGGCGGGGTGGCTAGCCGGGGGGGTGTCTGGCTGGTTGGGGGGCGGGGTGGCTAGCCGGGGGGGTGTCTGGCTGGCCGGGGGGCGGCAGACTGAACAATAAGCGGGGAGGGCAAAACCAGCCCGTGACTCAGGCTCCGTTCGCCTTTAAGAGGCCGGCGCTCGCTCTCCCTGCCCCGCAGCTCCCCGGCCCCCCGCTCAGGGCGTGTCTGTCCCCGGGGTGCCGGCGGGGCGGGGCGGGGAGCCGGCTCGGGGCGAGGCCGGGAGGCAGAGCCCAGCCGGGGCTGGCACGGAGCGCGCTGGGGATGCTGCTGTCGCTGGCCGCGGCGCGCTGCAATTAGCCAGCTGGGCACCGGCCTGGCCAGGAGCCGGCTCGGGGGGCCCAGCCCGGCCCGGCCCGGCCGCTTTGTTGCTGCTGCCGGATTTTCGGGGTGGAAGTAAAAATCCAGGAGGGACCCTCCCCCCATCAGGACAGAGAGAGGTGAGGAGGCTGGGCCGGCAGCGGGGGCAGGGGATGGAGGTGGGGGATCCAGTGCTGGGGATGGATGGGGAGCAGGGATGGAGCAAGGAACCGAGTGCTGGGGATGGAGGAGGAGGAGGGGCAGGGATGGAGCAAGGGCCCCAGTGCTGGGGATGGGGGAGGATGGGGGGCGGGGATGGAGCAAGGGCCCCAGTGCTGGGGATGGAGGAGGGGGGGTAAGGATGGAGAAGGGGGGACCCAGTGCTGGAGGGGGAGGGGGGCAGGGATGGAGAGGGGGGACCCAGTGCTGGAGGGGGAGGGGGGCAGGGATGGAGAGGGGGGACCCAGTGCTGGGGATGGTGGGGGGCAGGGATGGAGAGGGGGGGACCCAGTGCTGGGGATGGAGGGGGGCAGGGATGGAAAGGGGGGGACCCAGTGTTGGGGATGGAGGGGGGCAGGGATGGAGAGGGGGGACCCAGTGTTGGGGATGGTGGGGGGGCAGGGATGGAGAGGGGGGACCCAGTGCTGGGGATGGTGGGGGGGCAGGGATGGAGGGGGGGACCCAGTGCTGGGGATGGTGGGGGGGCAGGGATGGAGAGGGGGGACCCAGTGTTGGGGATATAGGGGCAGGATCCAGTGTTGGGGATGGAGTGGGGGGACAGGGATGGAGGAGGGGACCCAGTGCTGGGGAGGGGGGATCCAGTGCTGGGCATGGAGGAGGAGTGGGGGCAGGGATGGAGGGGAGACCCAGTGCTAGGGATGGATGCCGGGCAGGGATGGAGCAAGGGACCCAGTGCTGGGGATGGGGGGCAGGGATGGAGCAAGGGACCGAGTGCTGGGGATGGGGGGCAGGGATGGAGCAAGGGACCGAGTGCTGGGGATGGAGGAGGATGGGGGGGCAGGGATGGAGGGGGGGATCCAGTGCTGGATATGTAGGAGGGGAGACCCAGTGCTGGGGATGGTGGGGCAGGATCCAGTGCTAGGGATGGTGGGGGGGGCAGGGATGGAGGGTGGGATCCAGTGCTGGGGATGGAGGGGGGGGACCCAGTGCTAGGGATGGAGGAGGGGGGGGCAGGGATGGAGGGCGGGATCCAGTGCTGGGGATGGAGGGGGGGAGACCCAGTGCTGGGGATGGAGGGGGGCCAGGAATGGAAAGGGGGGACCCAGTGCTGGGGATGGTGGGGCAGGATCCAGTGCTGGGGATGGTGGGGCGGCAGGGATGGAGGGGGGGATCCAGTGCTAGGGATGGAGGAGGGGGGGGCAGGGATGGAGGGCGGGATCCAGTGCTGGGGATGGAGGGGGGGGGACCCAGTGCTAGGGATGGAGGAGGGGGGGGGCAGGGATGGAGGGTGGGATCCAGTGCTGGGGATGGAGGGGGGGACCCAGTGCTAGGGATGGAGGGGGGGGGCAGGGATGGAGGGCGGAATCCAGTGCTGGGGATGGAGGGGGGGACCAAGTGCTAGGGATGGAGGGGGGGGCAGGGATGGAGGGCGGGATCCAGTGCTGGGGATGTGTGTGTTGAGGGGGGAGGTCTCCTGGCTTGTCCTGTGCATGCTCCAATTGCTGCTGGGCCGAGCTACAGGCTGAGGTTCCCCCTCCCCCCCCAGGGCAGGGATGCAGGGAGCAGAGCTGACTCCCCCCACCCCCAGGCCTGGCCCCTGGGACGGGGCTGGTTTGTGTGTGCAAGCAGCAGAGCGGTTGCATTTCCCCCTCTGTGTGCTCCGATCACTGCTGGGGGAGGGTTCACCCCCACCACCCTGGGTAGGTTGTTTTGGGGGGGTGGGGGAGGACCCTGGACATGCTCAAATGGCAGCTGGTGGGAGGGGATGGGGATGCAATCTGAGTGATTGCCCCTGATTTTCCGGGGGGGGGGGGGAACAGAGATGAGTTGTGTTGCAAGCTGCTGGTTCAGATCCTTGGCGGGGGGTCTCCATTCCCCACTCCCCGTCTGGATCCTTTGGTGAGATGTCCCCTTTCCCCCAGGTGCCAATACGCCGTTAGCAACATGGAGACTCCAGGATGTGGGGGAGAGATTGAAAGGCCAATATGGCTGTGGCTGCTGGCAGCCTTGGTACATGTTTGTGCCCGCTCTGGTCCCCGCTGCATGCCCGTCTGTGCTGGGTATGCAGTCCCTGTAGGAGCTGCTCTGCGGACCCAGGGCTCCCTCCTTGCCCTGGGGCAGTGCTGGTCGGGTGGATGTCCTAGAGGATGCCGGCATGCAGAGAGCCAGGTGGCACCGGGGGTGAAAGCTGGGAGCTGAAAGAGAGGGAAGCCTGGTGCGGGAGGGGGTAGGACCCTGCTCCGTCCATCTGAAAGACAGGGGCTGGGCTCCCAGACCCCAGTGGGGCGAAGCAGCCATGTCCAGAAATGACTCTATCCAGCGTGAGACAGCAGGGGGCGCTCTCAGTGCAGCTGCCAAGGAGAAGGGGGAGCTGCCCCCCCAAGCCGGGGAGGAAGAGCTGTGGACTCCCCCTTATTTTAATCCCGGCCCCTCTCCATCCATCCCTCTCTGGATCTGCCCATCGCTCATCCATCCGTGCCCCCCCCCCGAGATTCCCCACCCCGTACTCTGCTGCTGCCTGGCACCTAGGGGTGAAGAAATGATGTCAGGGTGGCGGAATCCCCACTGGGGGGATACCTGCCTCCCCCACCTGTAGCTGTCACCTGGGGGGATGTTCCTTCAGACAGAACCACTGCTGCCCTGGGCTCCCTCCTCCAGCCCCTGGGGATGCTGGGGGGAGGGAAGGGGAGGTGATGTGTCCTAGTCCCCTTCTCCCCCCTGCTTCTGTCCCCTTTTGCTGGAGAGGACTCCCCGACCTGCTGAGAACATCCTCATCATTACATGGCTGGCTGCAGCTGCTCCCTGTGACTTTCTGTGTTGGCTTGACATGCCCAGAGGCCTCTGGGAAGGCCCAGGGCAGGAGGGTGGGGAGCAGCGGGGAGGGACAAGTGACCCCCCCCCCATACACCTCAGCCCTGAGCTGAAGGCAAGGGCTTCAGCTCTGAAGCCCCTGTGAAGCTTGGCTTGTTGGATGAGGCTGCCAGCAAGAGGGGTTCGATCCATGCCAAGAGGGCTGCGTGCTTTGGAATGGGAGTGTGCCGGGAGCTGGTCTGAGAACCCATCAGCTCATTTCATGAAAGGAGCTGCCAACAGAGCTAGATTTGTACCGGCGGGCTGGAGGTGAAGCATGTCGGGTCCAGCTGGGGGTGGGGAGGGCGGGGAGGGGGGGGGAAAGGCTCCAGATCCCTTTCCAAGAGCCTTTGCCAGCATTCGGGTTTGCTGCTCGGTTCTGAGGTGTGGAGTCCAGTTCACTCCAGGGGAAAGTCACTGTAGCTGCATCAGGAGGGGTCCAGCCCAGGGGGTGTCCGTGAGAGCATTCTCCAGGAGGGGAGTGGGGCAGAGCCGTCTCTTGGGAAGGGGGGGAATGAGCCATCCCAGTGGAATCATTAACCTTGGTGTCCCTTTGCAAGCTGGGGGGAATAGGCTGCAGCCCCTGACAGAGCCCAGACGGGGGCACTGCACACCACCACTCCAGCCTCCTGCTCGGAGGGTGGGTCAGCGGACACCAGGACCTGGCCACGTCCCAGCTGACCTAGAAGGTCAGCGCCTCAGCTCCAGGACTGTGTCCCAGACGGGTGGGTCATCTTGAGCAGGGAGAACAGGCCCCCTGGCTCAGGTGCATCCCTGCTCGAAGAGACAAGGAATCCCTGTGAGCAATGACAGGTGGGAGCCCGTCCCGCCTTGGCCCTGGTGGAGGAGATGGTGGAACCAGGGCCTTACCACTGTGGATCAGACCCCCGGGCCCATCTAGGCCAGGATCCCTGCCTCCCCAGATCAGCCCAGTGACCATCTAACTTCATATCCCAGGTCCTGCCACGCTGGGCCCGTTCAGTTCCCTCTCGGTTCTGGTTTCCTGCCTCTGGCAGTTGCCAATCACAGCGCTTTAGAGGGCGGAGCAAAGCCTTCCTAAAACGCTGTGGCCCCTCGGAGAGGAGAGTGGGGAGGTCCCTTTCTGAGCCCCAGGGGACCGTTTCCACACTGTTTGGATCCATTTCTTCCCCTCCCATCCATTCCGTTTCCAGGGCTACCACTGGCATGGGGTGGGTCCATGGCAGCTGAGGGGGTCACGCTGCCATGTGTCCCATTGCCTGGATGTTGCAGGCTCCCAAACCTGATTGCGCTTCTGGAGAGAATTTCTCCCCAAGAGGTCCCCCTAGCACTGGGGGAGTCCAGGGTGCGTGGTGCAGTGATGGGCAGACAAGTAACCTTTTTTGGAGGGTGCAGGTCTATCTCCCTGACTGGCAGGGGGTGGATGCTAATCTGCCTCAGAAAGTATCAGTGTCCCCATTTCATGGGGGAAGGAGCAGCAGATGCAGGAGGATGGGAAGGGGGAAGAGACGTGTTGAGGTCACGTGCTGAACAGGAGCAGAGATGGCAGTGGAACCCAGGAGTCCTGATTGCAAGTCCCCTGCTCCAAGCACTAGGCCATGTTTCCATCTGGATCTTACCACTGTGGATCAGACCCTCGGGCCCATCTAGGCCAGGATCCCTGCCTCCCTGGATCAGCCCAGTGACCAGAGATTTCCAGGTTCCCTCTGCCATCAGGCTTTATATTTCACTCTCTGAAGACAGACATGCCCACTCCATCTTGGTAGGAATTCTGGGTAGTGTAGTCCCAAAGGCACTTCCTGTTGCACTAAGAGCTACTATAATTAGAACTGCCACTAGAGGGCAACAGAAACAGGGCAGGCTCATGGATCTTACCCCATTCAGTGGATAGCGGGCTGCATGGGTAAGGGTTAGGGTTGCAGGGCATTGGCATTGCTTTGTGTGTGCGTGGATGGGAATGGTAGGACTGGAATAGCTGAGGGTCGGGGCGAAATGTGTTGGCTGAGCTGTGGGGGATCCCCGCACTGGGGTAGCAGAGGGGGCTGAGGGTCAGGAGCGAGGTGCATTGGCAGAGCTGTGGGGGTCCCAGGACTGGGGTAGCAGAGGGACCTGGGGGTGAGGAACAAAGTGCATTGGCAGAGTGGTGTGGAGGTGACAGGGCTAGACAAACCGGGGCTGCTGTAATTCTTGCCTTCCAAGGGAGTTGCTGTGCTGGATGGAAGTTTGTTTGCAAAATGCTTTGAGATCCTGGATGGTGCTGGAGTGGGGCAGCATATCTCAATCCCCAGCTTCTTGACGCAGGGGGCAGAGTGTGTGCTGACGTGTCTCTGTCCCTGCTGTGCTATCGGTGGCCCTGCAGCTGTAGGCTGGCGCACGGGCCTGGGAGCTGGAGTCCATCCCCTTGTGTATTTCAAACATCACCCAGTGGAATGAGCAGGGCCGGTGCAGCTCCGTGGTAGTTACACTCGTGCGAGGACGGGAGGGGATTCATTTCTACGGGCATCTGAGGGACGTGAGCCCGAAGGCAGGAGAGGGCTCACTGGGGATGCTTCGTGGTGTTGGCACTGGGAGAAGTAGTACTACAGTTGTGCCTAGAGGCCCTAGCTCAGATGGGGGCCTCATTGTGCCAGGCATTGCACAGACACAGTCCCTGCCCCAGACAGCTCTGTCTAAAAAGGCAGAGTGGGAGGGGAAACTGAGACCCAGAGAGGGGAAGTGCCTTGTCTAAGAGCCAGGAATAGAGCCCAGAGTCCTGAATCCCAGGCCAGTGCTCTATCCATTAGACCATGCTGCCCATGGAGGATTACACAGCGAGCTCTAGGCAGCTGTGGGATTGTCTCCCTGTCACAGGACATGGGCTTGCACCATTTACAACCCCTGCCTGTGGAGGGTGGGTAAGTTTTATTATCCCCATTTTACAGAAGGGGAAACTGGGGCACAGAGCAGGAAGTGACTTGCCCGAAGCTTTACAGTAAGTCAGTGGCAGAGCAGGGAATAGAACCCAGGTGTCCTGACTTCTTGTGCCCTGCTCTATCCCCTGGACCGCACTGCCTTCCTAGAGCCAGGAATCCTCACTTCCCAGACCCCTCATCTAACCGCTAGATGACACTCCCTCCCCAAAGCCAGGAATAGAATCCAGGAGTCCTGGCTTCCCAACTTTGGAGCTAACCCCTAGACCACACTCCCTTCTCTCGGGAAAGTTTTCAAAAACATTGACCGTGCCTGTGTCTGTAAGTTGCCCACACAATGTGCCTTTAAATCTGGGCCGGTTTGATGCTGTTCCGATACAGTATGATTGGGACCGCCCCCCCTCAGGCTGGGGATGTGGGGGAGGTGCTGTGCGGGAGGAGAGGGCAGACTAGTGAGGGAGCAAGCTATGAGAGAGGAAGGATGACCCAGTGGTTAGGGCTTTGCCCTGGGATGTGGGAAAGCTCAGGTCTTCTGTAGACTTTCCTCTGTGACCTTGGGCACGTAGGCTGCGGAGCCAGGGGCCACCCGGGGCATGGCCTGCCACAGCCCAGCCTGGGGCAGGCAATCCAGCAGCACCAGGGCCAGGAAGGGGGCGAAGTGTCACTGGGCATCAGGAAGGGAGGGAGTGGCCCGCCTGCGTGCTGTGGTGAGAGCCAATGGGGCTGGAGCATGGAGCCAGGCCAGCTGCAGGGGACAGGAGCCACCACTGCAGGCTGAGTGCGGGGTGGGTTCATTCTACAACTCCCCCCCACCAGGCTCTATCACCTGCTGGGGACAGGACCCGATAGCCCCCTTCTCTCCTCTCCTCTCCCCTCCTCCCAGGGCCTCCCACTGTAAAAGGTGTCCCACATCTCCCGTTTGTGCAAGTCACCTGAACAGTATTTAGACCATGGGAGTTAGGTGCCAAAATACCCGTGAGGACCCGAGCCTCTCTGTGCCTCAGTTTCCCCTCTTTACAATGGGGATAACAGCCCTGCCCTGCCTCGCCTCTCAGGGGTTGTGGGAATAAATACGTTAAAGGGTGTAAGGTGCTCAAACACTGTGGTAACGGGGGCAGATAAGTACCTTAGGTTGAGCGTGAGTGAAAGGTATTACAGGATGGCTGTATAAAAGGCAGGTGTCTGTGTAAACGTTAAGAGGCAAGATGGCTGTAGACATCAGAAATCTGCAGGGTTGATTGGTAGGTGGGGTGTGTTGAAACCTATATTACAATTGTAACCCATCACCTTAAATCCTCAGCGGGTTTCCTGGTCCTGCTGGCAGGCTAGGGGACTCTGTAGGGAAGCCTGGAATCTGGATGTTAGCCATCTGCAAAGACCTGGAGCAAGGTAGGGCCACTGGGGCCTGGCTGTCTTAGGGAGCAGCCTGCTTTGTCTCTCTCTGGTTTTGGTTTCTGGTGTGTTAAGGTGCTGGATTTTAAGAAATCAAATAGGGTGATGTTGCGATGTTCCAGCAAGTGTCTGATGTTTTTTTATCTAACTTCTCTGTGTGTGGGCTGTGAACATAACAGTTGGACAGTAAAACTAGTTCTGCTCTGCAAATGGCTTCTCTCTGCCAAAAACAACAAAAGAGATAGGTTCAATGCCGCATACGGTTTACTATTGATCATTTGCATTGTGGAAGCTCTTCTGGGCCTGAAGCAGGGATCAGGGTCCCCGTTGCACATGGGGCTGGCTTTAAAATCCCGTGTGAAAGGGAAAACGTTTCCTAGCCAAGTCTCGCGATAGTTGGTGTTTTTCTGAAAGCCCCATCTCCCGGAGTCCTGAGATGACAAGAGAAACTCAGCTTCCATTTAATAAAGTAATGTCCATTTCTAGGTCTTGAGATGAGGATGGAAGATCTTGAGATTGTGACTCCTAAATACCCCCAACCCAGAAGGCCAATGAAAAGAACCCAACATTTATTATTTTTTTAAGCCAATCTGGTGATTTGTTGGGGGGCCCTCGCTGAACGCCTGGGGTTGCTGACACAACATAGCTTCTAAAATGTATATATACTTTCAATGGCCACAGTAACAACAGGTACCTTTTATCGTAGGTAATCTCTGCAAAAGGGGTTTATTACAGAGCCACCAGAGGGAGCCCCAGACATTGTGTTTTTTGCTGGCTCCACAGAAATAAGTGTGAATAGTGTCGTCGTACAGAGGCACATCCCAGGCACCTGAAAATGATGCTCGAACTCAGCCAGAAGTTGTGGCTCGGTGCAGGAGTCATGGGGTGAATTCTCCAGCCTGGGCTATGCAGAAGGGTCAGGCTAGCTGGTCAAATGGTGCCTGCGTGACTTGATCACGATCCTACATGGGGAGGAGATTTCACATAGGAGAAGGCTCTTGACTCTACCAGATAAAGGCCCAGTCCTCAAGCTGAAGCTAGATAAATTCAGGCTAGAAATAAGACGAGGGTGATTTACCATTGTAGCAACTTACTGATGGATGTGGAGGATTCTCCGTCACTTGGGGTTGGAAACCAAGACCTCCTAAAACCAAATATGTTGTAGCTCAACCCCAAGCTATGGGCTGGATGCAGGGATTGCAGGGTGAAGCTCACCAGCCTGGAGGGCAGACTAGATGTTTGTAACGGTCTCTTCTAGCCTTAAAGATCTATTGATTCCCAATCTTGTTCCTCTCACGCCCCCCTGGATGGAGCCAGTGGTTGGGGCACTCATCTGGGCTGCAAAAGCCCTGGGTTCAAATCCCAGTATTGCCTGATCTGGAGCTCAGGGACTTGACCCCATGTCTTCCGTATCCTATGGTAGTGCCCGACTAGCAGGCTGTGGGATATAGTCCAGCTGTTGCATTCTCTGGCTTTGATCAGACATTCCATCCTGGGGCTGAGGAACCGTCCCAAGGCAAGTCGAAACCGCCACGTTTCTGCAAAAAGTTGCACTTTCGATGAATCGGTGTTTTCTGACCAGGCGGGGCTCTGCCCAGTTCTCATCTTTGTCCCCCTCTAGTGGCCGCTCTGCATAAGAGGCCAAGGAGGCTGTAACAGCAGTTGCTCTTCAGCTCAAGCGGCGGCTGCTTTCGCTGCTAAGATTCCTGGGTTCAAACCTCACTGGGGGCCTGAGCAGCCCTGATCACAACAGACCCTTTCTTTCCAGGGATCGCACTGTTCCAACCAAAGGGGTAAAACTGGGGTGAGGAGAGGACCCCCCCTGCCATCCCACCCCACTGCAGATCTAACCCCAGCTCTGAGCTCAGGAGATAGCAGTTGAGGCCAGGAACTGGTGCACGCAAGGACTGGTTCTTGGCATGGACACAGGAGCAGCTCTCTGCAGGGAGGCTGGCGGCAGAGGGTGTGTGTGTGTGTGTGTGTGTGTATGTGTATGTGTATGGCGGGGGGGGGAAATCTTATGATGCTCACAGGACACGGGGGGGGGGGGGACAGTTGAGGGAGGGGAGGAGCATGAGCAGGGTTTGCTCTGGGGACACTGAGTCTCAGCACCGTGGGGGCTTGGGGTCAGCCTTGTCCCTGATTTGTGGAAGCTGGGGGGGGCTCTGCTGCAGCCTGGTCATCCCAGCCTACCCCCCAAGAATCTGCATGGCCAGGGTCCCTTTAAGGGTGCTCTCAGGACAAAGGCGGGAGTGGTTTGGATGCTGCTCCACCCTCCCCCCCCCCCCCCCCGCTGAGAGGCAGGCCTGGCAGCTGCCAGCTGGTGGGGGTCCCTGCTGCCCATCTGTGCAATCTGGGCCCAGCTAACGAGGCCTGAGGCAGAGGTGGGGGAGGGGGAACAGGCTGCATCTCTCGCCACCCCCCTCCGTTGACTGATTGCTGGGTGGGGGGCAGAGAAATGGCCAGTCTGGGTGGGGGGCAGAGATGCGCGCGCCGACAGGGCTGCGCAGTCTAATGTGAGACAGGAGCCCAAAAATCCATTAGTGTCCATTATGGCGGGGGAGGGGAGCTCCCAGGGGCCTGTGGGGGGAGGGGGGATGGTTACGAAACCGGCTTCTCTGCACGGCTGGTCCCTTCTGCTGCTCTTCGCTCTCCCCGCTGGCGGGCTCTGCAGTGCTTAGGGTGACCAGACAGCAAGTGTGAAAAATCGGGATGGGGGTGGGGGGGTAATAGAGCCTATATAAGAAAAAGACCTCAAAATCGGGACTGTCTCTATAAAATCGGGACATCTGGTCACCCTAGCAGTGCTGCAGGAGTGACTTTGAGGCTGTTGGGCATCAGGACACCTGGGTTCTCATCCCAGCTGTGGGAGATGGGGGGGGGGGGCGATCTAGCAGTTACAGCAAGGACTTGTGGGTTCAAATCCCAGCACAGTGGGGAGGAGGGTTAGCGCATGAGGGCTGGAAGTCAGGACTCCCGGCTTCTCTCCCTGGCTCTGTGATGGCAGTGGGGTCGAGGGGCTAGAGCAAGGACTGGGAGTCAGGACTCCTGGGTTCTAGCCCAGCTCTGCAACAGACTCACGGTGTGACAGTGGCTCAGTCACTGTCCCTTGCTTTCTATGATCTGCAGCGCCTCGGAGCTCCAGTCACAGACTGTGACCACATTGTGCTAGGTGCTGTACAAACCCAGCACAAAAGATGGTCTCTGCCCCAACGAGCTGTTAAATAGGCCGGGACTTTGCCTGGAGTAAATTCTGACCCCCACGCCCCCCCAGGCTGCTGAAAACTTTCCCTGATTTGCCTCAGAGTCATCATTTCCTACCCCCATCGCTTCTGCTACCAAATCTGCTTCCTGATCCATTGGACCTGCACTGCCCATTTAAACCGCCTCCCTTTGCCAAGATCCCTGCTTGAGTCCCCCTGGTGCACCCTCCTCCTCGCTGCTAGGATAATGGCAACAATCTCTAGCTCTGATTTATCCCTTTTCCTCAGCAGATCTCAAAGCGCTTCACAATTGGTATCATGATCCCCATTTTACAGATGGGGAAACTGAGGCACAGAGGGGGCAGTGACTTGCCCATGGTCACCCAGAGGTAGAGCCGGGAATACTGCCTAGGTCTCAGTCCCAGTCCAGTGCTGTACCCACTAGAGGATACTGCCTAGAAGAGCCCCACTCCTCATGTGTGCTTCCTGTACGCTTCCACTTCAATCACCAACCTACGCCGCTCGTCTTCCTGCTGTTGTTTCCAGCTGATCAGGAAGTACCCTGCTTTGTGGCGGGGGTTGCCCAGCTGGGGGCGGGAGGCACTTGCTGGTCCCTGGAGGACTGCTTTCTGGGTCTGTTCATTCCCAGCTGCTCAATCCTGGTGAGCAATAGCTGAGAACACAGCAAGACTTCCCTGGTGTTAGTTTGCCAGGTAAGAAATTGGCTGCAGGTGCCATAGGGATGTCACGTGATCATGAAGGGGTGGGGGAAGAGGCGTGATCGGGGAGGGGAGCTTGCCCCATAGGGTCAGCCCCCCCCCCCCCCCCCATCCTGACACTCTCAGGACGGGGTCAGGTCCCGGAGAGCTGTAAAGCAGGACCTTATTTTTACGAGCCCTGAGATGGAAAAATATAAAAACGAGACTGTCCTCCCCCATTGAAATGTTTTTGAGCCTAGGGGAAGGTGCCCCTTTCTGGGAGTCAGGAATTCAAATCTCACCTCTTTAAGGTGGCCATGTGGTCTCAGCCACGTTGCCTTTCAGAGTGGACATGCCAGAATTATGGCCCTGGCTATGCTGTCTGTAACCACCACCATAATGCTCCTGACCTCCCTTGTAAAGTGTTTGGAGATCTGTGGATGGAAAGTGCTACAGAAGAGCAAGATGGGGGTATTATGACTCTAATCCCTAGACCATGTGCCCCAAGCCAGGAGCAATCCCAGCAGCCTATGCTATCTAGCAAATAGTTGGATGCACTCTGCCAAGTACGTTAGCAAGTAACAGCGTGTCTGTGCTAGCAGTTGTTCCTGTGGGGTAGCTTCCAAGGTCACAGGGCCTGGCTCGGCTGATGACCCACGTGGACGGGTCTCATGGGTGCACATGGTAAAATTTCCGTTTTGCTTTTTTGCCCGTTTTCTTGCTCTTCGTTTTAACGCGACATCAGTGGCCGCATGTGCAAATATTGGCCTGACCCTCTTCCACCTCCCCATCTCTAAAACGAAGGGTAATGGGCCCACTTTTCAAAATCGCCCAGGTTTACGCTCCCAAGTCACTTGCGCGCCTTGCGCAGTCCCTCGCTAGTTCACAGCGCTGTTGGGAAGATGAAGCCAGGAATGAACCCCGGTGAGAGCCCCCTAGGGCCGCCCCCATGACTGGGGCTCCTAACCGCTACAGCTAATAATAGAAACCAAGGGACAGAGAGGGGACGTGACTGAGCTACTGTCTCACAGTGGGTCGGTGGCCGCGCTAGGCTACAACCCCGGAGTCCTGACTCCCAGTCCTTGCTCTAATCCAGTGGTTCCCAAACTGGGGTTTGTGAAATGTTACAGGGGGTTCTTGGGGGCGGGGGGGAATTCCCTAATGGCAGACAGAGCTGTCCCTAGGGACCCCGGGCAGCACGGGGCCAGCAGCCCGGAGCCCCTGGACTTCCAAGATCTAAGCAGATCAAGGCAAGCATATCTATCACACTGAGGAGATTTAAACTTCAAGACTCCTTATAAGAAATGGAAAGGGAGGTGGATATTTTTTGCTGTTTTTAAAATTAAATAGGCAGCTAGTATTGTTTTTAATATTATGAAGAACAAGTTTAAGCTTTGTAGTAACGTGCATTGTTTGCCTGGACTGCTCAAGACCTGACTGCTTGTGTAGGAGAAACTCTTTGGAGTTGGCTTCTTAAATACCTTCGTGCTGTTTCACATCTGATACTCCTTGATGAAACATAGGAGCCTGGTCTTAGAACAGGGTTATTCAAAGTGATACAAGCTACGAAAGTGAGATCTTGGAAGAGTGTTGCCATTTTCATAATGTAATAAAAATACTGTCATGATAAATAATAATTTATAATAGTGTGTAATGAGCATGACATAAAAACAAGTTTTATATTTCCAAGATCACTGCTTTTATAATTTATACTCAGGTAATGGAGAAAATCCCTGGAAATATTCATTTTTAGGAGGGGGTTCACAAGACTTGACATTTTAGTGAAAGGGGTTCACAGGTTGTTAAAGTTTGGGAGCCACTGCTCTAACTACTTGGCCTTACTGCCATTCCAGAGCCAGGGATCGAACCCAGGAGTCCTGACTTGCAGGGGTTGGATGGTGGGTGGGGTCACATGCTGAATGAACGGGATGAAAAGAAATTTCATGTAGCTGCTTGGTCAGGGCACAGGACGGCCAGCGCTCACGTAATGAGGCAGGGGGTCCTGGGGAAAAAAAATAGCAGGTGATCATGCGATTGAATGCACAGGGCAGAGGGGAGCTGAATTAAGGTGGCAGGTGCACCCTTAGGATCTTACCCAGTGGTGCTTGCGTGTTGCATCAAGCACTCAAATAAGCGTTGTGGCCACCAACCAGGGATCGAATCAGGGACCTGCAGAGATAAGAACTGTAAGATGCCCTGGTTTGAGCTGAAGCTCCGTGAGCAGGGCTGTACCACCTCATGACCGCAGTGGGGCGGGCACAGAGGGGACTCGCTAACACTCACCAGGGGGTTATGTCCACACTTACTAGGAAACTGAATGTGGTGTGGGCTCCAGGGCTGTCACTGGTGGGTCAGCTGCTTGAGTCCCGCTCAGGTCGGCAGTCCTGGAGGACCTTCCCTTCTAAGGTGGCTCCATACGTGAGAGGAGTTTGGTGGATCTCAGTTTCCGCTGGCTGGCAGACAAAGCGGAGGGACTTAGACCAGCATGGGCCCTAGAGACTGGTCTGCCCTGCTGCCCTGAAATGCCAAGCAGTATCTTAGCCGAGTTGGACCCTGGGACAAATTGTGCCACACTAGGATACAGCGTATGTATGCCAGGGTCTAGGTGCCCGGTTTGCTCTTTGGGCTAAAATCCCAGTGCAGATAAGGCATGTGAGAGGCTAGGTTCTCCACAGAGCTCAGCACCTGGGTGCTGTCACTGAGAATCACCCCTCCCCCCCCCACCACACACACTATTTGGAATAGTCCGTCCACCCCAGGAGTGCGGCGTTGTCAGGCACAAGGGCTCAGAAATCATGGCTCAGTCCTCTCCGAAACCACCGGCTTGGCTTAAAAATCCTGAGATCAAAATAATAACGATCAACGTTGGGTTCTTTTTACGGGACTTTGAGCCCCAAGGGGTAACGTCTGCAGGAAACTTCGGATTCTTTTCCTCTGAAGCACCTGCCATTGGCCACTGTCGGAAGAAAGGATACTGGGCTAGATGGACCGTTGGTCTGACCCCCTATGGCCATTCCTATGTTCTTCCACCATGCCATGACTCCAGGGGCTGGGGCTTGAGGGACAACAGCTGAATATCGTGAGACTCATGATAAAATCGTGAGAGCAGGCGATGCTGCCACCAATCTCAGCTTGGCACCTTTAAGCACAGCGCCCTCCTGACAGTGGTGTTTCTGAATTACACATTTAATGATCCCTCACAGTGCTGGTAGATAGGGTTACCATACGTCCGGTTTTTCCCGGGCATGTCCGGCTTTTTGGCAATCAAACCCCCGTCCGGGGGGAATTGCCAAAAAGCCGAACATGTCCGGGAAAATGCCGGCCGGGCACTTCCCCTCCCGCGGCTGCTCTGCTCCTCCCCTGACTCTTCGGCTCTGTTTAAGAGCCAAGCTGCCCGAGCGCTATGGGCTTCAGGCAGCCCCTTGCCTCCGGACCCCAGCCGCCGGCCGGACACTTCCCCTCCCGGGCTCCGGCAGTGCAGGGTCCGGAGGCATGGGGGCTGCCCGAAGCCGGTAGTGCTCAGGCAGCTCGGCTCTTAAACAGAGCCGAAGAGTCAGGGGAGGAGCAGAGCCTCCGGCCACGGCGGCTCTGCTCCTCCCCTGACTCTTCGGCTCTGTTTAAGAGCCGAGCGCTACGGGCTTCAGGCAGCCCCCATGCCTCTGGACCCTGCGCCGCCGGAGCCCGGGAGGGGAAGTGCCCAGCCGGGGTTGCAGGGTCCAGAGGCATAGGGGCTGCCCAAAGCCTGAGCGCTACCGGCTTCACGGTTTGCCAGGCAGCCTCCAGCCCCTGCGCCCGCGGCTGGGCGCTTCCCCTTCCGGGCTCCAGCTGCGCTGGGGAAGCGCCGGCCGGGGGCGCAGGGTCTGGAGGCTCCCCGGCAAACCGTGAAGCCGGTAGCGCTCGGGCAGCCCTTTTCGTGTGGCTGGGAGTGGGAGGGAGCAGAGTTAGGGCGGGGAAGGGGCGGGGGTGGGGTGGGAAATGGGCGGGGCCAGGGCCCTGTGGAGGGTCCTCTTTTTTTATTTGTTCAATATGGTAACCCTACTGGTAGACATTAGAGAGGAAATGGTCAGGGTGCTAATTTGGGACTTGAAAGACCGGAGATCAGGGACAGAGCCGGGAATTGAACTCCTATGTGACCTTCATAGATTCGAAGGCCAGATGGGACCCACTGTGATCATCTGGTCTGACCTCCTGTCTAACACAGGCCGAGGGACTTCCCTGATGAATTCCGGTTTGTACCAGAGCAGATATTCCAGAAAAACAGCCAATCTTGATTTAAAAATCGCCAGTGACGGAGATTCCACCATGACCGCGGGGAAGTTGTTCCAATAGTTAATTACCCTCACTGTTAAAAACATGCACCTTATTTCTGGTCTGAATTTGTCTAGCTTCAACTTCCAGCCATTGGATCGTGTTAGACCTTTCTCTGATAGACTATCAGATTTCTGTGCCTCATGTAGGTTCTGATCAACTGGGATCAAGTCATTCCTTAACCTTCTCTTTGTTAAGTTAAATAGATTGAGCTCCTTGAGTCCGTCACTATAAGGCAGGTTTTCTAAAGGAGCACTCAAGGAAGACAAGGCCATTGCAGAGAAACTAAATGAATTCTTTGCATCAGTCTTCGCTGCAGAGGATGTGAGGGAGAGTCCCAAAACTGAGCCATTCTTTTTAGGTGATAGGCCTGAGGAACTGTCCCAGACTGAGGTGTCAGTAGAGGTGGTTTTGGAACAAATTGCTAAATTAAACAGTAATAAGTCACCAGGACCAGATGGGATTCACCCAAGAGTTCTGAAGGAACTCAAATGTGAAATTGCAGAACTGTGGTATGTAACCTATCACCTAAAACAGCCTCTGTACCAGCTGACTGAAGGACAGCGGATGTGATGCCAATTTTTTTAAAAAGGCTCCAGAGGCAATCCTGGCAATTACAGGCCAGTAAGCATGGGCTGGGGGAGACTGGAGCCGCACTGCCCAGCCACCCGGCACTCTGAAACTGGGGAGGCTAGAGCTGGGGGGAGACTGGGATAGGGGCCAGTGGCCACAGTGTGTGGGGGGATCTGGGCGCAGAAGGGGCGGGGCTTTGGGCAAAAGGGGTGGGGCTGGGGGGCCAGCCTCCCTGAGCCACCGGTTCATCCACTGTCCATGCTGGTAAGCCTAACTTCAGTAGCAGGCAGATTGGTTTAAACTATAATAAAGGACAGAATTATCAGAGGCCTAGATGAACATGATTTGCTGGAGAAAAGTCAACACAGCTTTTGTAAAGAAAAAATCATGCCTCACCAATATATTAGACTTCTTTGAGGGGGTCAACAAAGATGTGGACAAGGGTGATCTGGTGGCTATAGTGTACTTGGACTTTCAGAAAGCTTTTGACAAGGTCCCTTTTGACAAAGAGTCTTAAGCAAAGTAAGCGGTCATGAGATAAGAGGGAAGGTTCTCTCATGGATCAGTAACTGGTAAAAAGATAAGAAACAAAGGGTAGGAATAAATGGTCAGTTTTCACAATGGGGAGAGGTAAATAGTGTGCCCTCTAGGGATCTGTACTTGGACCAGTCGTACTGAACATATTCATAAATGATCTGGAAAAAGAGATAAAGAGTGAGATGGCAAAGGTTGCAGATGATGCAAATTTACTCTGGATAGTTAAGTCCAGGCAGACTGCGAAGAGCTATAAAAGGATCTCACACACTTGGGTGACTGGGCAACAAAATGGCAAATGAAATTCAATGTTGATAAATGCAAAGTAATGCACATTGGAAAACATAATTCCAACCATACATAAAAAATGATGGGTCTAAATTAGCTGTTACCACTCAAGAAAGATCTTGGAGTCATTGTGGAGAGTTCTCTGAAAACAGTCAAAGCAGTCAAAAAAGCAAACAAAGTTAGGAACCATTAGGAAAGGGATAGATAATAAAACAGAAAATATCACAATGCCTCTATATAAATCCATGGTATGGCCACACCTTGAATGTGGAGTGCAGTTCCTGGTTGCTCCATCTCAAAAAAAGATATATTAGAAATGGAAAAGGTACAGAGAAGGGCAATAAAAACGAATCTATGGAACAGCTTCCATATGAGGAGAGATGAAAAAGACTGGGTCTATTCAGCTTGGAAAAAGAGATAACTAAGGGGGGGGATATGATAGAGGTCTATAAAAATCATGAATGGCATGGCAAAAGTGAATATGGAAGTGTTATTTCCCCCTTCTGTAACAGGGTGCAGACTCACTACTGCAGCACCTCCTGCTGGTCAGTCCGGGAATTAGCTCATTGCAGCCTCAGAGCACCTCCTGCTGGCTGGTGTCTCCCCTGTTGTCTGTTCTGCTGTGTTGTCTCCATCTCTGGGACACACGTCGCTCTCCATACCATAGTGTCCTCTTCAGGACACCACACTCCAGCAGTGCCCACTTCTCCATTCTCCCCCCTTCCAGGAGCATATCAGCAGTCCTAGTCCACACCTGCCTTCATGGCCACTTGCCACCCCAAAGTCTATTCCCTTACCTCAGGGACAAGGTGCAGTCCATGGGCCACACTCATGGCAAGGTGCTGTGGAAAGTGGGAGGGGGGGGAACCAGGCCTGCCCACTACTCTGGGCTCCAACCCAGGGACCCTTGAGCAGCAGCTGCTTGCTGCCTTCCCCCCACTCCCTGTCACTGCCTGCCTTCCCTGAGTCACTTCCCCTTAGCCCTAGCACCCACTCAGCCCTGGTTTCAAGGTCTGCAGTTTGGCCGGGTCAGCCAGAGCTCCTATTGCCCTGCTACTGTGCCCAGCACGGCTCTGTCCAGGGTGCTGCTCCTTCTACCAGGAGCCAGTCCTCCTCCCTTGCTGTTCAACAGGAGACGGACCTCTTCTTTGCTAGGCAGCCTTTATATAAGACCCAGCCTGGCCCTGATTGGCTGCCTCTTTCTTGGCCCTGATTGGCTCTCCACAGGCCTTTGCTGACTGGTCTGCCCAGCCTCTCTGGCCTGTTCCAGCCCTTTTTCTCCTGGAGTGGGGCAGCCGTCCCACTACCCCTTCACATAAAACAAGAACCAGCGGTCACCCAGTTAAATAAATAGGCAGCAGGTTTAAAACAAACAAAAGGACGTACTGCTTCACACAACACACAGTCAACCAGTAGAAATTGTTGCCTCTGGATGTTGTGAAGGCCGAAAGGATAATTGGGTCCAAAAAAGAATTGATAAGTTGATGGAGAATAGGTCCAGCAGTGGCTATTAGGAGCTCTGGGAGCTCCTGGCTATTAGCCAGGATGGTCAGGGATGCAACCTGACTCTGATTGCCACATTCTGGAACTGGACAACGGGATGGATCGCTTGATGATTGCCCTGTTCTGTTCATTCCCTTTGAAGCACCTGGCATTGGCCACTGTCAGAAGACAGCATACTGGGCTAGATGGACCATTGATCCGAGCGAGTGTGGCCGTTCTTATGTAATGTTCATCATTCTCTTGGCTCTTCTCTGAACCTTCTCCAATTTATCAGCATCCTTCTCTGAACCTTCTCCAATTTATCAACATCTTGGACACCAGAACTGGACGCAGGGTTCCAGCAGCGATCACACCAGTGCCAAATACAGAGGTAAAATAACCTCTCTGCTCCCACTTGAAATTCCCCAGGCACCCCAGGGTCGCATTAGCTCTTTTGGCCACAGCGTTGCTCCGGGAGCTCATGTTCAGCTGTTTATCCATCGTGACCTTCAAGAATTTTTCAGTCACTGCTTCCCAGGCTAGAGTCTCCCCTTATGGAAGTAGTAGGGGCGACATTCTTTGTTCCTAGATGTATAAATGAACATTTCACCATATTTAAATGCATATCGTTTGCTTGCACCCCATTTACCGAGTGATCCAGCTCGCTCTGTATTATTTTACCAGCCTCCCAATCTTTGTATTATCTGCAAACTTTATCAGTGATGACTTTGTTTTCTTCCAGGACTTCCTTGGGCAAATCACTTAGGCCCAGATACTCAAAGGTATTTCGGAACCTAACTCCCATTGGCCTAAATACCTTTGGGGATCTGGGGCTTAGCTTCTCTGTGATCCTCATGTTGATGAGAAAGACTCCACATGTCTCATTCACATTCTATGCTCCACTCACTTGGTCAATTTCATATTCCGTCTCGGAATCAGTTTCCTGGTTCTGCTCTCCAGCCCTTGTTAGCCACCCTACAACTCAGCTCTCCAGCTGCTCAGCAATCTCCCTCCCGTTGAACTTCCCGCAATCGCCTCGTGTTTTCCCGTTGCTGCTGAAATCACCAGCTTTTATTGTCCAAGAGCTTTTTATTGTGATGATTCCAGTAGGTAGTTACCAGGGCCGCTTGTGTTCAATAAATCCTGACTGCGTGCGTGAGCCTGGATCATCGCCGTGGGGGTGGGAGCAGTGCACCTTCTCCTGGCTTTGATGCTACTTCAGCCGCTAGGGGGAAGCCACGTTGTAGAGCTCAAGGGAACCAGCATTCCAATAATGCGGCCCTTGCTTCCCAGAAGTGTCTGAGTTTCACTCTGCAGCATTTGCATGCGCATAAAGGGACCCTATCAACATAATAAGAAAGCAATTAATTTCACAGGCCAACCCTTCTTCAAAGGCGTTTAAAACACGCTCTGCGGATTTAATCACACGGTGGGAGAATTATAGAGCAGAACAGGTGATAAATAATAGATCGTAACAATGGGGGTGATACATACCGGGGCCGGCTCTGCTCTCGGTTTCACCTGGGTGGCTCCACTGAGGGCAGGGTCTGGCCCCACAGATGTGCAGAAGGGTCTAGGGCGAATGTGCCCTTCTGCAGCAACTTTCTAATGCACTGCCAGGAGTTAAGCAGGGGCAGGGCTCCCCGGGGCAGTGCCTTTTGCGGGACAGTCTACAGCAGCAGTTCTCAACCAGGGGTCCCAGGCCCCCTGGGGGGCTGCGAGGAGGTTTCAGGGGGTCCACCAAGCAGGATCAGCATTCAACTCCCTGGGGCCCAGGGCAGAAAGCCAAAGCCCCACGGCCCAGAGCCCCACCACCCCAGCGCCATATTATTGCCTAGGCCAACAAGGCCTAGGCCTAGGGCGGCAAATTTGTAGGGGCGGAAGCTCCCCTCCGCGCCCCGCCCCCCTGCTCCAGCTCACCTCCGCCTCCTCTGCAAGTGCGCAACCGCGTCCTGTTTCTCTCCCCTCCCAGCGCTTGCGCTGCGAAACAGCCGTCTAAATACCCTCTGACCTAAGGAGTGAGGAGCCTGTGAATTCAACGTTACCTCTCCTGTGGACTGCGGTTGGTGTCTCTGAGCACCCTGCAGCCCTCGCTCCAGACTCCTCCTCCAGGGGGCAGGCAGCTACCCTTCTCCGCCCCCAGCCGCCCCCCAAATCAGCTGAGGGGCTGCAGAGGGTCACTTCTAGTAGAGATACAATAGAGGCCTGTTCAAGACCCTGCTGTTTAGCGGCACTGCCTTTAAGCGTCCATGTGAAATCCATGCACACCTGGTTCATTAATTAGTTGGTTTTTTTTTAAATTAGGCAACCCCTAGAGAGGAAGGATGATGCCAGATCAGCTTGCAGGAGAGCTGGCTTCAGTTCTTGGCTCTCCCACCAACTGCCCGGCCCTTGGGCAAGTCACAGCTCTGTGCCTCAGTTTTCTTCATCTGTAGAAAGCATTCTCTCTGCTGTTTAGAGGGTATGTTATTGGGACCAGGATGTTTTCAGCACATATATGTACAGCGCCTAGCACAGCGGCAGAGGCGATGCGCAGGGGGACAGGTGGGGTCATGTCCCTCCCCCCCCCCCCCCGATTTGCTCCTTGGCTTGTACTGAGCACGCTCACATGATTGAGCATGCTCAGTAACACTGCTGAAGCCAACTGCCCTCACTCTGCCCCCTTGCCCCTCACTGTCGGCAGGGGTTCTGATCTTGGTTGTGGCCCATAGGTGCTTACTGTGAATAATAACGTAACAGACTTTAAGCCCAGAAGGGACCATAGTCACCATTATTTGTATCTGCTTTGTAAAACCCTTGCTGGTACTACTTTAAGTACCATCATTGGCATCAGAGGAAGCCAGGACACCTGGGTTCTGTTCCCAGCTACAAGGTCAAGTGATTATAGCAGAGGAATGTGAGCCAAGGTTCCTGAATCTGGGAGGGGAGCATGGGTCAGTGGCCACAGCATGGACTCAGGAGTCCTGGGGATATGCTGTGCAACCATAGGCAAGTCACTTCCTCAGTTTCCCTCTCTGTAAACGAGAGATAAAAGTCCTTGGCTGCGTGGAGCTGGGGAGCGTTCATGGGCGAACCCTCAAGAAGGGTTCTGTGAGTTCTGAAGGGAAGGGCTGTGGCTTTCTCTTGAAAATCAGTACACTGTGCTTGGCGCTGTACGCGACAGCGTTAGGGGCCTGGCCATCTCATCTGCCTGCTTCTTTTCTGGGCTACAGAGAACCCGCAATGCGCTAGATGTTGCAGAAAGCTGTGTCTCTGCCCCGTGGAGCTCCTGAGCTAATCTTAATCTACCTCTGTCCCGGCATTTATGCCACACTCGTCACTGGGCTCCTGAAGCCCCAACCTGGCTGGAAACCCTCCGCGGCAGAGCGGGGAAGAGGTTTCTTTGCTTTAAAGAAAAAAAGAGACCACTTTCCATTGGAATTTCTCTCTCTCTCTCTTTCATTTCACGCACACGGTTCCTGCTGCTCTGAGGTTTGCTGGAGCTCCATCCGCCCTCCCCACCCAGGGTATAAATTGGAGCCCGCATTTGCTCTGCCGGGGTTTCTTTCAATCCCCTGATGTCGAGCTGAACAGATTGAGGGGTTGGTGGGGGAGGAGGCAGCGTGGGAGACTCAGTGCTCACACCAACCCCAGTGGGGGGGGGAGGGGTGTTCCAGTAACCCCGTTAACTCCGAGGGCCCAGCTGATTGGCGAGTGGGCAGGGCTGAGACTGGCATAGCTGTTTAGGCATTAGGGTTGGGGGTGGGGTGCAATTCCTCTGAAAGCTTTAAATTACACCCCCCTTCCTATCCGACTCCAGCTCATTTGAGCTCCACCCCTGCCCTAAATCTTGGGCACAGACACCAACGTGAACTCCTGCAGCATCTGGGACACTTTTCTCATGATCCCCCAGTTCCACCCCCCTCTGCAGCTCTTCTCTGACTCCGTCCCTATCCCAGCCACCAACCCTCCTCCCTGACAGCTTTGCACCTTCCCCTCCATTATCTTCCTTCCCTCCCCAGGCCAGCAGGGGTCGCTGCGGCAGCCACAGGAGGTTCCCCCATCCCACTCACCTGAGCATGGAGCACTGCTTCAGCTGTGGCAGAGGGGCGAACCATTGGGGAGGGGGGTGCCTCCTCAGGATCATGTGTAACTCTGGGTGTTTTCAGGAAGCCAGAACAATATACCGCATCCATGGGTGGTTTGGTGGCAGCAGGCATTGAACCTGGGACCTGTGGATCTAAGAGCCTGAGCTATAAAACCCACAGCTGTAGCAGGCTCCTCTGCCTAGCCACCACTAGAGGGGGACAGAGCGCCACCGGCTTACGTGGGTGCTCACAAGAGCTGGGAAAGCCTGATGCTGGCATGGAAGAGTCTTTGCAAAGCCCCCCTAAAGGATCCTCGTGAGGGACGGGCCAACCCCTGGCTCTTGGCTTGCACCCATCACAGCAGCTTCGCCAACTAATTGTTCTTAGAGCCCCAGCAGCTGGAGGCCAGTGATTGATGAGATGGGATAAGAGATGACTTGATCCTAGTGTATGAGTACCTCCCCAGAGAGGAAATACCGGGTACTAACAGGTCTGTGATCTAGCATCAGGAACCAGGGCATGGGCAGTCAGGTTCAGTGGTTAGAGTCATAGGTGGTCAGGCCTGGAAGAGTCAAGCCAGAGTCAGTCGCTGGGGTCTGGAGCCCAGGGTCGGAGTCAAGAGGCAGGAACTGGGGGTGAACAGGAGCGGCTAGCAGGAGTTTTGCAAGGGAGTTCTCCAGGTGAAGGAGGAGTGATTACATGCCCCTTGGGGTAAATTTGTTGCCTGTAGTGTGTGTGTTTGTGTTTGTGGTGTGCTTGCTGCTTGACTGAAACATACCGTGTGCTCTGTTTGTTTGGGAGCCCTTGTGTTGAGCCGAGCGGCCTGCTGGGCAAGTTTGAGAGCTTCTTAACGAGGCTTTGATCCCTAAGCCCCTGAGCACCCATCAATCCTTAACCAGGGATGGGGCTACTCAGGAAGACCAGGGCTTTAAAAAGCTGGCTCCTAAGAAGCCAGAGGAGCTAGCCAACAGGAGTGGCTAACAGTGAGTTTTGCGAGGGACTTCACAGGGGGAGTGTGTGTGTGTGTGTGGGGGGGGGGGGACGGCTAGATACACTTAACATTCTTTAAACTCAAAGCCCCAAACACCCCCGATAAAAACAAAACATAAACAAAGGAATGAGCTGCCGGAGTTAAAAGAGAACGCAGGCAGAAGTCCAGCAACAGAGTGGGGGCCAGGGCCGGCTCCAGGGTTTTGGCCGCCCCAAGCAGCCAAAACAAAAAACAAAAAACAAACAAACAAAAAAAGCCGCGATCGTGATCTGCGGCGGCAATTCGGCGGGAGGTCCTTCACTCCCAGGCGGAGTGAGGGACCGTCCGCCGAATTGCCGCCGAAAACCTGGACTTGCCGCCCCTCTCCGGAGCGGCCGCCCCAAGCACCTGCTTGAGAAGCTGGTGCCTGGAGCCGGCCCTGGTGGGGGCTATCCAGTGTATTGCATCCAATGCAGCATGTCTGATTACCTGCCCTATGGGCAGGTGGCGTGGGTGTGCATTCGGTGCAAGGAGCTCCTGGCCCTCAGAGACTGTGGACGGGCTTTGGAGACCAGAATGGCTGAACTGGAGGATCTAAGGGAGACAGAGGGGTACATAGATGAGATTTTCCGGGACACGGTAGAACAGTCCCACCATCGGTCTGACAGCCTCTCTGCTGTTGAGGAGGATGAAAGTCTCAGGGAAGGAGAACATCCAACTGGAACAGATGGAAACGATCCCATAGTTGGGACCCTCCTTCCAGATGATGTCATGGTATCCTCTCACACTGAGGATACCTTTCCAGGGGAGGGAACTCCAGTTATTGATAAGAGACAGGTAGTTATGGGGGATTCGATTAGAAACATAGAGAGCTGGGTTTGCGATGATGAGGAGAACCGCATGGTAACTTGCCTGCCTGGTGCAAAGATTGCAGATCTCTCGAGACATCTAGATAGACTATGTGCAGTGCTGGGGAGGAGCCGGTGATCTTGGTACATGTGGGTACCAATGACATAGGGAAGGACAGGAGAGAGGTCCTGAAGGCCAAATTTAGTGTGGTAAGTAAGAGATTGAAGTCCAGGACCTCCATGGTAGCATTCTCTGAAATGCTTCTAGTTCCATGCACAGGGCCAGTTAGGCAGAACTGCAGGGTCTCAATGTGTGGATGAGACGATGGTGTTTGGAGGAGGGGTTTAGATTTATTAGGAACTGGGGAAACTTTGGGGAAGGGGGAGCCTATAAAGGAAGGATGGGCTCCACCTAAACCAAAATGGAACCAGATTGCTGGCACTTAACATTAAAAACGTCACAGAGCAGTTTTTAAACTAAGGGCTGGGGGAAAGCCCACAGGTGCAGAGGAGCATGTGGTTCAGACAGAGACATCTCTTAAGGGAGGATCTACTAATGGAGATTCTCTATGTCCTAGTAAGGAGGAGAGGGTGGGAGATGATAAAATAGGGATAGGATCTGATGAGAAACAGTCAAATGAAAAAGAGGCCCATTCAATTACATCGTGTAATGGCAGACAGCTAAAAAGTGAGAAGTTTTTTAAGTGCTCATATACCAATGCTAGGAGTCTAAATAATAAGATGGGTGAATTACAGTGCCTCGTATTCATAGAATACCAGGGTTGGAAGGGACCTCAGGAGGTCATCTAGTCCAACCCCCTGCTCAAAGCAGGACCAATCCCCAGACAGATTTTTACCCCAGTTCCCTAAATGGCCCCCTCAAGGATTGAACTCACAACCCTGGGTTTAGCAGGCCAATGCTCAAACCACTGAGCTATCCCTCCCCCCCCCCAGGATATGGCTATAATAGGCATCACAGAAACTTGGTGGAATAAGGATAGTCAATGGGACACAGTAATACCAGGAAAGGACAGACCAGGTCGTGCTGGTGGGGGTGTGACATTATATGTGAAAGAAAGCGTAGACTCAAATGAAGTAAAAATCTTCAATGAACCAAACTATACCATAGAATCTCTATGGATAGAAATTCCATGCTCTAATAATAAGAACATAGCAGTAGGGATATATTACCGACCACCTGACCAGGTGACTGTGAAATGCTCAGGGAGATTAGAGAAACTATTAAAATAAAAAAATCAATAATAATGGGGGATTTCAACTATCCCCATATTGACTGGGTACATGTCGCCTCAGGACGGGATGCAGAGATAAAATGTCTTGACACCTTAAATGACCGCTTCTTGGAGCAGCTAGTCCTGGAACCCACAGGATGAGAGGCAATTCTTGATTTAGTCCTAAGTGGAGCACAGGATCAGGTCCAAGAGGTGAATATAGCTGGACCGCTTGGTAATAGTGACCATAATATAATTAAATGTAACATCCCTGTGGTGGGGAAAACACCACAGCAGCCCAACACTGTCACATTTAATTTCAGAAAGGAAGACTACACAAAAATGAGGAAGTTAGTTAAACAGAAATTAAAAGGTGCCAAAAGTGAAATCCCTGCAAGCTGCATGGAAACTTTTTAAAGACACCATAACAGAGGCTCACCTTAAATGTACAGGTCTGTCGCATCTTACGCGTATTTAACATGCGCGATTTCAGCTTTACGCGGTCGGCAAAAACAAAACAAAAACCAAAAAAAAGAGAAAAATAACAATTTTAATCCTGTACTTGTAGTGCAGGTGATTCCGCCCGCCATTCAACTCAATGTAATTTTGACTATACGCGGTTTTCGCTTTACGCGCTAACCGCGGAACGGAACCCCCTGTATATACCAAATATATACAGACTCGCCTGTATATCCCAAATTAAAAAACATAGAGAACCAAAAAAGTGCCACTGTGGCTAAACAACAAAGTAAAAGAAGCAGTGAGAGGCAAAAAGACATCCTTTAAAAAGTGGAAGTTAAATCCCAGTGAGGAAAATAGAAAGGAGCATAAACTTTGGCAAAGGAAGTGTAAAAATATAATTAGGAAGGTCAAAAAAGAATTTGAAGAACAACTAGCCAAAGACTCAAAAAGTCTCAGCAAAAAATATTGTTAAGGACATCAGAAGCAGGAAGCCTGCTAAACAACCAGTGGGGCCACTGGACGATCGAGATGCTAAAGGAGCATTCAAGGATGAGAAAGGCCATTGCAGAGAAACTAAATGAATTCTTTGCATCAGTCTTCACTGCAGAGGATATGAGGGAGATTCCCAAAACTGAGCCATTCTTTTTAGGTGACAAATCTGAGGAACTGTCCCAGATTGAGGTATCATTAGCGGAGGTTTTGGAACAAATTAATAAACTAAACAGTAATAAGTCACCAGGACTAGATGGTATTCACCCACGAGTTCTGAAGGAACTCAAATGTGAAATTGCAGAACTACTAACTGTAGTTTGTAACCTATCATTTAAATCAGCTTCTGTATCAAATGACTGGAGGATAGCTAATATGAAGCCAATTTTTTAAAAAGGGCTCCTGAGGTGATCCTGGCAATTATAGGCTGGTAAACCTGACTTAAGTACAGGGGAAACTGGTTGAGTAAAGAACAAAATTGTCAGACACATAGATGAACATAATTTGTTGGGGAAAAGTCAACATGGTTTTTGTAAAGGGAAATCATGCCTCACCAATCTACTATAATTCTTTGAGAGGGTCAGCAAGCATATGGACAAGGGGAATCCAGTGGATATAGTATACTTACATTTTGGTCCCTCACCAAAGTAATCTGTCATGGGATAAGAGGGAAGGTGCTCTCATGGATTGGTAACTGGTTAAAAGATAGGAAACAAAGTGTAGGAATAAATGGTCAGTTTTCAGAATGGAGAGAGGTAAATAGTGGTGTCCTCCAGGGATCTGTACTTGGATCAGTCCTATTCAACATATTCATAAATGATCTGGAAAAAGGGATAAAGAGTGAGGTGGCAAAATTTGTAGATGATACAAAATTACTCAAGATAGTTAAGTCCCAAGCAGACGGTGAAGAGCTGCAAAAGAATCTCACAAAACTGGGTGACGGGGCAACCAAATGGCAGATGAAATTCAATGTTGATAAATGCAAAGTAACGCACATTGGAAAACATAATCCCAACTATACATATAAACTGATGGGGTCTAAATTAGCTGTTACCACTCAAAAAAGAGATCTTGGAGTCACTGTGGAGAGTTCTCTGAAAACATCCACTCAATGTGCAGTGGCAGTCAAAAAACCGAACAGAATGTTGGGAATCATTAAGAAAGGGATAGATAATAAGACATAAAATATCATATTACCTCTATATAAATCCATGATACACCCACATCTTAAATACGGCATGCAGATGTGCTTGCCCCATCTCAAAAAAGATAGTTTGGAATTGGAAAAGGTTCAGAAAAGGGCAAACAAAAATGATTAGGGGTATGGAACGGCTTCCACATGAGGAGAGAACAACATGGAGTCTGGTGGTACCTTAAAAACTAACAGATTTATTTGGGCATAAGCTTTCTTGGGTAAAAAACCACTTCTTCAGATGCATGGAGTGAAAAGTACAGATACAGGCATAGATATACTGGCACATGAAGAGGAGGGAGTTATCGTACAAGTGGAGAACCAGTGATAGCAAGGCCAGTTCAGTCAGGGCGGATGTGGTCAACTCCCAATAACTGATGAGGAAGTGTCAATACCGAGAGTGGGAAAATTGATTTTGTAGTGAGCCGGCCACTCCCAGTCCCTATTCAAGCTCAAATTAACGGTGTTAAGTTTGCAAATGAATTGTAGCTCTGCAGTTTCTCTTTGAAGTCTGTTTTTGAAGTTTTTTTGTTGCAGGATGGCTACTTTTAAATCTGGAGGGCAGGGCTGGTAGGCAGGGAGAAGGTGAGGAAGCAGGGACCAGGAACAAGGCGAAGTCTGTCTCAGCAGCAGCCCAAGGACCTGCCTTGTTGCACAGATGACTTCTTGGTTCTCCCTCCAGGCTTAAATAATAGGTCTGAGCCAATCTGAAAACATGAGAGGGGCTCCTGGTCACCACTTCCTGCAGTGACTGGTCTCCCAGGATGTATGGTGCATTGATCCATGGCTCTGCCAAAGCTGCCTTATGGTGGCATAGAAGCTTTACAGACCCCGATTCAAGTCCTACCAATCCTCACATCACTCCCTTCCCTCCACCCCATTCGGGGATGTTATAGGACCCGGCTTGTTCAGGTGACATCTGTGAAAGTCTTTTACAAGTTCAGGGGTGTGAAGGGTCCTGACAGGCTCCCAGGGCCGTTCCTCTGGGCCAGAGCCTTCCCAGTCTGTGAGGTATCACAATTTCCCGTGCTTTATTCTGGGGTCCAATAGGGGCACGGACCTCATTCTCCTCATGGCCCCAAACTAGAACCGGCAGGGGTGGTGGCTGTGTTCAGTGGATGGTTTCAAGAGAGAAACTTGGAAGGTTGGGTATAATTTGAGGGCACTTGGGTAAGTGGAGTTTGAAAGCAACAGGGTTGATTTTTCTGGAATGTTTGGCAGAGTCCAAGGAACTGGAGGCCTAGCTTGCAAGATAGCTTGCCCGTGTTGGGATTCTCAGTGGATATCCAGACCTTGGTCAACTGAAAATCCAGCCCCTCCTGTCTCCAGAAGGCTGCGTATCATCTGTGGCCTTTCTTAGCATCCTCAAGATGCCACCTCAGTTCTTCTGGAACAGGGTGGAGTCATTGAAGCAAGTCGGTAGCCGCCAGGTCTGGGGAGGCCGCTATAGGGTGGGATGGAAGCGAGGGTGGAAGCCAGAGTTCACAATAAAAGGGCTCTGTCCTGTGGAGGCATGGTTGGCATTGTTGTATGCAAATTTGATATAGGGTTGGAGGATGGCCCAGTTGCCTTGGTGGTAATTAAGAAAACACCGTAAGCGTTGCTCCAGTGCTTTATTCACCCTCTGCGTTTGGGGTATGTGAGGAGGCACAGGCATGGACTTGTAGAGGCTGGAGGGTTTCGTGCCAGAAATGCGAGATGAACTGGGGCCCTTGGTCTGAGGTGATGCAGCCGGGGAGCCCCTAGAGACAGACGACATTTATTACTAGGAGCTGAGCTGTCGTCTCAGCTGAAGGCACATGGGCATAGGGGATGAAGTGTGCCGTCTTGGTCAGTTGATCTGTGACCGTCTGCAGTACCATGTGGCCGTTTGAGTCAGCGAGTTCTACAATGAAATCCACGGCAACAGCTGCCCATAGCCACGGCAGGGCGTCCAGAGGCAGGAAGGTGCTGAGGGTTTGGTGTGCAGCACCTTCGTGGGAGTGCATAAATCGACATAAACTTGAATTTCAGCCCACATCCGGGGCCACCAAAAGAAGCGGGAGGCTAAGGCGGTAGGTTTTGAGGTGCCCGAAGTGCCCTTCTGGGGGTTGTCATGGCTCAGATGTAGAACCGCCAACCAGGGACGTCCTGGAGGAACAGATATGTGGCCATTAAAATATTGCATCCTGCGTGGACCGTTGTTTCTCATTCTTGGTTCTCGATTGCTCTGGGGGTTTCCCCCATCCCCTGGGCCAGGGGGGTCATCCTGAGAGGCCGATCAGATTAGTATAGTGTATAGTGTGGTGGTAAAGACGTTGTGGGGCTTGGGGAGATAGGGTTGGTCCCAATAGCTTTCTCCCCTTTCTTGTAATATTCTCCCCTCTAGGACATGGCGTCGGCCTTGCCATTCTTGGTCCCCAATCGGTAAATCATCTCAAAATGGAAGCAGGAGAAGAATAAGGCCCACCTGAGTTGTCTCCTGAGTCAGTGACGTGGCACAAATAGTGGAGGACTTTGTGATCAGTAGACACTTGTACTGGGTGTTGAGTCCCCTCCCAGGTAGGGACACCGCTCTTCAAATGGGAATGTCATCACAAGATCTTGTCGTCTTGTTCTGCAGGGGTGAGCTTCCACAAGTAGTGGGTGCTGGGGCCTGTATCTCAGAGAGCATGGCTCCCACGGCCAGATTAGATGCGCCTGCTTTCACGATGAACGCTTGCGTTGGATTGGGGTGAGAGTGAAGGCAATCGTGAGCTGTTCAAAGGCTTGTTGGCCTTAGGCAACCAAATGACTTTGGGGGTCTTACTGAGGAGGGCCGTAATGGGGGCTGTTCGTGCTGAGAACCCTAGGAAGAAGTGACGATTAATTGGCGAAGCCTAGGAGGTGCTCCACTTCCTGAGTGTGCCGAGGTACTTCCCCATTGCAAATGGCTTCCACCTTGTTTGGATCCATCTTAACGCCGTCTGGACGTACCCCAAAAACTCTGCAGCAGGTTGGTGGAAAGAACACGTTTCCAGTTTTGCTTACGGAACGTGCTGCTCCCGTCTCCAGGATGGTCCCGATGCGATGTTTGCTCTGATCCAGGGTTCTCCAAAAAGGCAAGTATGTCATTTAACTAGGCGACAATGTATTGATCCAGAATGTCCCCAAATACATCATTGGCGAAGTGTTGAAGAGTCACAGGTGTGCTAGTCAGTCGGAGTGACTGTAACGGAAAGCGGTCTTCCATTTGTCCCCCGCCTGGCTGCAGACTGGATTATAAGCCCCCTCAGACGTCTACTTTGGTGAATATCTGTGTGGATCTCATGTGATCCAACAATACTGGGAGTACCGGTTCCGAATTGTCACTTGGCTCAGTGCCTGCTCGTCTACACAGAGGAGCAGAGTCCTCTCTTTCGTTTTTATGACCAGGGCAGGGGCCCATGTGGGAGACGTGGAGCGGCGAATAAACCCTTTGGCCAGGTTTTTGTGACTGGAAAGCCGCCAGTTCTGGTTCGGACATTTCTATGATTCTATGATAAATATGGCCGTAGGGAGCTTTTCCCTTAGGTTGTAGGTCAATGGGCCAGTCACAGTCTCGGTGCGGAGGCAACGTGGTCCTTTCCATGTTTCTTTTTTCTGAGACATCTGCACAATCCTGGCAATTCCACCAGCCCCGGCACACGCAGGGGTGGACTCACCACTGCCTAGGAATGGGTCCCTGGGCCCAGTGACTTGCTCCTGTTGCTACAGAGGCTGGCCTGCCAACGTTGCTCGGAGGAGAAGCTGATCTTCTGTGCTCACCAGATAATGTGGGGGTCAAGCCATGCCAGCCAGGTGACCCCGAGGATCAGGAGGAAATGCAGGGAATTGATCACACTGAACTGCAGCACTTCCTGGGGTTCCTGGATTACCTCTTCCAGGGGCACCATCTCCTGCATCACCAGCCCCAAGGACAAGAGGGTCCCACTATGGTTTCCACAGTCTTCGGTGTGGACGTCTGTTGAATGGGGATTTGCAGAGCTCGGGCTGTCTCAGACTTTGTGTATCTGTCAGTGACCCTGGCGTCATTGAGTACCCACTACAATGCCAGCTGTTGGGTTTCACTGGGGATGCACAACTGAATTGGAGCCTGAAGCTGCGTCAAGGGCTATCAAAACCTGGTAGGTTGGAACTGGGTGTAGTCTAGTGGCTGCACCCCGGCCGGCCCCCTTACAAGACCTGGGCTTGCTCATTTCCCCATCCTTTCCTGGCCAGGGTCCACGAGGGGCAGGAAGTGACCATGTGTCCTGGCTTGCCAGAGTAGAAGCACTGGTTATTGCGCTGACATCTTTCCTTATCCTCCATGGTCATGTTGACCTGCATGGCTTTGGGGAATGAGCTCGAGGGTATTAGCACAGGGCTTTGTGACACCCTCTTTTCCTCCCTCCACTCATGTAGCTGGTTGTCAAAGCAGACAGCTAGATCAGTGCAAACATCCAGACCTGAGGGGGCTTCCAACTGGACTAACTCATCCTGGACCTCGTGAGTCTCCACCGGAACTGGTACAGCTGGACCACCTCGTTCCACTGGGTGTCTGCCACAAGCCGTCAGAAGTGCGGGGTGTAGGAAGTGGCTGGCCCCTGTCCCTGCCGGAGCTTCTGCAGGGCAGCTTCAGCCGATCACATGCGGTAAGGGTGACGAAAGATCACAGAAAAGGCTCGGAGGAAGGTGCTCCAGTCTGTCAGTGCTGGACTATTCTACTCGAGCAGGAGAGAGGCCCAATACAGGGCCTCGCCGGTCAGTACACTAATTACCTATTCCACCTAGGCCTGATGGGTGGGGTAGGTCCAAGGGTGGCCCAGAAACAGTAGTTGGGACTGGGTGAGGAACCCCTGAATTTTCAGTGTTCTCCATCAAACCGCTCCGGGAGGGGCACCACAAGGCCCAGCTCAGGTGGCAGGTCCATCGCTCACCCGTGGTGCGATGCAGCCCCTTCTTGTGGGCGGGCCACTTGCTCGTGGAGAGATTAGTTTTCTGCAAAAAGTTGCGCCACCAGGGCCCACAGAGCTGAACCCTGGGCTTGTCGCCAGGCAACCTGTTCCTCCAGATCCAGTGCCCCTCGTGGCTGGCTGGGCAATTCAATGGCCGCTCCCTCCATGTCCTCGCTGGGCCACTGGCCACGGAAGGTCAGGCTGGTCTGTGCAGACTGTCAAGAACAGGGGCACGGGCGGTCAGGTTTAGTGGTTAGAGCCATAGGTGGTTAGGTTAGGCCTGTGGGGGATCGAATTGGAATCATCAGCCAGGAACCGTATCTAAGGGACAAGCCAGGAACTGGAGGGCAGGCTGGGGGGGCAGGAACTAGGCAAAGTCCATCTCAGCAGCAGCCTTGTTGCACAAACAACTTCCTTGTTCTCCCTCCAGGCTTAAATAGTGGGTCTGGGCCAATGAGAGGTTATGGGAGGGCTGCCAGTCATCTCTGCCATGGGTGGCACTTCCTGCTGTGATTGGTCTCCTAGGATGGGAGATGCATTGATGGTAGTGCTGCCGGGTGGAAGCACTGACTGCCCACGGACCCGGGTTCAAGTCCCAAGAATCCTCCCATCTAGCAAAGAAAGGCAGGCCCAGGACCAAGGGCTGGAAGTTAAAGCCAGCCAAGCTCAAATTAGAAATAAGACACGTGTCTTTTCAAAGTGGGAGCGATTAGCCATTTGAAGAGTCTGTCACAGGAAGTGGTGGATTCTCCATCGCTTAATGCCTTCAGACAAAGGCTGGCTGCCTTTCCATAAGATGCTTTAGGCAAACACAAGTTTTGGGCTCAACACGGGGGTAACTGGATAAAATCCTCTGTCCTGTGATTATACAGCAGGTCAGACTGGTGGATCTAACGGTCTCTTCTGGTCTTAAAAACCATGAATCTCAGCTTTCATGAACAAAAATAAGTTTCTAGCCTCATGGAGGTAAAGAAAAGATGGCAAACGTAACCCTTAAAGGCTCAGAAGGCAAATACAAAGAACCCAAATTTATCATGTTTTTTTAGTCTCATGATTTCTAAGCTGATCTTATGATTTTTTGGGGCCTCATTCATGACTCTGGGGTTGGCAGAATGGTCAAAGGCACTTTCCACTGTAGCTTGGCAAAGGGGCGGGGCAGAGCTGTTAACAGCTGGTGGGGAAACGGCAACTATTATTCGTTGGAACTGTAGGAAAAGTTATAATAGGTTTTGTCCCAGTTCTGGGGCGTTGCCGGGAGGATTCAGAAAGGGCTTCAGATGTGGAGGCAAATGGGTGTCCTTTCCCAAGCTGGGAATTCGGGAAGAGGATGCCAGTCTCTGGAGAAGCAGGATTGTCTGTTAAGCAGGGCCGGCTCCAGGCACCAGCCCTCCAAGCATGTGCTGGCACCTGGAGAGGGGCGGCGCTCACCCGGGGAGAACGGGGCCACGGCTGGGCTCAGCACCCTCCCCTGCCGCGCTCCCTGCCGGGGGACGGCGGGAGGCTTTTTTGCCTGGGGTGGCAAAAAAGCCAGAGCTGGCCCTGCTGTTAAGGGACTCTTTTCCAAAGGTTTCCATGAGGCCCTTTTTGGAGGAACCATTTTGGCCTCCCATCTGGCTGGGCAATATCATCTAAAGGCCTTGTTCTCTGTCCCTGCCCCCTGGGGTAACAGAAGGGGCAGCACTAAGCCCCTTTGCACTTCCTGTATTCTGGGCCCCCAACAGGAGCCTTCAGGGTCAGCTGGAGCAGCCTCAGGGCTGCTCTAAATTACACTCTGCCGCCCCATGGAAGCAGGGAATAGCCCTAGTGCAATGTGCTTTGGCCACACCCCCAATCCGCCTCCCAAGCCAGGGACTGAGAGCAGGGCAGGTTCAGAGTCCTCATGCCAGGTTCACATGGCTGGAGCACCCCCCTCTGCTGGGGAAGGGGGGATTGTTAAGGAGTGTGTGCAGATCACCTAAAGTAACGGTGTGTGTGAGTGTCTCCCCCAGCTCCGCCATTGACAGATAGTTCCACTGGGTTGTTTAAAGCAGTGTGATTGCAATGCTGCACTTTCCACTTTAAACAGCTGATGAATAAATAATGCCCAGCACTTACCTTAATAAAATACTGGCCATCCTTTGAGGGCAGCTCTCCTGCTGTGGGCATCATGCCAGGGTTGCCACCGCACGTTGTGGGCTGAGCTGAAGTTGAAAATCTGGCCCGGAGCTCTTTTGTCAACCTGGCTGCAGGGCCAAGATTCTGGATTACGCCGGCAGCGATTAACATTCCTGCCACGTGTTTCAGCCCAAAGCTCTTGAACAAGTCTAGGCCTTGCTCCTGCAATGGGCTGAGCGCCTTGAACGAATTGGGAAGCGCTCAGCATGCTGCCGGATTGCGCCTCTTCCGACATGGCCGAGTTCAGCCGCGTGCTGCAGAATCTCAGTGTTCGTTTAAAAAAGCTTCTAGCCTTTCTGGTTGGGAAGAAAACATTGAGAACGGAACCTGAGTGTAACTGACCCAGCGATGGCTGCCTGAATTTGCAGAAAGCCTGAGACGATGGCTCTGAGATGGGGCGAACAGCCCTGAGAGTCAATGATGCATAGAAGCCCTTCGCTCTAGCACAACGGTTTCCAGCCTGTGGTCTGCGGACCCCTGGGGGCCTGCAGACTATGGCTAAGATTTCCAAAGGGGGCCGCACCTCCATTTGAAATTTTGTAGGGGTCTGCGAATGAAAAAAGCTTGAACATCCCTGCCCCAGCAGACAAAAATCTAATGAGAACGAATGGCTGGAAGTTGAAATTAGACAAATCGAGACTGGAAATAAGACGTCAATTGTTACCGGTGAGGGTAATTAACAATGTAGCCAGGGTTGTGGTGGATTCTCATGATTGACAATGACGTGATGGGCAGGTGTTGTCATGACAACCTTGCCCCAGTGGCGGGGGGCCGTGGTACTAAGCGATGCCAGTTGGCACTGGGTGGGACATGGCATGGCATGGCATTGCGGCGCGTCCGGGACGACCTTGCCACGGTGCCGTGTGGGGATGCTGTGCATTGCTGTGGCGGGACGGTGCGTCGGCCGCCTGGTGGTGCTGTGGGGAGGCTTGCTGGAGTGCGGAGGCCACGTGGGGCCGTGTTGGCCCAGCGCCTAGACACTCAGCTGTCCCATCGGCCTACGTGCAGCAGAGGGATCAGACCTTGGGGTTTTCCCTTTTACAACCCTCCCGTCGGCGTCCAGCGCAGGCGAAAGGTGATGGCCCTGGACGTGAACCCTTTAGGTCGCCACTAAGGATGACAGGCGGGACATCCCAGACACCTGCCTGCTTCGATGCCCCGGGAAGGGGCAAGGGAGGACCCCATTCCTCTGCTGAGCCTGCCACTTGTGGGGGTGTTTGGGAGATACATGCCTCCCTGTGCCCCTGGGGAGTCAAGACCCCCCCAGTTTGTCACCCAGGGCCACAAAGCAGCAAGGACTCTCTAGCCCCTCTGTAACTCCCATTGAGCCCCTGCGGCTGCATATCTCTTTAGGGGGCTCCTATGCAAAGTGGGTCTGGGCCATGGTGTGTCTGAGGCAGGTGTGGTTTGTAAGACGAAGGTTCGGCCCTGCAGCTGCCAGACGCTCAGGCTGACGCTGGAGCCTCTCGGCCGTGAGCCAAAGCTCTGATCCACCAGTGAGAGAGCTGGGCATCCGGGGAACGGAGGCTTCTGCCTGAGAGAGGGAAGTGCAGGCAACCAAGGATTAATGCAGAGCAACACAGGCAGCTCCCGGTGCCCTGGCAAAGGGGGAAGACAGAGGCTGTGGGGTGATCAGACCAGCCATATCATCCGGCTCCCAGCTAGGCGTGGGGAGGAATTCCACCCATGGGGTGCAGTGCTGCCCATCGTGGTGACTTAGAGCATCCCCCAAAGCATCCAGTGGTAGCTGATGCCCTAGAGAGGACACCAGACTCAGGGAGAGATTGATCTGCTGCTGGCAATCCCCACATGCCACATTTTCAGGGCTGGAGTGTGAGCTAGTGTCTAAAACACAGGCACAGGTGTCAGGAAAGCAGGGCTCAGTTCCCAGCTGGTCACTTCCCTGCTCTGTGCCTCAGGTTCCAGGAATTGCCAGAGGTTGGATCAGACCCCAGATCCATCTAGCCTATTATCCTGGCTCTGGCAGCAGCCAGCACCAGATGCGGCGGAGGAAGGCGTAAGAACAGTGCAGTAGCAGATGTGGAATGATCTTGCTCCCAGATTAGATTGGGTTCTGCTCTGGAATTGTTAGATCGACTTACGCCCAGAAGCAGAAAGTTTAGCATCCCTGCCCATGTCCGTGTTCACTCTAACTCCGGCTATTCCTGTTCCCTACAGAAATGTCCAACCCCTTTGGGAATCTTGCTAAGGGCTTGACCTCCATGACTTCATGTGGCGGGGAGTTCCATGGTCCAATTATGCGTTGTGTGCAAAAGCATAGCCTTTGAGCCACTTTGAATTTCCCACCTGTTTAAGTATCAGGGGGTAGCTGTGTCTACAAAAACAACAAGGAGTCTGGTGGCACCTTAAAGACTAACAGATTTATTTGGGCATAAGCTTTCGTGGGTAAAAACCTCACTTCGTCGGATACATCCCACCTGTTTAATTTAATCGAAGGCCTCCTTTTTCTTGAGCTCCGGGAGCAAATTCTGGGGGGAGGGGTTAATTCTTCTTCCATGTGGGTCATTGAGGGCATCGTTTGTAAAGCACTCAGATCCTCAAAGGGGAGGGTGCGATATCATTGACATTTCACCAGCACTCTGTCCATTTCCTGAACCGTGTTAGCGATTTGATTACACTGTGTCTCTCCGAACATAGAGCCTTTGCTTTCCTCTCCTGAGTTTTATGTGGCCTTTCTGCTACATCCCTGAGTCTGGCTGCTCATTCCAAGCTGATCTCAAGTTTCTTGGGCTGGGTCTCTTGCACGGGTTCACGTCCCCGCTCCCTGCCTCAGCTTCCCCATCTATAAAATGGGGATAATGATGCCATCCTCCTTTGCACAGAGCTTTTGGGATCTGCTGATGGAATGTGCTTTGTAGGAGCTGGGCGTTTAGTCTGAGCAGCCCCGTGCTGGGAATACCCCACAAACTGCCCTTTGCCCATCCCAAAGCAAGTCCTGAAAGGTGCTGCACACCCCCAGCTCCCACTGGCTTCAGAGAGAGTTGCAGGTGGTCAATGCTACTTTGGATTTGGCCGTTATTTGGTGGGGCTCTTCAAACCCTCCCCGCTTCCAAACCAGGGGGATTTGGGAGGAAGGGTGGTGCAGGGGGGATAGGCCGTGAGCTAGGGACTTGAGCGACTCTGTATTAATTTTCATGGCCCCAAAGGTGTTAACATAACCCAGACCCTGTCCAACATTAAACAGCATCAAACACGGGCCTTTTAGACCCATGGCAAACTTAACCTTTGATTAAAGCCAGAAGAGAAGGAGAAACAGGTAAAGCGCTTGACATGTAAAGGATTAAATAAGTTTTTTGTCATAACAACATCCTTTGTTTCCTTGCCCTTCAGCTGGAGAGAGACCGTAGGAGGAAAAACCCCTCTCTCGGATGGTCTTAGCGAAGGCAATAACTGTCCTTTTGGGGGAAAGGGAAGAAGGTTGTTGAAATAGGAGCTGTCCCAATCTTGTTTCCTAAGATGACAAGACAAACACACAACAAGGGGGGTGTGGGGAAGGGGAGTAAAGCAAAGATACAAAATACAGCTTCTGCTCTGGTGTTGGCTTTCCACCTGCCGGAAAAAACACAGCCCCAGCGGGCGGGCTTACGAGCCCCGCTGAGCCCTGGCAAACTCGTCCCAGCATTGGGGCTTTTGAAGGCCTTGCTTTCCATTTCCTGACAGGCATGCAGCAGTGTTGCAAAGTGCGTTGCCTTGGCTGGTGAAGCTGGACGCTTATGAGACAGAAGGGGAAAGGGAGAGAGACGGGAAAGAGAAGAAAGGAGGTAGGGAAGAAATGAGGATACAATTTGCGAGTGGGGGAGACACAGCGGGTGGAGGTAACAACGGCAGCCGGCTCAGGACAGCTTTCAGGCTTAGGGTGAAGAAGGTTCAGGGTCCCAGGGAACGGTGGCCATGGCAACCATGGTGATGGTGCTCTCTCAGTTCCCTTCTTTCAGTCAGCCAGTGACGCGGTCGCCGTCGACTGTCCATCTGCCACACACACACACACACACCCAACGTCTTGTTTGTAGAGCCCCAGAGGGAGGGATGGTGGAAGAGCCCATTCCCTCTCATTGTTTTGTCCACTAATTAGACCTAATTTCCGACACACCAATTTTGGCCCATCGATTTTCCGTCTCACGCTCTGCTTGTTTATCAGGCATGACCCTTACCTAGCCCTTGAGTTATGGCAGGAGGCCTTTTGGCCTCCTCCCTCTGCCTGTGTCTCGCGTTTGCAGCTTTCCCCCATCGACACTTGTTATCGGTTATTGTGACACCTTATGGACGGGCACTGGCTTTTCACAGTCGAGCTCATAATTAGGTAAACGTGCAGGCCCAATTACAGTTTCCTGCTCTGCCCCAGCTCCACTGGGTGACCACAGGCCTCGCTCTGTGACTCAGTTTCCCCATCTGTACAATGGGGATAAGAGCACTGGCCTGTCTCAGAGGGGCACTGTGAGGATAAATACATTAAAGACTGTGTGATGCTCAGGTGCTATCCTGATGGGGGCCAGATAAGTACCTTAAACAGGTAGAGATTTGACTTTTATACATAGATTCACAGTCTTTTATACATAGATTCACTAGCCTGTGTCCTAGTGCTGAATCGAAGACCTTGTTTCTAGAGATAATATACTCAGCTCTTCTCATCAGCAGATCTCACAGTGCTTTACAAAGCAGGTTGGTGTCATGATCCCCATTTTACACACAGGGAAACCGAGGCACGGAGCGGGGAAGTGACTTGCTCAAGATCACCCAGCAGGCCAATGGCAGAGATGGGACTAGAGCTCTCCTGACTCCCGCGCTCGGGATCTGTCCACTGGGCCCACCTTAAACTGCAACCATATTTGGATCCACCCGTCTTATCTAGGTCTTTTTAAAAAAACAAAATCCCACTTTTTTCCTGGCTGTCTCTCTCTGTTGCGGGCTCATGGCATACAGTGGAAGGACTGTACCACCTGGCCCGACTGGGAGCCAGGGGCCTTTGGTGGAGGACCTGCTTTTGGTGAGATCTCTGGGTGCTTCCTCTGACTCAAAGCAGCTCGAAGAGGCAGCATTGCATAGCGGCTGGGGCACTGGACTGGGACTCATGAAACCTAGGGTCTATTCCCAGCTCTGCAAGTCTCTGTGCCTCAGTTTTCCCCTCTGTAAAATGGAGATAATGATATTGACCTCCATGGTAAAGTGCTTTGAAACCAACAGATGAAAACCACTCGATAGGAACTTGGGATTTATCAGTCAGGCGAGCCACAAAATTCAGTTCCTGATCTGTCTCCTCCCAAGTTTCAAATGTGGTATTTGGATAGCATCACTGGACAGATAGTGGGGAAGTTCAGACCCCCTTATTCAGATCCAAAGCTTGGATCTTTGCCCATTGATCCCTGCTGCTGCTGTGGAAATTAACCAATGTAAGTCAAGTGCCCATGGAGGTGGGGAGAGAACAAATTAGCCTGGCTCTTTCACACACCTACTGTGTGTTGGATGGATCAAGAGAGGGGCATTCCCCCGTTAAATCACCATCTGCTTCTGGGGTTTGGTGCCTCTCTCATTTGTAATTTTAGAGCCGTGATTCTCAACCAGGGGTGCACATACCCCTGAGGCACACAGAGGTCTTCCAGGGGGTACATCAACTCCTCTAGATATTTGCCTAGTTTTACAACAGGCTCCATAAAAAGCACTAGCAAGGTACAAACTACAATTTCATACAGATGACTTCCTTATACTGCTCTATATACTGTACATTGACATGTACATGCAATATTTATGTTCTAATTGGTTTATTTGATAATTAGATGGTAAAAATGAGAAAGGAAGCAATTTGTCAGTACTAGTGTGGCTGGGACACTTGTGTACTTTTATGTCTGATTTTGTAACCAAGTAGTTTTTAAGGGAGGTGAAACTTGGGGTATGCCAGACAAATCAGACTCCTGAAAGGGGTACAGTCGTCTGGAAACATTGAGAGCCCCTGCTTTAGAGCAAGTCTCGCGCCTCCGTTGCAAACAAAGAAAAATCCAAAGGCAGCAGAAAGTTTGAAGGAGAGAAAAGAAAAAAAAAAAAGAGAGAGAGAAAGGTGTAGCACCAAAACAACCCATTTAGGAAGCTAATTTCAGACCCTTCAGTCCCCTCTCCCCATCAATCTCTCTGCTCTCCAGGGACAGGTGATGAATTTTTCATATCGACAACACGTTTGTGAAGGCTGGGGGGATGTTTGGGTGGTTGGTGGGTTGTTGTTTTGGTTTTTTTTCCACCTCCTTTCTCTCAACCACCGAATCCAATGCCCTCCGAGGAGACCCCCGTCCGCTTTGCTGATTGGCGATGTGGAGAAGTTGTTGGGGAAGGTTTGCAAGGGGGACGCGGCTTGTTGCGAGGGAAATCAGCAGAGAGAAGGAGACACGGCTGGATGATGCCCTTGTTGTGAGGCAAGAAAGGGAAGGATCCATGGACTAAGGCTGCAAGGAAAGCGGACCAGACTTTCTGTAACTGCCGAGTTGAAGAGAAGTTTTGTCGTACCCAGGAGATGCCCTGATGAGGTTTCATATGGGGCTGAGATTGGAGTGGGGGACTCGGATCTCACTGGGAACTTTCCTTTGTGCGGGGACATAAAGCAGCAATAAAACTAGATTGAAATGTTTCCCCAAGAGTGAGGGCAGCCCAGCAAAGGAGGATTTTGTCAATGTTCTAAATCTTCGTCAGTTTCCCTCGCTGTGACACTGGCGGGGAAGCTCACAGGTGCATGTGATTTGCTGGCAGGTGCGGCTTCTTCCCGTTAGCGTCTTTGTTTGCTTGGGTTTTTTTTTCTTTCCCCTCTTCCTCTCTCCTGATCCCCGTATCCTTTGCGCCCACCCCGCCCTCCCCAGCTGTCTTGGCCGACTCACAAACCCACCACCCGTATATGGTTTTTGGCATCAGTCATGTGAAATTCACCAAGACGGGCTGGGTTGTGAGGTTGGGAAGTGAGTTCCACCTACATGGTTATGTTTTAGCCCCATCACACGGGTTGACCTGGGTTCTGAGACTCGCTTCGCCGGGTTTTGTTTGCCATGTAGACGTACCCACTCAGACGTTATTCAACACAGAATCATAGAAACCTAGGGCCGGATGGGATCTTGAGAGGTCGTCAAATCCAGAGCTCTGTGCTGAGGCAGGACCAAGCAAACCTAGACCCTCCCTTGTCCAACTGGTTCTTAAAACCATGCCAGGGATTCCACATCCTCCCTTGATGACCTGTTCCAGAGCTTAACTCCTCGTAGAGTTAGAAAGTTTTTCCTTCTGTCTAACCCAAATGTCCCTATACATGAATGTAGAGCCGGCTGGCTCCTTTGGGAGAGATGGGGCTGTTCTATTCCCGGGAAATGAGTCCTGAAGGGGGGCGTCAAACCCAGACAGACAGCGGCCCTCCGAGACCCTCCCAATATCTGCCAGACAGGGGCACTTGGCTCTGGAGCTAACCCTCGGCTTCCAGTGTTGCAGTCGTTCTGGTCGGGTCTGTAAAGTCCAGATTTGGATCAGAACTTCCCTAAGGTGCAGGGTGTTGGGCTCAGGCCTGTCTCTGAAGAAGGGTCTTGATTTCTGGTGCTGGTCACCATTAGCAATAAACATGATCTTCAGCAAAGACATTCAGGCATGGAAGGAAGTGGATCTGGGCTGTTTTGGAAATACCCAGCTGGCTGGATGTTGGTTGCCCAGCTGCCCGTGTCCATGCTGGCACATGTGCATGGGCCAGGATCTGCCAGGTTCCTGCATCATCTGCCCAGACTCCAGCTGAGAGTTTAGGTTCCTAGCAGGGTTCCTAGTGGTCTTGTGCTGGCTGTCGGGAGGCTCCCTCCCCAGCTGAGATGGGTGCCTGCACCTGGCATACTTTGCGTCCTCACACTAGCTGGTCAAGCTCCCTGTCCCAGTGGGTCAGTGCCCGTGTTCCAGTTGTGTCTCACAGGGGCGGCCCCTCTGGCTCACTGTCTCCTGCTGCAACTGAGAGGGGTCTGAAGGCACAAGGGGGGCAGCTCACAGGCACGGTCGGGGCTCTGGTCTCCAGCCCTGCACAGCACCCCCTTGCGGCAGCAGCACTCGGGGCAGGATTTCAGAAGGCAGCCTGTTTCGTTAACACTGTAGTCGCTGTGTTGGGCGCCGTTTGGGGGCCTACTGGCCCCTCCCCATTGGCGAGGGGTGTGGCCTGCTGTCCCCTTGCTGTCCATGATGGGTGTAACCTGCCACCCCAACCTCTCTGAGGCATTCACTGTCCTGCTGTCCCTGCCGACACATGCAGGAAGCTCCAGCATGGAGGGAAGTGGGTGCATGGAGCTCTCCGGCTGCAGCATGGGGCCAGCTGCCCCACTGTATGTTCCAGAGCTCAGGTGCTCCAGGAGCCAGGACTTCAACCCCATGTTTCTGGCCATTTCCTGCCCCTGACAGGTTTGGTTGTCCTTCTCCAGCTGCCCAAACATGCCAAGGCATTGCCTGGCCGTTAGTGATTCAACCCTCACACCCCGTGCTGAGGCACAGAGATAGGAACCGACTTGCCCAACTTCATACTGGCAGTGCTGGGAAGAGAACCCAGGTGTCCTAGACTGCCAGCTCTTACCACTAGACTCCACTCCCTCGCAGGGCTGGGAAGAGAACCCAGGTGTCCCAGATCCCCCCAGCTCTAACCACTAGACTCCACTCCCTTGCAGTGCTGGGAACAGAACCCCGGGATTCTGGACTCCCAGCCCCACTTCTCTAACCAGTGGACCCCAGTCACCACTGCCGAGCCAGGATTAAAGTCCTGACTCGCAGCCACTGCTATCCCCTAGAACAACAGTGCCACAAAAGTGCAGCCTCCGGCCGAGCAGGGCACTGTATGGATCCGGCTTGCTTGGCAGCTGAGGAAGGTTCCCGAGGCATCTTGGCTGCAGGAAGGTGGGGGAGACACAGCGCCATCAGGAGTGAAGTAGGGGAAAGGCCTGAGCGGGAACCTGCCCAAGAGATCGGGGCAAACCCCCCAGCTCTTGCAACCGGGCAGCAGGACCTTGAGTTGGCATTCGGGGCCAGGACCTTGGTTTCATAGGACACCCCAAGAAACAGACTTTGGGGGGGAGGGATAGCTCAGTGGTTTGAGCATTGGCCTGCTAAACCCAGGGTTGGGAGTTCAATCCTTCAGGGGGCCACTTAGGGATCTGGGGCAAAATCAGTACTTGTTCCTGCTAGTGAAGGCAGGGGGCTGGACTTGACCTTTCAAGGTCCCTTCCAGTCCTTGAATCTATGAATCAGTGACATTAGTACCAAGGGCAGAATCATGTGATCTTGAGCATACTGGTTAGGGAGACGCCTGGTCTCGGGCAGTCTCCCCTGGTGGCTGGGTTTACTGTTCCCATGGCAAGCCACTCTGGGGGGCCAGTCCACACCCTCTTTCTCCTTTAAGAGTGCTGGTTTATTTCCAGTTCACACCTTTCTAGCCGCAGCTCCCAGCCATTGGCCATTGGCTCTTGCCTTAGCAAAGACCTCCCCCCGCCCCAGAGACTGTGACCTGGGTAGGTTGAACTCCTTAAGTCTGTCACTCAGGTTTTTCCCAGAGATCAAATCATTCAACTAGGTCTTCCCGCCAACATCCCGTATAAAACACCAGCCCTGCTGGTTCTGAGAGCTCCTGTGAGTCGCCAACAGCCCCCCCACCACCAATACTGATCGGGCCAGAAGCTGCATCGTTTCCAGCAGCTGTCTCCTTCCTCAGGAACAAGGTGTGGTATCATAGAATCAAAAGGGACCTCAGGTGGTCATCTAGTCCAACCCCCTGCTCAAAGCAGGGCCAATCCCCAGACAGATTTTTACCCCAGTTCCCTAAATGGCCCCCTCAAGGATTGAACTCACAACCCTGGGTTCAGGAGGCCAGTGCTCAAACCACTGAGCTATCCCTCCCCAGATAGAGCATGGCAGAAAGCTGTACAACTCTGGAGGCAGGGAACAGGGTAGCGCCACCTTCACACAGCAGATGGGGCCCAGCTCTTGCCCCGGCCAGCTCCATGGAGGTAGAGCTGCCGCCCCGCTGAGCTTGCCACGTCTGCACTAGGATTTGCTGAGACTCATTAGAAGGGTGGGGTGGGGTGGGGGGTCCAATCAAGACTCGGGGCTCCGTAGCCTCTGGAGCACGTGCAAAGTAACCTGGTGCCGAGGCTGACTCTCAGCTGGGGGGAATGGGTGAGCAGGAACAGGAAGGCCCACAGGAGTAGGCTGTAACTTGCATCCACACGGCAAATGGGGTGGGTTACCAACCAGGGGAAAAGCAGAACCCAGGCTCAGGCCCCTACCCCGAGCTAGCCTGGTTTGAGGCACCACCAAACCGGGGTTGGAGGGTTTTGTGTGTGGATGGAAGCTGGGTTAGGGGCAACCCCTGGGTGAGAGCCTGGGCTGCCTCTGCAGTAGACACAGCCAAAGAGGATGTGTTTGGCTGTGCTGGGGGCTGCCCCCAGGAGAGGTCAGGGCTGGCTGCGGGCCATATCCATGAGCTTCCCCACCTGGTGAAATGGTGTCTCGTCGAGGAGCTGGTCTGTTCCGAGGGTGGGTACTGAGAGATCAGGCCGTGGAGTAAATACCGCTCAGCATACAGGGGTGTTAGCCCAGGGCTGGGTGGGGCCGGGGGAGGAGGCGTGAATGAATTGCCCCTTTCACTAGCCCAGCGTTGGGAGGCATTCGGGGGGTGGCTCCATCCAAGCTAAGGCAGCTCTGCACCCGGCTGCATACGGCCAAGATGTGGCATCCCCCGCCCAGGTACAGGGAGTGGCTACGTTGGCTCGGAGCCCGCTGGGGGCTCCCCCAGATGGGCCGGCGGCTGGCTGCTCCCTCTTTTCCCCCCCATGATGTCCTGGCTCCCCCCACCCCCACTTCTGGGCCTGCTGCCTCACCATGTCAGTTACCTTCTCCCTAGGATCCTGCCCCCAATCCCAGGACAACCCCCATGGGTGTACATTACACAGCCCCCTGGCTGCAGTGGATGTGAGGCGGGGACAGCCACTGCTGTAGACTTTGGCTCAAGCTGGAGCAGCTTGTACTCTGAGCCGGGGAGCGCCCCAGTTCAATCCTTGTTGTCAGACATCACCCCAGCTTCCCCGGAGATGACCTGCCCTCCTTCCCTGGTTTGTTTCGCACCATATCTCTCCCCCCTCGGCTCCCGTTAATATTTTATAACATGTTACTGATGAAAAATTCAAATTGACTCCAGGATCCTTTTGCTCCATTTAACAAGGTGACGGCATGTCTGGCTCCCCGCCCGCAGCCCGCGGAGAGGGGCCCGTGCCGTCGCAGCCTCTCCCCCTCCCCCCGCACGTGAGGCCCCCGCCCGGCGCTGATTGGCACGGCGGCTGGGTTGTCGGGGCAGATTTGCGGGGAGCTGTTGCGAGGCAAAGCGGTGGTGCCACGAGCCGGGACGCAGGTGGCTCGTCGTTGGGGCGAAGCCGGGCGCTGAGGCTGAAGGCGGAACAATGGAGGGGATGGGAGCGGAGCAGAGGCTGCTCGGCGACAGGGGTCCCCTGGGGTGCGGCCGGCCATGCGGATACGTCGGGGAGGCGGCTCTCGGAGCGGCAGCGCTGGCTTCTTGGGGAGCGGAGTGGCCACTCGAGGCAAGAGGCTGGCAGTCAGCTGACCGGGGATCCCAGCCATGGATGGGCTGGTGCCCCTTAATCCCAACCCACAGCCCCCTGCTGTTCTGGACCTGGGCTCCCCCTCCAGCTTGGCTGATGTCCCTCAATCCCGACCCACAGCCCCTCTGCCATCCCAGCCCTGAGCTCCCCCCCATGCCCAGCTCTGTCCCTGCCCCTCCATCCCAACTCGCATCCTCCTGCTGGTCCAGCCGTGAGCTCTTCCCCACAGCTCTGCCAGTGCCCCTCAATCCCAACCCCGGACCCCCCTGCTATTCCAGGCCCCTGGACTCCCCCCATGCCCAGCGCTGTCCCTGCCCCTCCATCCCAACTCGCATCCCACCTGCTGGTCCAGCCGTGAGCTCCCCGCATCCCACACAGCTCTGCCAGTGCCCCTCAATCCTAACCCCCGACCCCCCTGCTATTCCAGCCCCCTGGGCTCCCCCAACACACACACACAGAGCTCACTCCTAGCCCAGCCCTGGAGCAGTCCTATAGCCAGGTGGCCATTGCGATGCAGCTCTGAGTCTGTTGGGGACGAGGCTGAGATCACCTAACTCATCCCCTTGTGAATCCAGGGCTGCAGCAGTATCCGGCCGGCCCCCCACCCAGGCCATGCCCACACCCTATAGCGCAGCTTCTGCTCCCATGGGAGGGGGGCAAACTCCTGCCCTGCCCATTTGGCCTGGACCCTATAAACCTAGAAGGCAGCTGGAGCTGCTGCAGCATGGGGAGTCATGGCGGGGGTGAAGTTTCCATGCGGTGGCCAGGAGCAAACGGGATCTGGGAGGGGCAAATCACCAACTCTCTGTGCTGCTGCTGGGATGAGCCTCCGCTGCTTTGGTGCCTGGGGTGGCTCTTTCTTATCTGGACCATCGGTGCATAATAACCGCCTTGCCCCATTTACCATCTCTCTCTATAGGCATGTTTCTTCTGTTAAGAGTTTATTTGTACGCCTGTAGCTGCCAGGAGCCCCAGTCAGGCCCCAGGAGCCCGTCGTGCTAGGTGCTGCACCAACACCAAAGAAAAAATTGCTGCCCCAATGAGTTTACAATCTAATGCAGCCACCTCTGGGGTGGGACGTGGCAGCTGAGTATACAGGGCTGGCTTCACCAACTGTTGCAATGCTGCCGCCTCCGGGGTGGGATGCAGCCGCTGTTTAGTAGCTGCACACCAACACTTTCTGTCGCGTTCAGGGCTCTGATACCATGGGGATGGGCACAGGATGAGAACAGGCTGTGGATGGGAGTGGAGTGGTGGTGGTGGTGGTGATCTGGCAGTCATTCAACGTGCTGTTCTCCTTGTTCCTGTTCCGCTCCCGGGGCTGTGCCGTTCGGGTGCAGTGGGTGACTCCCTGCGCCGTGGTGCGTCCCTGGGAAGGTTCTGCCTCTGGCATTTGAAGCCCTTTGCTTTGCAATCTCCATCGCCCTTGACATAAGCGTCCTGGAGCATGCGTGGATTCCCACAGGGGAGTCTGGCTGAGTTTCCTGTTTGTCTCAAGTAACCGTGGGGTTGCTGTTAACGTGTCGTCGCCGTTGGGTTTTTCCTTTGGTGCCAGCAGCGTGAGAGGCCTCATGCAGCTCACAGGTGTCACCACTGGCCAGTTCTCAACACTGGGCATCGTTGCCTGCTTCTTGGGCCCAGATCTTGATTGCTGCCACCTCGGGCCATATCCAAAGCGATTCAGAGACACACACACCTGCGCTCCAGTACCAGTCCAGGATCCAGCTCCGAATCAAACCTTTAGGCCGGTTTTGGTTGGGGGGAGTAGAACCCGCCACTTCCCAGGCTCCAAAATGAATAACCTAATTCACAGACATAAACGAGGCCCCAGTAGCCCAGCTACAAGCCCGCCCCCTTGCCATCTCCCCCGCCCCGGGCGCTGCAGAAGGGGGCACGGAGATGGAGGGCCGGATTGGCTTATGGAGTTGCAGAGCCTCCCAAAAAGGCAGGAAGGACTTGTCCTGGGGCAGCTGGAGGTTTCCAAACAGGGCTGGTTTGGCTCCAGGTTCCAGGTATCGGAACCTTCCAGGGATGTAGGTGGTGAGAGCAGGGTGGGGCGGGTTCTGGTTCTGAGCCGTCTCTCGAAAGGGACCGAGGTTCAGGATGGCTGGGAGGGTTTGATTTTACCAGTGGCTCACGCTCCTTCCCTCGCAGTCAGCGCAGGAAATGGACTCAGCCCCACCGGCCCACCCCCCAGAGTCCTCTCCCCAACCCCACCCCACCCAGTCTCCTCACATGGACTCTTCCACACAGTCCCCACTGCCCCAAGATGTACTTCTTGTCCAAGTCTTTGCACGCTGCAGCTGGCCCTGGTTGCAGGAAGGGGTGGTCCTGTGGTTCAGAGCACAGGGCGCCTGGACTCCTGGGTTCTGTTTTTAGCTCTGGGAGAGAAACATGGTCCAGTGCAGGAGGAGACTGAAAGCCAGGACTCCTGGGTTCTATCCCCAGCTCTGGGAGGGGAGTGGGGTCTAGTGGTTAGAGCGCGAGGGGGGGGGGGTGGAGTCTGGGAGTCAGGACTCCTGGCTTCTATCTCCAGCTCTGGGAGGGGAGTGGGGTCTAGTGGTTAGAGCAGGGGGGTCTGGGAGTCAGGACTCCTGGCTTCTGTTCCCTGCTCTGGGAATAGGCGTGTTGGGGTATTTATCAGACAGCGCAGCGGTTAGGGGGCCAGGACTCCTGGGCTTGACCCCAGCACTGGGAGAGGAGTGTAGTGCCGTGATTGTGGTGGGGTGGGGCCACAGCGAGTCCAGACTCCTGACCTGGGTTCTTATCCAATTGAATCACCTGGAGCAAATCCCTTTAATTTTTCCATGCCTCGGTTTCCCCATGTGAGGTGCCCCTAAAGTGCTCTGAGATTGGGGGAGGCGAGGGAGAAGGATAAGTGCTCACAGTCTCTCTCTCTTGCTCTGAATTTGCCCCTTGCAGCAACCTTGAACCTATCGAATAATAAAAACCCAGAGGCTCCGGCAGGACAGACTCTCCGGGGGCAGAGCCAACTCCAGACGGGGGGAGGCGGGTCCTGCCGCCGCCTTCCAGCCTGAGCCCCCAGCTGTTACTAGGAGGCTGGGCAAGCATGGTGCTGATCCACTTAGATCGATCCCCTGCCCTACATCCTGCCTAAGAAACTTACAACAAGCCGGGCCTCATTCCATTGGTCCAACCAGGCCCTAGATACAGTGAGTCAGCCTGTGTGTGGACACGTGTGCGTGCTCGCATACACACAACACACACACACAGCCTCCCATTGGCTCAAAGTCATCTTGCTGCTGGCAAGCACAACAGAACCTGACCCAGCAAGCCCCTGCCCAACCCCTTCTCCCTCCCCTGTGATCTCGTATATTATAGGGTCAGGGATTAGTGTCCTTGATCCTCCCTCTTTGGGTTGATTGGACTATCCTGGTGCTGCCCCTGCTTTGGGGTTTGGATGCTTCCCCCTCTTGTCCCCCGGACCACCCCACAGCAGGGAGATGGTTGGTTAGTTTACTGCAGTCCCAGCAGGGGGCGGGGCAGGAGCGCTGGCTCTGGGGGGAGCTCCTGGCTACCCAGTCCTGGCCTCTCCCAGCAGGGGGCGCTGTAGGGAGCGGGGCAGGAGCACTGGCTGTTGGGAGAGCTCCTGGCTACTCCAGCCCCAGCCACTCCCAGCAGGGGGTGCTGTAAGGAGCGGGGCAGGAGTGCTGGTTGTGAGAGGAGCTCCCGGCCTCTCCCACCAGCGGGCACTGTGGGGAGTTGGGCAACAGCACTGGCAGTGGGGGGAGCTCCCGGCTACTCCAGTCCTGGCCTCTCCCAGCAAGGGGTGCTGTAAAAAGAGCCTCTTGCTACCCTGCTATGTCGGGGGAAGGGGAGGGAGCCAGGAGGATCCTCAGGTGCCCCCCTCCCAACCCCTAATCTGTTTAGCCGCCACTTTTCTGCTCCCTCTTCTAATGCGCCCTAAGGAATTAACGTGGAGCCGCTAATCGGCTTGGAGATGATGACCTCCCTTCATGCCAGGCCATGGAGGTGGGGGTATGGGATGCGGGGAGGCTGCCAGTGAGGGGGGGGCATTTGAGAGCCCCACTGAGCAGGGGCTGAGCCCCTTTAATCATCGAAGTCTGTTGGTCTTGAGCTCTCATTCCCCCACAGGGAAAGATCACACCTCAGTCACACATGGGGAAACTGAGGCACTGAGGGAGGGGGAGTGACTTCTTGGGATGAGAACCCAGGAATCCTGGCACCCTGCCGCCGCTTTAATCTCCCACCCAGTCCTGGTGTTGGTGTGTAGCATGGAAAAGTGTGGAGTCAGAAAGGGCACCCCAAGCTCACCCTGCCCCACCAGGCCTGGCTGCTGGGGGACAGGGGGGAGGGCATTCCTTACCTCCCTTTGTGCAGGGGTTGGGTGAGGAGGAGTCTCCCATCTCTAGCTGCTGACCAGCTGGGACCCTGCTTAACTTGGGCCCTGCTATAAGGAGTACTGGGGCACCCCCTATATTATGCCTCTGCGGCCCATCTCCACCGCTTCCTACAGCACTCCCTGCTGGGAGAGGCCAGTGCTGGAGTACTGGGGGGCTCCCGCCACAACCAGTGCCCTGCCTGGGTAAGGAGTTGGGAGGGCAGCAGTTGGCGTGCAGGGCGAGTGGTAGCAGAGGGAGTATGGGAGGGCAGCGTGGGGGACAATTTGGGGAGGGGGGAGCTTGTGAGGCAGTTTGGGGGAGCATGGGGGTATTTTGGAGGGAGCACAGGATGCAGTTTGGAGGGGTGTGAGGGAAATTTGGGGGATCATGGGGCAGTTTGGTGGCAGGAAGTGCAGGGAATAGCTTGGGGGAAGCGCAGGGGAGCAGTTTTGGAGGAGGGGCAGTGTATGGATAGTTGGGGGGAGTGTGCGGGGTAGTTTGAGGGGGAGTTCAGGGGCATTTTTGTGGGGGGGAGCGCACAGGGAGTAGTTTTGGGAAAGCCTGGAAACAGTTTTGGGGGTTCATGGGCGCAGTTTCGTGGGGGAGGGAGCACTTTGGTGGTGGGGAGTGTGTGGGGCAGTTGGGTGTTGGAGGGAGCCTGGGGGGGCAGTTTGAGGGGGAGGGCGTGCAGGGGGCAGTTTGGTAGGGAGCAGTTTCAGAGGATCAGGGGGGCAGTTTGGAGAGTGTGTGGGGGCAGTTTGGTGGGATCATTGGGGCAGTTGGGTGATGGAGGGAGCCCAGAGGGCAGTATGGGGGAGGCAGTTGGGGGGATCATGGGGCAGTTGGGTGGCAGAGGGAGCCCAGGGGGCAGTATAGGGGAGCAGTTGGGGGGTCATGGGGCACTTGGGTGGCGGAGGGAGCCCAGGGGGCAGTATGGGGGGCAGTTGGGGGGGTCATGGGGCAGTTGGGTGGCGGAGGGAGCCTAGGGGACAGTTGGGGGGTCATGGGGCACTTGGGTGGCGGAGGGAGCCCAGGGGGCAGTATAGGGGAGCAGTTGGGGGGTCATGGGGCACTTGGGTGGCGGAGGGAGCCCAGGGGGCAGTATGGGGGGCAGTTGGGGGGGTCATGGGGCAGTTGGGTGGCGGAGGGAGCCCAGGGGGCAGTATGGGGGGTCATGGGGCAGTTGGGTGGCGGAGGGAGCCCAGGGAACAGTATGGGGGGCAGTTGGGGGGGTCATGGGGCAGTTGGGTGGCGGAGGGAGCCTAGGGGACAGTTGGGGGGTCATGGGGCACTTGGGTGGTGGAGGGAGCCCAGGGGGCAGTATGGGGGGCAGTTGGGGGGGGGTCATGGGGCAGTTGGGTGGCGGAGGGAGCCCAGGGAACAGTATTGGGGGGCAGTTGGGGGGGTCATGGGAAAGGCCTCGAGGTCAGTATCAAGGAGCTCCTGTGCCCCACGTGGTTCTCCTCACCCCACCCCCGCCGGCCGGCCGGCCGGTTCCCCTCCCTCCGCTGCCCCACGTGACTCCCCCCTCCCCTCCATGGTGTCAGCGATAATATTAGTGCTGACTTCATGCTCCGAGCGCTGGGATCCGTTGCCATGGCAATGCCGCAGCGCCCGCCCCCCGCCCCCCCGTAGTCGGTATTCACGTGATGTTCAGGAAGCGGCGACATGGGGATCGGCCCGGCCTGGGATTTAGGGCTGCGGATTCCGCCTCCGTCTCCCGCGCTGCGCTGGGCCGTAGCAAACCCCGGGGGATCGGGCCGGGCCTCAGAGCTGGGGGCAGTCGGGGGGGTCCGCAAAGCAGGGAACGGGGGAGGGTCAAGAGCAGGGTGGACATTCGGGCTTTGCCCCCCCAAAACACTGCAGCGATTGGGGCTGTGTTAAGAGGGGGTGATGGGGACCCTGTGGCTGCCAGGGATGGGGCAATGGGGCGAGGCAACATGGGCTAGTGGACCAAGTGCTGGACTGGGAGCCTGGGTGCTGAATGCTGCGTGACCTGGGGCAAGTCACTGCCCTGCTCTATGCCTCAGTTTCCCCTCCTACCCTCTATATGGACAGAACGCTTTCAGGCAAGGGCTGTCTCTCACTCTGTATCCATGCAGAGCCTGGCACCGGGGGAGGGGGGGGATCCTGAGCTCAGCACTGCTCCCATAGAAGTAATTATGAGGGAGCAAAATAATTATGGGGAGTGGGTGCCGATGGCAGAGCCCCACTGAAGTCTATCCACTAGGCCACACTGCCCGCCCCCTGATGAAGACAGACACATATGCACATACTTGTCTTAACCTGTGCATACACTTGTGTGCTGATACATGTGCACACATGTTGATGAGTGTTGCTGTGCACACATTATCACCTATATGTTCGTACATGTGCGGGCCCATATATGTCAGTGTATGTTGACACATGTTCACACCTACGTGAGTGCACAAGCACATGGCCACATGCACACATGTTCACACCAATCTGTTGGAATGCGAGCACACACAGCTATCAGTGCGTGTACACACACTTTAATGTACGCGTGCTGAGACCAGCACCTTTGTAGGTTGAGCCAGGTGTACACAGGGTCACACCTTTATGGTGACACATGCATCCAGGTGCACAGTGATGTGCGGGCATGCATGTGTGTCGATGCATGGAGTGTGTGTGTGCACATGTATGTTACCATGCACATTGGGGAGAAAGGGAGTTATGCCAGGTGGCTTCGTTCAGTGAACGCATGGTAGCGCCAGTGTCACAGACAGGGACACTGCTGGGTCCCCAGGGCCAATGCAGGCTGTGGCCATGCCGAGCTGTACCTCGCTAGCTAGCTGTGTGGGTAGGTGGACGGATGGGTGGATGGACAGCCAGACAGATTTCAGGGACTGGCTAGGAAGGATGGCCCAATGGTGAGGGCACTCGCTGATTCCCTGGGACACCTGAGTTCAAAACCCTGTTCTGCCACAGGCTGCCTCTGTGACCTTGGTAAGTCACTTAGCCTCACTCTGCCTCAGTTTCCCCCTTTGTCCAGTGAGACTTGTACTACTGTCCTCGATCCCAGGGGGATTGGGAGTGCTTTGAGCATTTGTTTTCAACTGTGGAGCCAGTAACCCCTGGAGGAAATGGAGTTTGCTTGAGGCTGGAGTGATGTTTATCTTGCTGGTGGCCTTTGGCATCTGGTCCCCTGCTCTTCACGAGGCCGGGGGTCCCGCTCAGCCTTTCTCTAGGGCTTCCTCCTGGGGCAGCAGCGTGAGGCTAGAGAGGGAGGGGGACTCTGATCAGCTTACATGGATGGGAGTTCTCTTTGCAGCACGTACTTGGCAAGAGGAGCCCCGCTCACTGCTGCCCTGCACCCCGTGCAGCCCTTTACACCAGTGCAGAGCAGGTGTGAAACGCTACCTGAGCAGAATGGGGAAGGTTTTTCACTCTCGTTGCACTGGTGTAAATAACTTAACCTGGCGCAGAGCAGCCATGAAACAGTCTCAGTGTGAATGGTCCTAGGGTCCTGGTGGCACTGCCAGCCAGAAGCTCACAGCTCCAGAGACCCAGTTGGCAGTGGCAGGGCACTGCTGTAACAGAAGCTCACAGCCCCGGAGTCCCAGCTGGCAGTGGCAGGGCACTGCTGGCTGGAAGCTCACAACTCCAGAGTCGCAGCTGGCAGTGGCAGGGCACTGCTGTAACAGAAGCTCACAGCTCCAGAGTCCCAGCTGGCAGTGGCAGGGCACTGCTGGCTGGAAGCTCACAGCTCCAGAGTCCCAGCTGGCAGTGGCAGGGCACTGCTGTAACAGAAGCTCACAGCCCCGGAGTCCCAGCTGGCAGTGGTGGGGCACTGCTGGCTGGAAGCTCACAGCCCCGGAGTCCCAGCTGGCAGTGGCAGGGCACTGCTGTAATAGAAGCTGGCATTACTGTGCTTCAAGCATCTTCTGATGCTAAGTCCTTCGATGCCGACTGAGGTCACCGATCCCGGGATGTATGTGTATGCTGGGGGAGGGGAGGGCAGCACAGGGGAAATGACCACATTGGCTCATTAAGGAAACTGTTTGGGCAGGAAAGACCGACAGTCTGATGATTGCATCACTGAGCGACTCTGCTGAGAGCCAGATTCCACCCTCCACCCCCCCACCACACTCTATGTCCTGGGGGTGCAATGTATGAATGAGAAAATCATATCCGGTAGCTTAAGAGACAACCCCCCCCAACAGTCCCCTCCCCCACGGCTCCTTCCCCCCAATCCACCCCACCGGTGGGAAAATAAAGCCCCTTCACTAAGGGATGAAGTCATCTCCCAGGCGGGCTCTCGGAAATGCCCTTTGAACTCGGGGCTCCAGTTGGGCGGGGAGGATCCTGTTTCCTGACGCTCCCTCCCCTGGGGAGGCAGGTTGCCAGGGAACAAACCTCCCCCTCCTCCTCTCCATTTTGCCCCATCCTCAGCTAGGGGATGGATTCTGGAGCTGGCTCCCGCTCTTTGAACCAGATTCCAGTTCTGGCCCAGCGATGGAAGCCCGTTGGCAAGTCTGGATACAGGTCGGATCCAACTGCACCCCACCCCCTGCCAAAAAAAAAGGTTCTGGATCCATCTGTGACGTTCTGGTTCAGCCCACACTGAGGGATGCCTGAATTGCCAAGGCATCCTTGGGTCCAGCTTTGCCCCCCGTTCTGGGGGGGGTTCAGACCCACAGTCCCGCTGTAATGATACAAGTTGGAGGGTTGGCTCGAGAAATGCAGCAGGAGTTCGGCCCAGGATCCAAGTTATTGTGAATGGGGGCGGGGGGAGGGAGGGGCGTTTAGGTTTGGGTTGTCGGTGTCACGTCCTGTGTGTGTGATGGGAGGCGTAGGCCTGTTGGCGAGCATATATCTGGTGGGAGGTGCAGAGCGCTTGGCGTGCCTGTGTGCGAATCGCCTGGTGGTTGTTTTTTTACCTTGCTGACCATGTGATGACATTGAGGTTGAGGGCACCCTAGCAACACTTGAAAATCATTGCGCCCACAGCCGAAATGCAGCCAGCTCTGGGGTGGGGCTTCCTTATTGAGGGGGAGGAGCCACTGAGCCCTGTAGGCAAATGACCATGTGGGACAGGAAATGAAAAACAGGGATGAGAGTGAGCACTGTGGGGCCAAAACTAGGGAATCCAGAGGAGGATGCCAAGCAGAGAACCCCAGACAGCGCCTTAAGGGAGTTCAAGGAGTCAGTGGTTGCGGCCCAGAGGAACTCTGCCCAGAGATGTGGTGCAACAAGGAAATGGAAATAGGCCCTGAAGTCAAAGAACGCCCTCCTGTAGCTCTTGGTCCACCTCGTCTGGTGGAGGCCTTCTTGGCCGGTGTCAGGAGGAGGCTGACAAGCAGGTCTTGCTGCTCCATGGGACCATGGATAGGGTATATGAGAAGATGCAAGTGAGGGGGAAAGTGCAGCCAGAACCTCGGTTGGAAGTCCTGGAGGAGGCAGAAGAGGGGCTGCCACCTGGCACGCTCTATACAGATGTGCACCAGGGTCTCCCTCTTGCCACAGAAGGACCAGGTGTCAGGAGAGTCTGTAACGACAGCCAGACCCTTGGGTGCTGAGAACAGGAAGCAAAGAGCCACAGGTCCCCCTGCAGGGGAGTGCTGGGCATAGACACAGGATGGTGGAAGCTGTTGCAGATGCACCAGGGGATCATTAATAACCGCAGAGCGTTGGCCATCTTGGTTTGACCTCTTCCAAAATTTGACACTTCCAGCAGCCAAGCACTGCACAAGGCGCAGCGCTCACCACACAGGAAGCACATCCTCTTCTGAATCACCCTCACCACAGCCGACAGCCCTCTGGGGTTTCACTGGGGGTATCCCAGCCAAACAGTAACCAAGCAGAATGTTGCATAGCTCCTAGAGTCAGATCAGGTGAGGCGAGGGAAGGAGACGCAGCAAGTATGGCTGTGGAAAATGTTGAGATTTGGGCAAAAAAATCAAAATTGGAAATATTTTGATTCAGAAAGGCACCACAGGACCTCATGGGAATTGTAATCCAGGTGCCTTATGCCCCCGTTCTCCTCTGTTGGCCAGACTTCCTGTTCGGACTACATCTCCAATGATGCACCATGCTCACTCACCAAGAGGGGAGGAGGCTGTGTATTATGGTAGACGCAAGGCTGCAGTGCCTCATGGATGTTGTAGTTTGGATGTTTCATGCCTCCATTCTCCTCTGTATGCCAGTTTCGCTGGTTGGACTACATCTCCCATGATGCACCACGATCTCCCCTCTTGCTGAGGGAAGGCTGTGCATCATGGGAGATGAAGCCCAGCTGGGGAATGTGGCCCATGGAGGAGAATGGGAGCGCCCACACTATGACTCCCATGAGGCACTGCAGTGGCATTGCAGAATGGGAATATTTCCAGTGTGAGGTATTACATTTTTAAAAAAAAGGAATTTTTCAGAGGGAAGAAAAATGCTTTTTGTGAAAAACTGCGATTACTCAAAAACCTGATTTTCCCTCAAAATCCCCCCCACCAGTTTTGATGGAAAATTTCCAGCCAGCGCTGGCTCTGGGCAGGGCATGGCCCCAGAGCTCTGCAGAGATCCCTTTATTGTGAGGAACTGGACCCAGCACCCTGCCTCAGGCATGAGGTCCCAGTTATTGACTCTCTTTCTACTCCTTGGGAAGCATGACAGGGCCACAGCCAGCTTAGGCCCAGAATTTAGGTGGTAAAAACACCTGAGGCACCAGATCTGATCTCAGCCACACGGTTACATTAGGGGTCAAAATATGTATGAGAAGGGCTATAAATCCTCATTCTTCAGGACATGAACCAGCTTCTGAGAGGGCTTGGGAAGAAAGCCATTCCATTATTGGCCATATGGAGTTTCTTTCATCCTGTGACACATCTAGTATTGTCCACAGTAGAAGACCAGAGACTGGATTAGGCCGATTGGACAGTGCCTGTGTTTCTCATGAAACAAGAGCATCATCTGGCCCCAGTAATTTATTACTTTTCGGAGAAAACGGGTGAGGGAGAAGAAAAGGAGACTGAAACTGTCTCCCCTGTTGCACTGGTGACCCATGTGGCAACGCACCCTGGTAGAACCCACATGCAACATGTGCTTGTGTAACCCACACAGCACCAAGGACCTGCAAAATGAGGAGCCTGAGCATGTACCTAGAAACAGAAAGGGAAGATGACCAAGCATAAGATCATGACCATGTGCCCTTTAATATTAATGCTTCGGATCAGAAGATTTGCCATCAGACCATTTGTCTATCAAATCCACTGTCTGGCGTCCAACAGTGGCCAGTGCTAGATGCTTAAGATGCAAAGTAAGATGGAAAAGAAAACCCTCCTTAAGCCAAATAAACCTAGTCTCTCATATGGCAACATATGGCCTTTGGATTCCTTCCTGACCCCTGCTGTGATCAGTTCGTTCCCTGGAGCATGGTGGTTGATAACCCTTGTACCATCATCATCTTTGTTTGTACAACTTCAGCTATCATCTTTGGTCATTAAATTATGTAGCCCTTTATAAACCCAGCCCCCATGGGTCACTCTTTGTTATCCCTCTGACACTGCCTTATTTCTGTACGGGCGACCCCATTTAAAAATCCCACGCCAGGCCCTGGAAATCATGAGATTTTTAAAAAATGATACATTTCAGGTTTTTTTTCTATGCCTTCTGGGCTTTGAGCCATTAGGGGTCATAGTTATCAGCTTCCACAAGGGCCAGAAACTTACTTTTTCTTTTAAATGAAAGCTGAGACTCTCTTGCCATAGATTAACAGAAATATAGGGCTAGAAGGGACCTCAAGAGGTCACCTAGTCCATCCCCCAATGCTGAGGCAGTGTTAAGTGTATCTTCAGTCATCACGTCACTCCAGCAGCTGGGACTTTAAAGAAAAAAACAAGTATCACACGACTTGCAATCAAGTCACAAGAGGTGGCAACGCTGCATTTGCATTACAATAGCATGTAGGGCCCCCACATGAGATCCGGGCACTGCTGTGCCAGGGTGCTGTACAGGGCAATTCCTGCCACCAAGAGCTCACAGTCAAAATAAAGCAGAACAGACGAAGGAAGGATTATCATCCCCCTTTTACAAGTGGGGAAACCGAGGCACTGCATGATTAAGTGACTTGCCCCCATTGGGATTCTGTGGCAGAACAGGGAATTGACACCAGCTCTCCTGAGTCCCTTAAATGCCAGGCCAGCCCTCTGCATCAGGAAGAATTTCACCACCCTCAGTGAGGAAGTGCAGCATTCCCTCCTAGGAGCTCAGCCTCCAGTTTCATCAGGAGAGGCCTTCTCCCCATCTCGGGGGGCAGTGTTAGAGGAAAGGCCAGAGCCAGTCTCACTCTGACCTTCCTGCCTTGAAATCCCTTCACAGCCCTCCCCCTTTTGCGGGCTCCATAATCCTAGTCTCCGCTCGCCATCTGCCAGCGTCTGTAGATAGCTGTGTGTGTGTCGGAGAAGCTACGGACACTCAGGGCTTGCACGGGTGCCATGTGCCCATAGGATAGTGGGAGTGTGTTTTCCAGGCCAGGAGGGAGCAGCGTGAAGATTGCCCCAGCAATGGGGTTAAACAGAGGGTGACTGTCTCCAGGGCTGTCATCTCCACCCCTTTCCCTAGGGTTAAAGTTCATTTGCGGCCAGTTTATCTCAGGCAGCAGGTGGAGTTGGCATTGATCCTGGCTCGGAATGAAGGATGCATCCTCCAGTGAGGCTGTGGGTGGCATCTGGCCATGGAACAAGCCTCCAGAGGAGATTAGACCAGCGGTTTAATTTTAATGGGGTTGCCAGGTTTGGTTTAGACTTGGTGGGGCCCCTGGGGTGGTGGGGCTCGGGCTTTGTTCCCCCCTCTGGGGGTCGTGTAGTAATTTTTGTTGTCAGAAGGGGGTTGCGGTGCAATAATGTTTGAGAACCCCTGGATTAGACCAACCCAGAGTCTGAGCCACAAATGCTGCCCAACTCTTTCACTATCTGCCAGAGCATAGCACCCACGCCCCACTGACCCCGCACCAAGAATCTCCCAGCCTAACCCAAATCCTCCCCCGAGCAGAGGTGTCCAGGACCCAAAAAGGGAGCAGAGACAGAGACGACATGGAGCCCCCTAGGGACGTTGCTATTGCTGATCTGTTTCATGGAAGAGGTTCCAGATGTCATGGTGACAGGCAGCAGCACAGATCACTAAGAATCCCTTGCTCCTGCCTAACACATTTGATCAGAAGATCTCACAGCACTTTACAAAGGAAGTCAGTATCATTATCCCCGTTTGACAGCTGGGGAAACTGAGATGCAGAGAGAAGTGACTTGCTCCAGGCCAGTAGTAGAGCTGAGAACAGAACCCAGGTCTCCTGAGTCCTACTCCAGTACTCTATCCCCTGGGACACACTAGAGATAGAGCTCTGTATGGGGATGGACAGATAATTCTGTATAACTTTGTATTGTGTATACTTCTATATTGGGATAGATCTGTGTAGAGATGGATAGCTAGATATAGCTCTCAAGTATCATGGGGTAGCCGTGTTAGTCTGTATCTACAAAAACAACAAGGAGTCTGGTGGCACCTTAAAGACTAACAGATTTATTTGGGCATAAGCTTTCGTGGGTAAAAACCTCACTTCTTCAGATGCATCTGAAGAAGTGAGGTTTTTACCCACAAAAGCTTATGCCCAAATAAATCTGTTAGATATAGCTCTGTATCGGGACAGATGGATCGGTATGGAGAATGAGAGAAAGAGAGCGCCTCACTTTTCATTCCTAGATCTCAAAGTACAATCTAGCAGCCCCTGCTAGAACCCTTCCTTCAGACACCTGTTTTGCTCCTTGAGCAGGTGTTTTCCCAGGGGCACCCCCCATCCTTCATTCTTTCCCACTGGGCATGTTTACAAGAAATTGACACATTCGTTTCTTTCTTCCTTTTTGTTTTTCTTCAGTGACCTTGTTACCAGCCCTGGAGGCTGGCATGCTCTAAATGCACCAAGTGGGCACCGTGCCACGATACGCTTCCCTGCCGCCTCCACCCCATGCTTCTATTGGTGTTGGCACCACACACTGGCTCCCCAGTTAGCATTGGAAATGACTGGAGGCGGGTGGGATGGGATGGAATGAGGCCGGAGCTGCTAAGAATCCAGGATGGGATTTTCTAAGGGAGTCAGGCACCTAACTCCTGTTGAATTTCCCCTAATTTCCTTAGGCTTTTTTCACCATCCCAAGTTATTGACATTATGGTAGCTCCTAAAAGGCTGTAACCAAGACCGAGGCCTCGTTGTGCTGGATGCTGCATAGACAGCAAGGGAAGAGCAGCCCCTGTCCCATGGAGCTCACAGTCTAAAGAGCAAGAGGGGAAACCGAGGCACAGAGTGATAAGTGGGTGTAGAATCCAGGACTCTTGAAACCCTAGTCCAATGTCCTAGCCACTGGGCTATGCTGCCTCCCATAAAGTAGTTTAAACCTCACAACTCTCTGTAATGTAGATAAGGATTATCCCCATGTTCCAGGTGGGGAAACTGAGGCACCGAGCTGGGCTGTGACTCCCCCAACATCACTCAGCAGGTCAGTGGCAGAGCTGGGAATAAAGCCAACACCATGGTTTTGTCTCAAGCACACAGTGTCCCCTCCCCAGTCTCACAGCACATCATCTGCGGGCGCCGGCTGAATTTGGGGAAGATTTTCAACAAAATCAGTTTGAGTTAAACCCATCTCGACAACCTCACGCTTCCCCCACAAGGCCTTATCAGGCTGCAGATCAAGCTGTGCCAATGCATCAGTTCAGAACGCTTGCTGAGGTTGCTTTTATTATAAATAGCGGTAGCACCTTGAGGCCCCAACGGAGATCAGAACCATATTGTGCTAGGGATTGCACACCCACATGGTGAGAAAGTCTCTGCCCCAAACAGCTGACAATCAAAAGAGACAAAGGGTGTCAGGGGAAACTGAGGCACACAGGGGGGCACTTGCTCAAGGTCACCCAGCAGAGCCAGGAATAGAACCCAGGTATCCTACATCCCAGTCCAGCATGCAGCCACAAGAGCACTGAACTTGTGATGAAGGTATTGCATTCTGCATGTGTTTCTCACCTTGGAGGTAGAAGGAGGTTCTTAGTGATGATGCATGCTCTGTCAGTCACATCAAGCGTGTCTGGGCTCCGCTAAGAGGTGTCCCATAACTTAGCATTCCCTTGCTGTTTAGGGCTTGACTGGGGGAATGTCGCGCTTACCTAAGCGACATCCCTTTTACAGGCTGGTTTTGTTTGTGGAATAAGAAGGAAATGAGGAAGAAACAGCCTGGAAGAGGTACTGATAGGTTATAATGTGGCCTAGTGGTTAGGGCAGCAGTCTGGGGTTCAGGAGACCCAACTTCTATTCCTGGCTCTGTCACTGGCTTCTGGGCGACCTGGGCCTGTTTTCCCTACCACCCTTTGTCCCTTTTGATGATTGGCACAGCAGGGCCCCCATCTCAGCTGACGATAGTTTATACCAAGGTAAAGATGGGGATGTGACTTGTCCAAGGAGATGCAGCAAGTTAGTCATAGAATATCAGGGTTGGAAGGAACCTCTGGAGGTCATCTAGTCCAGCCCCCTGCGCAAAGCAGGACCAATCCCCAGTGAAATCCCCAAATGACCCCTGCAAGAATTGAACTCACAACCCTGGGTTTAGCAGGCCAATGCTCAAACCACTGAGCTATCTACAGCGAGGAGCAGAGCACTGGAATTCTAAGTCCTAATGCCCTACTCTAAGCACTATACCCCCCTGGAAGAGCTGCTAACAGAACCCAGGAGTCCTGCGGTCCAGTCCCCTGCTCTAACCACTGAAAAACACTGCCACCCTTATCATAAAGTGGTGGGCTATCATAAGAGAGAGATGGGCTACTACCCCGCAGGTCCCCCGGGTTAGCCCTCACCCCACACCCACTCCCTCGGGGTGGCCCCCGCAGTCCATTCCACTTTCTTGGGATAATTATCTCTTTATTAGAGACACAGATCTTCCAGCCTCGGTTGCCAAGTTTTGTTCTATGCCTGAGGGATTTGTAATGCCACTAGCCAGGTGGGCTGCAGACATAACCATGAGACCCTGGGTGAATCTAGATACGCACAAAACTCATGGCTGGCTGGTTCTCCTGCTCCCCTGGCTCAAGAGGGCTCTGATGAGCTAAGGATTGGCATGGACATGGGGCATGGGGTGAAGTGGGCACTGGGAGAGGGGTAAAGGGAAGGTGTCTGGGTACTGGGTCTAGAGGGGTCTGGGCTTTTGCAGGGCTCCTTACGTGTGTCACTGCCATGTGCCCGGCGCCGCTCTTGTTGCCATGTGCTCGGTGCCCTAGACCCTGTGCCACGTTGGTGCAGGATGGGCAAATGGGGCCCTTCCCCCCCCCCCCCGTCGTGGTCCTCCCCTCTCCCTGCATGCCTGTGCCATCCAGTTTGGCTAGTCTCAGCCCAGTTCCCAGAGGGCAGGGGCTATGGAGGGGAGGGGGAGGTGCAGGGCAGAGTGCGGGTGCTACCCAGTGCCCTGTGGATGCAAAGGGTGCTAGTCTCCAGGGGCACCAAGCGAGATGTCATGGCTGGGGGAGGAGGGTGCTGGTAATTCCCCATCTCACAGCACCCAACGGGTTAAACTCACCTAAGAGCAAAGAGTCTCCCCCCCCCCCCGCGCCCCGACGGGAGGGGCGGATCCCCCGGCCCAGGGATGAGCTCAGGGCCCCACTCACCTTAGCTCCTGCCTTCCCAGGGATGACATCAGCACCGGGGGCTACCTGCGGCAGAGGCGGGCGCCGGCGCAGCCCATTGGCTGGATCCCCGGCGGGGGCGGGGCTGGGGAGAGGTTGCTTCATTGGCAAAAAAAAAAAAAAAAAAGTGGGGGGAGGTTTGTGGAGGCGGTGCCCGACCCGGCGCAGAATCAGAGCGAGGGATCCGCCAGCAGCACATGGAGGGGAGGGAGAGAAAGGGGCAGCGTGCCAGAGAGAGGAGAGAGGTGCATGGGGACGGCCGGATAGACAGACACACAGACAAGGTGGGTGAGGTAATAGCTTCTATTGGACCAACTTCTGTTGGGGAGAGAGACCAGCTGGGAGCTACCCGGAGCTTCGGTACTCAGAGTCCACAGCTCCATACAGGGGAGATAGGGAGATGTGCCTGGGAATAGAGAGATAGAGGGGGGTGTATGGGGATAGATAGATAGATAGATAAATGGGGTATATGGGGATAGATAGATCGATAGGCAGGCATAGGGATAGATAGATAGATAGATAGATAGATAGATGGGGTATATGGGGATAGATAGATAGATAGATAGATGGGGTGTATGGGGATAGATAGATAGATAGATTAGATAGATAGATAGATAGATAGATGGGGTATATGGGGATAGATAGATCGATAGGCAGGCATAGGGATAGATAGATAGATAGATAGATGGGGTATATGGGGATAGATAGATCGATAGGCAGGCATAGGGATAGATAGATAGATAGATAGATAGATAGATAGATAGATGGGGTATATGGGGATAGATAGATCGATAGGCAGGCATAGGGATAGATAGATAGATAGATAGATAGATAGATGGGGTATATGGGGATAGATAGATGGGGTATATGGGGATAGATAAATAAATGAGGTGTATAGGGATAGATAGATAGATAGATAGATAGATATAGGGATGGGTAGGCAGGCATGGGGATAGATAGATAGATAGATAGATAGATATAGGGATGGGCAGGCAGGCAGGCTGGGGATGGGTAGATAGATAGACAGACAGACAGACAGACATAGGGATGGGCAGGCAGGCATGGGGATGGGTAGATAGCGTATGGAGAGAGAGAGGAGCAGAGCTTTATAGTAGCCCCAAGGAGAAATCCCAGCGCTAGAGACACGCTGGGAAGGAAATAAACAAAGCCAAGGCAAGGTGCCACGTGAGGGCGCCGGGACGGCACCGCAGCACCCAGCTGGCGAGGGCGGGATCGGGCGGCGAAGCCCGGGGAGAAGAGAATTGGGCCGGTCGGTGGGGAGGGAGGAAGGGGGCGCCCCGGGGCTGGCTCGCTGTTCCCTCCGCGGCTGGTGACAGGTGAGTAGAGCGAGTCGTTTCCATCCAGCCTGGCCTCCTGGCTTGGGGGGGAGGCGGCAGGAGGGGCCGGGGGGGCGATGCTTGGGGGGGGCGCCCCTCCAGTTTGGAGCAGCTCCCCCGGGAGAGGAGCGGGTACCCCGGGATGGCTGATCTGTTTGCTGGGGACCCCCGTGGGCAGACCGTGCCCGGGCTGGGGGCTCAGTGGCTGGGAAGTGCCAGGCGGGGGCATAGGGCATTCGCACCTGTTGGTTTGATGTGTGCAGTGCTGGCCTGGCACAGGGCTCTGCAAGCCCTAGGTCATCGCTCATAAAGGGGCTGCGTTGGGGGGAGGCGTGGGGGGGGGGGAAGGCAGGAGTCTGGGCACTGGGGTGAGGGTATGAAGGGGTCTGGCATTGGGGTGAAGAGTGCAAGGGGTTGGGATGAGGGGTACAGGGAAGGGGACTGAGTATCAGGGTGAGGGGTGCAGGAGTGTTCTGGCATTGGGATGAAGGGTGCAGGGGGAATTGGGGTGAGGGGTGCAGGGGGAATTGGGGTGAGGGGTACTGAAGGGATCTGGCACTGGGGTGAGGGGTTCAGGAGGGGCACTGTGGTGAGGAGTTTGAAGGGGTCTGGATATTGGGGTGAGGGGTGCAGGGGGTATTGGGGTGAAGGGTGCTGGAAGGATCTGGCATTGGATGAGGGGTGCAGGAGGAGTCTTGCATTGGGTGAGGGGTTTGGGGTGCTCAGCACAGGGGTGAGGGGTATGAAGGGGTCTGGGTATTATGTTGGGTATCAAAGAGATCTGGCATTGGAATGAAGGGTGCAGGGGTATTGGGGTGAGGAGTAAGAAGGCGTCTGGGTATTGTGCTGAGAGGTACCAGAGGGTCTGGCATTGGGGTGAGGGTACAAGGGGTATTGGGGTGAGGGGTACCGGAGGGTCTGGCATTGGGGTAAGGAGTGCAGGGGGTGTTGGAGTGGGAGTGTAGGAGGGGGGGTTGGGTGAGGGGTGTAGGGGGTATTGGGGTGAGGGTGCAGAAGGTCTGCAATCCCCTCACTGAATCACCTCTCTCACTTGGTATTGCAGTGACCCAAACAGGTGCAGACAGACAAACTGACCATGGGCTCAAATGGGTCCATGTCCCTCTCCGCACATTCCCAGCAGAACTCCCATATCCTGGCCCCCCACCCCCAGACCCATGCTAGCCAGGCGCCTGTGCTGTGCGTTTCATGCCAGGCTGGTTCCTGTGCGTGACTGAGCCCAGGACCTACTGACCCACTGAGGGGGGCTGCTCTGCTCCCTGCTGGCATGGCCTGCCCTGCTGGTGGGGGGCCCTGCTCAGCTGTCACTCCAGAATGGCGAGGGCAGACAGACATGGGGCCAGAGTTACCCCAAGGGTGGGGGAGGGGTGCTTCAGCCAGCGCTCATGCACTGGGACGGAGTGGGGGGAATGGATCAGCCCATCGCAATCCGCACTGGACACCTGCTTACTAGATAGAGATGGACACATTGGACCGGGTTAGAGTCACAGAAAGGGGGGAAGGAATGGGGGGGGGGGGCTGTTTTGAGGTATGCAAGAGACAGAGCAAAATAGTATCACCTGGACAGCCCAGCCAAATGATGGTTAAGGGGGATGAGAGTGAGATAATCTATCTATAGATCCCCATACTATCTATCTATCTATCTATCTATCTATCTATCTATCTATCTATCTATCTATCTATCTATCTATCCCCAGCTCTCCTCTCTAAACTTCCTCAGTATATCTATAGCCCCATGCCCCCAGTGGTAGTTATTTGCAGGCTGTGAGCATCCGGGAGAGAGAGAGGAGACCTGCCACTCAGTATAAGGAGGTGATAAGGAGCAGGGGGGGTATGTTTACAAAGTGGGAAATGAAACATTGGTTGTGGAGAAGTGGGATGGGCCTGGCTGGGGAAGTTCCTTTGCTTGGGGCATTTGAAGCCAGGCTGGGAGGAAGTTAAGCCAAGTTCAGTAGGGAAAGGCCCTGCTTGGCTGGGGGTGAGGAGCCTGTCAGGATTTCTGGGCTCCAGGTTCCCTCCTAGGCCCTAGTTGTGACCCCAGTTCACAGTGTGTCACCGTGCCCCCCGCCAGGCCCCGATGCGCCGCTCACACTAAGCCGCACGTGCAGCCCCAAATGTCAGTCAGCAGCCTCAGAGAGAGACAGACCCACATGGAGTCTCGCCTGGGTGGCCCAAAGCCTGGCCTAATTTTTATACACATGGCTTGCCAGCCAATCACAAGCCCGGCTGGCAGCCATTGGCTCACCCGATGGTTAAAGGGAGTGGCAGGCACATTGCCCGGGAGCTGGGGCATGGAGTGGGAGACTGGGAGGATCTGGCCCAGAGATGGCTGAAGGCTCTGATCTCCTTGGGCTCTGAGTCCCATGTGCTGCTCCGAGCCAACGTCCCCTCCTGTCAGCCCCAAGGGAGCCCAGGGCCAAGCGAGCCAGCTTCTAACCTGACTCGCGCATCGTCCGCAGAGTCATGGCTGGATCCTCCCCGCAGGTGACGGGTGTCACAGACAGGATGATCCCGAGCTGGGCCCGGGAGCTGCTGGGAGGGGCATGAATGGGGCAGGATCCCGCTGCATCCACTCTGCCGTCTTGTAGCCCTGGGGAGTCAGGAAGCTGCTGCTGCTCCGCTGGGAGGTCAATTGCCTTGATGTGTCATTGCTGGAGGATTTTGCAGCCAGGCTGTAGTGGCAGATCAGGGTATGGGCAGCATGTGCCCTGTGACTCCATCACCTGTGGCGCAAGCTGGTATAAGACCTCTCTCCTGCCCTGGTTTCACCCCGTCATTATTCATTACTCATCGTCTGATCTATTTTTATACCCTAAGCACCTGAGAGCAGGGAACCATGTCTATAAAGTGCCCTGTGTCCTCTGGGACCTCTTTAAATTATAGCAATCCCCCCACACCACAGCTGGTGGGGGGGACGAGTCCAGGAAGCACCGCACTCAGCCAGCACCTTCCATCTGAGGATCTCATAGCACTTTGCAAAGAGTAATTAATTTAGCCCCACCAGCTCAGAGCATTATCCCCACATAACAGATGGGGAAACTGAGGCACAAAGAGTCTCCCCCCCCCATAACACAGCAAAGGGAATAGGACTCAGGAATCCTGATGCCTAGCTCTGGGCTTTAGGTTCATGCTCTATCCTTCTAAAGCTGAGACTAGAACCCAGGTATCCTGAGTCCCAGAATCTGGGTCTAACCACTGCTCTGTGGCCCCCTCCTGGAAGCAGGAATTGAACCCAGGAGGGCTGATTCCTGGTCCTATGCTTTAAACCCAAGCCTGGTTACCCTGTCCTCCAGCAGGCTGTGGGAGTTAGCAAGCCCCTAACGTACCCCGGAGCCTAGCGTGGAGAATTAACCCCGTGTGGGTCAGTTTTGATGTCATTTGCAGAGAGAAGCTTGTCAGCAGGCTCAGCGAGGGGGAGCAAACGTGTGAAACAATCCCCTTTGACCCGGCCTTTTGGTGACCCGTTGGCTAATGCGCCGCCCACCTTCCCTGAATGAGCCGGACCCGCCTGAGACAGGGTCAAGGCTCACAATGTGCGTGTAAGGGTCTGTAACGATGGCAGGGTGAGATGGGTGTCTTGAGGTGTAAAGAAAGAAAGAAACCATCCATCCCCATGTCTATCTATCTATCTATCTATCTATCTATCTATCTATCTATCTATCTATCTATCTATCCTCATACACCCCTTCTGTCTCTCTCAATATATATTCCCATTATCTATCTATCTATCTATCTATCTATCTATCTATCTATCCTCATACCTCCCCCATCTATCCTTGTTCCCCCACTCCCTCTGCCTCCACTGGATCTATCTAGTGATCTATATGGCCTAAGGGATTTCAGTGCACAGCTGACATTGAAATTCACTGGGATTTGGGTACCTAACTCCCCTAGCCTCTGTGGACAACCCCAGCTTCCCTGTGGATTGTCTCAACAACAGGATCCCTGACATTGCTCATCGGATTTATACCGAGAGTTACCGTCGTGGGTCCCTCACCCCGGCACTCGGTGGTCCTGAGCAGCTGTGCCCGCCTGTGCCGGCCCTTGTGGGGCAGGGGGGCAGTGGTGGCCTTACTGTTCTGGTCAATGGCTGGGTTGGGAGGGTGTGGGGGGGTGTCAGCTCCAGCCTGGGCGATGCTGTCCCACCCGGTGACTGCTGAAGAGGTGACGTGGCATGGCCTGTGGTGAGGGCTTCCCCTGCTACCTCAGGGAGGGGAGCAGCCAGACGGGGCCGGCTCCTGGTTCCCGCACAGCAGCCTGATTTCCCGGGAAGCCTGCTGCGCTGCATGCTAAATGAGCTGAGCTCTGGCACCTGTGTGGGAGAGAGCCTGGCCCAGCGCTGCCATCTCCCACCGCAACCTCATCCATCCACATGGCATGGGGGCACGCATACACTGAGACACAGCTACACACACAGAGCTACACCCCGACACACAGCCACATACACCCTGACACACAGCCACACAGAGAGCTACGTACACACCGCTGTACACATAGCTACACACTAATACACAGCTACACCCTGACAGAGCTACACCCCAACACACAGCCACATACACCCTGACACACAGAGAGCTATGTACACACAGCTGTACACATAGCTACACACTAATACACAGCTATACCCTGACAGAACTACACACACAAAGCTACACCCCAACACACAGCTACACACACTCTGACACACAGCCACACAGAGAGCTACGTACACACAGCTGTACACATAGCTACACACTAATACACAGCTACACACACATAGCTACACCCTGACAGAGCTACACCACAGAGCTACACCCCAACACACAGCCACATACACCCTGACACACAGAGAGCTACGTACACACAGCTGTACACATAGCTACACAGTTACACACCCAGAGCTACACCCTGACAGAGCTACACACTCATAGCTACACCCTGACACACAGACACATACTCAGACACACAGAGAGCTACATACACACAGCTGCACACATAGCTATACACTAATACACAGCTATGCACACACAGAGCCTACACCCGGACATACAGCTACACACACATGTACACACAGACAGCTACTCACACACAGCTACACTGACACACAGCTACAGACACGTAGTTACACACACAGCCACACACACAGCCACACCCTGACACACAGCTACACAGACACACTGCTACACAGAGAGACACACAGTTACACACACAAACCCTGACAAACAGCTACACAACACACAGAGGTACACACAGAGCTAGGCACATACACAGTTACACACTGACACACAACTACACACACAGAGCTCCACAGCTACGAACACACACAGCTACACCCACCTCAGCACACACACAGCTACTCAAACACAGCTACCCGCACACACGTACTCCCACGAACACACGTTCGGGGGCGCTGCGCTGGAGGGCCAGCTGCAGGGAAAGATCCCGAGACATGCAGGCTCCAGTCGGTTGGGCTAGGGACACATGTCCCCCCCACCGCAGCTCTGGTGCCAGCACGATAGTGCTCCAAGGGTGCATCTCACACCTGGGCACTAGTGTCTGGAATCACTGCCAGCCCTGAGCCAAGCCCCCGATGCCCCAGCCACTAGGCCACACTGCCAGGACTCTTCCAACATGACCTCCCTCCCCCACCCCCCAATGCAATGGGTCTGTAGTATTAACTGTCGGTCCCAGAGGGGGCCGGGACCTGCCTAGCTGGACGCAGGCACACGGCGAGGGACCAGCCAAGGGGCAGGTCAGGAGCTTCAGCACCTTGGACAGAGCTCGGGCTGCCGCTCCGGGGTGAGACCGGCAGGAGCAGAGAAGCCAGCAGCTCCCTGCCCACTCTGGCCATGCGGGCGATCCTGGGCTGTCTCCCCCCCACCACCGCCACCGCCTCTCCCAGGGGTACAGTCGGTGGGAGGCGAGGTGCCTTCTCCCTGGACACGCCTGGCACGTTCAGCATGGTGCGTGCCGTCCACTTGGGGATGGCTGGCAAAGCCAGCCCCATGGCAGGTGCCCAGCAGTGGAGCAGGCAGACGGGCATTGGATACACCTGGCTGCCCCCAAGGGGGCTACGATTTCCAGTGGGATCCTATTCACAAGTATTTTCCTTCCCCTCCAGGCCCTGTCTCCCTCAGGCCCTGCCGGGGACGCCCATCGACCGCCAGCCCAAGGGGTGCGGGGGCTGCTGATGCCCAGAGCCCGCCATGGCCTGCCTCCATGATACCCGGACCCCCTCCCCGTCCTTCGCCAGCTTCAACACCATCCTGACGGAGAGCTCCCTCCGTAAGCTGGACCCCGACACCTCGGACTGCACCCCCGAGAAGGACCTGACGCCCACGCAGTGCGTGCTGCGAGACGTGGTGCCCATCGACGGGGGCGGCCACAGCCCCACGCCCAGCGAGGAGACGCGCGACCAGTTCGCCAACAGCGTCCTGCAGCTGCACGAGAATGAGGCTGGCGGTGGGGGCGGGGGAGCTGGGGCAGGGGCCGGGAACCCCGAGGTGCGGCACACTCGTTACCACGCCGACCAGGTCCGGCTTCACTGCCAGACGGGCAGCGGCTTCCTGGAAGGGCTCTTCGGCTGTCTCAGGCCCGTCTGGACCATGATCGGCAAAGCCTACTCCACCGAGCACAAGCACCAGCAGGAAGGTGCGTGGCCCTGGCTGTGGCAGGGAGGGGCATTAATGGGACCCGGGCAACGGGCTGTAGGAGCCGGCCTGGCCTGGCCTGGTGACCAGCTGGGGGTGCTGATGGGCTGCTCCAGCTCTAAGTTGGATTCTGATCTGACCTGCACCAGTGCTCAATCAGGAGCAGCTCCATGGAGTCACTGGGCCCAATCCCCAGCTGGTATAACTCAGCCGAGCCCCATGGGAGTGACTGGGCCCGATCCCCAGCTGGTGTAACTCAGCCGAGCCCCATGGGTGTGACTGGGCCCGATCCCCAGCTGGTGTAACTCAGCCGAGCCCCATGGGAGTGACTGGGCCCGATCCCCAGCTGGTGTAACTCAGCCGAGCCCCATGGGAGTGACTGGGCCCGATCCCCAGCTGGTGTAACTCAGCCGAGCCCCATGGGAGTGACTGGGCCCGATCCCCAGCTGGTGTAACTCAGCCGAGCTCCATGGAGTGACTGGGCCCGATCCCCAGCTGGTGTAACTCAGCCGAGCCCCATGGGAGTCACTGGGCCCGATCCCCAGCTGGTGTAACTCAGCCGAGCCCCATGGGAGTCACTGGGCCCGATCCCCAGCTGGTGTAACTCAGCCGAGCCCCATGGGAGTCACTGGGCCCGATCCCCAGCTGGTGTAACTCAGCCGAGCCCTATGGAGTGACTGGGCCCGATCCCCAGCTGGTGTAACTCAGCCGAGCCCCATGGGAGTCACTGGGCCCGATCCCCAGCTGGTGTAACTCAGCCGAGCCCCATGGGAGTCACTGGGCCCGCCGGTATAAGTTGTCGGCACTGTAGTGCCATTAGAGTCACAGCGTGGCTCTCTGTCTCCCTCTAGTGGCTGGATCATGTAAGGCGGTTTCTGAGACTGCTATTGCAGCCAGCCAAGCCACGCTGGCTCGTGTCTGTGGAATCCAGGGGGTCCGTGTTTGATCCCAGCTGCCCCCCGGGACATGGCTGCAGGCCTGCTAGGACAATGCTGCTCTCAGTGTCGATTCCTACGGAGCCCCCCAGGGAGCGGAGGGAAGAATCTTGGAATAGTTAGAGGCTGGGCCCAGGCCCCTACCATCCCCATGTGCTCGGCTTTGTCTCTGACTGAAATGCAGCCACCTCTGGGGGGGAGACACAGCAGCTGTTTAACCTGCCAACGACCCGCAGCAGTCCAGGGCAGGAAGAGGAGACGCAGGACGTCATGTCCCCGCGAATCTGCCAGGAGAGGGGATGAGATTTAGGGGGCACAGAATGGAATCCTCCAAGCCAGGGCTCTGGGGTGAATTCCCCAGCTCTCGAGGCGAGCACTGGGGTCTGTAAGGGCAGGGCCTGTGGTCGGCGTCTCCCCAGGAGGAAGAGGAGGGGGAAAGATTAGATGGGGAAATATCAGCTCCCGTAAAGTCTCTCTTCCAGAGTCTAGCCCTACCCGGTCCACTTCCCCCAACAGCTCTGGCCCTCTCTGCCCAACCGGCCCTGCTCCCATCCCTCGCTCCAGTTCTGCCCAGCTGGGCTCCTTGCCAGGCCTCTGGCGTCTGTGGCTGGGGTCAGTCGAGGGGGTGGGAGGACAGGGATGGAGGCCAGGCTGGCCCCGAGCCCAGGCTGGAGTGGGGGCTGCTGGCAGTGACTTCCCTGCAGCAGTGAGCACGTCAGCAAGCGTGAGTGGGTGTGAGCGAGCATGACGAGTGTATGAGCCTGGGAGTGTGTGTCTGGGAGCGTGTGAGCCTGGGAGCATGTGCCTGGGAGTGTGTGTGTGTGAGTGTGTGCCTGGGAGTGTGTGTACGTGTGAGCATGTGCATGTGTCTGGGAGCGTGTGTGTGTGTGTACGTGTGAGCGTGTGCATGTGTCTGGGAGCATGTGCATGTGAGCCTGGGAGTGTGTGTGTGTGTGTGAGCGTGTACATGTGAGAGTGTGCCTGAGTGTGTGTGTGGGGGGGGGCATGCGTGTGTGAGCCTGAGAGCATGTGCCTGGGAGTGTGTGTGTGAATGTGTATGTGTGAGCGTGTGCATGTATCTGGGAGTGTGTGCATGTGAGCCTTGCAGTGTGTGTGTGTATGTGTGTACATGTGATTGTGTGCCTGAGAGTGTGTGTGTGTGAATGTGTGAGCGTGTGCATGGGACCATGTGTGTGTATGAGTATGTATGTGTGAGCATGTGCATATGTCTGGGAGTGTGTGCATGTGAACCTTGGAGTGTGTGTGTGTACATGTGAGCATGTGCCTGAGAGTGTGTGTGTGTGTGTGTGTGTGTGCCTGGGAGTCTGTGTGTATGTGTGTGTGTACATGTGAACGTGTGCGTGTGCCTGGGAGCGTGTGCCCGGGGTGGCTGGGTGCCTTTCTGAAGGTGGCAGGTGTGTTAGTGTGCATGGGGGATGTGATCGTTTTAGTGTGCGTGCACCTGTGTGTCTTTGCATGCAGCTGTGAGTGCATGCACACGCCTACATGTGTGTTAGTGAGTGAGCGTGCAGGTGGCGTGTGCCTGGCACACCGTGGGCAGCTCCCTCTGCCAGGCAGCCAGCAGCCCCCGTTTGATGGCAGAGCCAGCTCTGACACTGTCAGCTCCGAAAGGGCCGGGCCAGGACGTCTGATCCATGACGGTGAACCCCTGCACACGTATGCACCTGAAGGCCCCGATCCTGTGCAGGGAGGGAGATCCCGGGGCGGGGGGCGCTCTATGTTTCGATGGGGTGTGTGTGTGTGTGTCACGACTTGTGTCTGCAGGTGGGGCTGTGCCCACGGTTGTGTGCAGCTCCCTGGCCCGCTGGGCCTTGCGCTGAGCCCCATGGGGCGGGCTGCCTGGGCCCCACAGCACGAGAGATTCCACTGGGACGCGTGTTTGCAGCAGGCAACCCTAGGGGGGTCTGGGGCCTGTGAGATACCAAAGCCCCTGCTAGGGCCTGCCCCACGCCCTCCCGGGTTCTGGCCTATCACAGGGGCCGCAGCTCAGAGAGGGGAGGGGCTGGGACACGCTGGCCCTGTCAGCTCTGCTGGGGGGGGTCGCAGCTGCCACAGGGAGGGAAGCAGGAGAGAGCGAAAGTGCACTGCAGGGGTTGACAGATGTGCAGGGACTGTGCATGCACACTTACGTGTGCACACGTGTGTACACATGCACACTTGTACACATGCACCCACACGCATGCACTCACAGAAACACACATGTGCGTGCACACACACACGCACTAACCACAACCCAGGGACTCGCCTGCAGGTTTTAATCACCCAGATGTTCCTCTTCCTCCTTCTGGCTGCTGGCGGTCTCACCCGAACCGGAACGTGTGGACTTGAGGCCATGCCCAGAGTAGTGTTGGGGACACGCCCACGGGGAGAGAATCCGGATTCTCCTGCTCCACAAGCACCTGCCATTGGAGCAGGAGACTCTCCATGAGCTCTTAGCAGGGTAGGGCCTATGGCACACAGCAGGGCAGTGCTGATTCCATCCAGCAGAGGGCAGCAGTGCCTCCTCCCCAGACACAGAGTTGCAGGTTCACTGCGGTCACACTTTATGACCCAAGAAGGCTGGGAGCCGCTCTGCCTCAGCGTGGCAGGTGCCCTGGTGGGGGCAGGAGGGGCCTCAGGGTCCTGCGATCCCCTCACCGGTGGCTGTTTGGCCCTGATGCCTGGGAACTGATTCTGCAGAGCATCACTAGGGAGTGGTGCCCAGGGCAGGTGGAGTTGGCTCTGGGACTCCCCCAGCCCATCTCTGTGCCCAGGGCAGGTGGCATCGGCTCTGGGTCTCACCCTCCCCCAGCCCATCTCTGTGCCCAGGGCAGGTGGTGCTGGCTCTGGGACTCACCCCCTCCCCCATCCCTCCAGACACCTGGGAAGTGCCATTCGAGGAGATCCTGGACCTCCAGTGGGTGGGCAGCGGGGCGCAGGGTGCTGTCTTCCTGGGGCGTTTTCACGGCGAGGAGGTGGCGGTGAAGAAGGTGCGAGACCTCAAGGAGACGGACATCAAACACCTGCGCAAGCTCAAACACCCCAACATCATCACCTTCAAGTGAGTGCGGGGGAGGGAGCACCCCGAACAGTGGGAGAGACCCCCCAGCTCCTCCCATGGGGCAGCACCCACCTGGGGTAAACAAAACCCAGGGCACCCTCCCATGTACCCACAGTAATGCACACGCATGGGATGCAGGGTCCGTGGCCCTGCCAGGCTGTGCCCACCCCCAACCCCCATTTACACCCCATTGTGTCTGGGCGTGCAGTGGTGCCCGCGCTCTGGGAGGGGCACTCACCCAACAGCTGAGGCCAGGACGGGTGAGGGGCACAAGGTTCCCTAGGAGGGGCAAGGCCACGATGTCCCCACTATGCCCAACCAGACAGGCATCTCTGCCCAGCTGGCACCATCTGTCCCTGGCCAGGAGGAGGTGCCACCTCCTGCCCGGCTGGTTCCTACCCCGCCCTGCTCTCCTTCCCCTCAGGGGCGTCTGCACCCAGGCTCCTTGCTACTGCATCATCATGGAGTTCTGCGCCCAGGGGCAGCTGTATGAGGTGCTGCGAGCCGGGCGCAAGGTCACCCCCTCCCTGCTGGTCGACTGGTCCATGGGCATCGCAGGCGGCATGAACTACCTGCACCTGCACAAGATCATCCACCGCGACCTCAAGTCGCCCAAGTAAGTGGCGGCAACGAGAGCTGGCAGGGGGTGGGAATGGGCATGGGGCCTGCAGAGGAATGAGGGTCACGGATGGGCATGGGGCCTGCAGGGAAGGGGGCACAGATGGGCATGGGGCCTGCAGAGGAATGGGGGGCAGGGTGGGGCATGGGACCTGCAGGGGATGGAAGCAGGGATGGACATGGGGTCTGCAGGGGAAGGGGGGCAGAGACCAGTCTGGGTCCCGCAGGGGAGGGGGCACCCCCGGGCAAGGGCAGAGTCACCAGCTAGCGCTGTGAGGCCCATCACCCCCACCCCCAGCCTGCGCAAACCTGCCCATCTCTTCCCCTGCTGGTGAGTGCAGGAGATGCAGCCTGATCAATCTCCGGCATGAGCCATTCCCAGCCCTGCCAAGAGTGGAAACCCCCCAGCCCCACTTTGCTCCCTGGGGGGCCTCCAGGGACCCAGCGCCTGGGGTGCCAAGAGGCCTCAGGGACTGCCCCCTGCTGGTGGAGGGGATAGCACCCCCCCACCCATGCTGATCCCCTCTGTCCCCCACCCAGCATGCTGATCACCTACGATGACGTGGTGAAGATCTCGGACTTCGGCACCTCCAAGGAGCTGAGTGACAAGAGCACCAAGATGTCCTTTGCCGGCACCGTGGCCTGGATGGCCCCCGAGGTCATTCGCAATGAGCCCGTTTCTGAGAAGGTCGACATCTGGTGAGCGCCGGGCGCTGGGTGGAGAGGGATGGGGGGAAAGGTGGGGGGGTCTCCGAGCCCACAGCAGGGACTGGGGGGGTCGGAATTGGGAGGGCTCCTGGCCTAGGGCAGGAACAGGGTGGGGGGCGGAGGAAGGGATGGGGGTAGGACTTGGGTTGGGGGCTCCATCCCCTGCAATGGGGGGGCAGGGGGATCCTGGGAGGAAGATGGGTCAGGAGAGGGACCTGGACTCTAAAGGGATACAGTGCCTCAGTTTCCCTCCCCCGCAGCCTCTGCTCCTGCCCTGCAGCACTTTGAGGTCCGAGCCAGGGTGGGATTTGAGGGGGGATTTGGGAAGGGCCCACAGAAGTACTAGATCTGGGGCAGCTGGAGGGGTCAGTGGGGGCAGGAGTGTTTGGAGATTTGGAGCTGGGGGAAGCTTGTCCATGGATCGTAGAGTTCTCCCTGGCCTGGCCTGGCCACCAGCGGGGCGGGGGGGGGGCAATTGCTCTGCCCAGGCTGGCACCAGCTGCCTCCTCTCCCCATCATCTGGTGCCTTGGGGGGGGGGGGTGTGAGGGCGGAGGAGGGGCTGGGAGGGAGAAGCTGATTCTGGCATCCCCCCACTACCGGAGAGCCCCCCACCTCTGCTAACACGTCCCCTCCAGGTCCTTCGGGGTGGTGCTGTGGGAGCTGCTGACAGGCGAGATCCCCTACAAGGACGTGGACTCCTCAGCTATCATCTGGGGTGTGGGCAGCAACAGCCTGCACCTGCCCGTGCCCTCTGGCTGCCCCGACGGCTTCAAGATCCTACTGCGCCAGTGCTGGTGAGTGCCTCCAGTGACCCCCCAATGACCTTCCAGTGCTGGTGAGTGCCTCCAGTGACCCCCCAATGACCTTCCAGTGCTGCTGAGTGCCCCCAGTGACCCCCAATGACCTTCCAGTGCTGGTGAGTGCCCCCAGTGACCCCCAATGACCTTCCAGTGCTGGTGAGTGCCTCCAGTGACCCCCCAATGATCTTCCAGTGCTGGTGAGTGCCTCCAGTGACCCCCCAATGACCTTCCAGTGCTGGTGAGTGCCCCCAGTGACCCCCAATGACCTTCCAGTGCTGGTGAGTGCCTCCAGTGACCCCCCAATGACCTTCCAGTGCTGCTGAGTGCCCCCAGTGACCCCCAATGACCTTCCAGTGCTGGTGAGTGCCCCCAGTGACCCCCAATGACCTTCCAGTGCTGGTGAGTGCCCCCTGTAACCCCCAATGACCTTCCAGTGCTGGTGAGTGCCCCCAGTAACCCTCCAATGACCTTCCAGTGCTGGTGAGTGCCCCCAGTGACCCCCAATGACCTTCCAGTGCTGCTGAGTGCCCCCTGTAACCCTCCAATAACCTTCCAGTGCTGGTGAGTGTCCCCAGTAACCCTCCAATGACCTTCCAGTGCTGCTGAGTGCCCCCAGTGACCCCCAATGACCTTCCAGTGCTGCTGAGTGCCCCCTGTAACCCTCCAATAACCTTCCAGTGCTGGTGAGTGTCCCCAGTAACCCTCCAATGACCTTCCAGTGCTGCTGAGTGCCCCCAGTGACCCCCAATGACCTTCCAGTGCTGCTGAGTGCCCCCAGTAACCCCCCAATAACCTTCCAGTGCTGGTGAGTGCCCCCTGTAACCCTCCAATAACCTTCCAGTGCTGGTGAGTGTCCCCAGTGACCCCCAATGACCTCCCAGTGCTGGTGAGTGTCCCCAGTGTGACCCCCCAATGACCTTCCATTGCTGCTGAGTGCCCCCAGTAACTCCCCAAAGACCTTCCAGTGCTGGTGAGTGTCCCCAGTGACCCCAATGACCTTCCAGTGCTTGTGAGTGTCCCCAGTGTGACCCCCCCAATAACCTTCCAGTGCTGTTGAGTGACCCCCAGTGACCCCCAGTGCTGGTGCATGCCTCCCAGCGACTCCCCAGTGCTGGTGAATCCAACCTGACCCCCAGTCCCTCCCAGTGCTAGTGACTGCCCTAGCAACCCCCAGTGCTGGTGAGTGCCCCTCAACCCCTCCAGCAACCCCCCAGCACTGGTGAGTGCCCCCTGACCCCCAGTGCTGGTGAGTCCCTGTGACCCTGTGTGCTGGTGAGTCCCTCCCAGTGACCCCCCCCCCAGTGCTGGTGAGTTCTCCTGACCCCCCAGTGACCCCCCTGAGCGCTGGGGAGTGCCCCCCCAGTGCTGATAAGTCCCCTTCCAGCATCCTCCACAATAGCCCCCCTGGTACTGGTGAGCCTGGTCCCAGGCCCCAAGCTGGCAGGAGGCAGGACCCCCGTGGTTCACCCTCCCAGGCTGAGCCCCCCAGTGCTGCCCCCCCATTACCATGTGGGCCAGGTGCAGAGTCAGCCCAGAGTGGAGCAGTTGAATGCCCCCCCCCCCCGCGTCCTTCCTTCAGCTGTCCCCTCCTCCCCGGCCAGTGCCACATGCCAGGAGTTTGCTGGGTCTCAGCTCCATCCCCTGTAAGCCAGCTGCCCTATCACCCCACGTGAGCCAGAGGGCTCCTTGCTGGGGGTCCCTTGCCCGCCCCAGGACCCAACCCTGCCTCTGCCCCCCAGGAACAGCAAACCCCGCAACCGGCCGTCCTTCCGCCAGATCCTGCTGCACCTGGACATCGCCTCGGCAGATGTGCTCTCCACGCCCCAGGAGACCTACTTCAAATCCCAGGTGCGTCCCCCACTGCAGCCCCCATGCATCGCCCAGTCCCCCACCGCTCCCCCTTCTAGCCCCCCATGCACCACCCAGCCCCCCACTGCTCCCCATTCCAACCCCCCATGCACCGCCCAGTCCCCCCTGTTCCCCCTTCCAGCCCCCCACTCCTCCTTCCAGCCCCCCATGCACCGCCCAGCCCCACACCGCTCCTCCTTCGAGCGGTCCATGCACCTGCCCAGTCCCCCACTGCTCCCCCTTCCAGCCCCCCGCTCCTCCTTCCAGCTCCCCATGCACCACCCAGTCCCTCCCTGCTCCCCCTTCCATCCCCCATGCACCCACCCAGTCCCCCACTGCTCCCCCTTCCAGCCCCCCATGCACCCGCCCAGCCCCCCACTGCTCCTCCTTCCAGCTCCCATGCACCCACCCAGTCCTCCACCATTCCCCATTCCAGCCCCCCATGCACCCGCCCAGCCCCCCACCATACACCCTTCCATCCCCCCGCTCCCTCTTCCAGCCCCTCATGCACCCGCCCAGTCCCCCCTGCTCCTCCTTCCAGCCGCACTCTCCCCTCGCAGTCAGTGCTGCCCCCAGTGCCCCAGCAGGGGGTGCTGTTTGGAGGTTTAGTTGTAGACTCATATTCCCCCCTCCTCCCTCCCCCCCCCCCCCCCCCCCCGTGGCTTATTGAAGCCCCCAGGGCAGACCCAGGCCGGGGCTGGAGCAGCAATGAAAGAGCTGACCCCCGCCCCGATCCCTCCCCCCCCCCCCGAGGTGTCCTGCAGGGGGTGCCTGCTTGGCCCCGTGGCAGAGGGTCCCTGTCGTGGGACCGGTGCTGAGGCCCGTGTCGCCCCCTGCAGGCCGAGTGGCGCGAGGAGGTGAAGCTGCACTTTGAGAAGATCAAGTCGGAGGGGACGTGTCTGCACCGGCTGGAGGAGGAGCTGATCAACCGGCGCCGTGATGAGCTCCGGTCAGGGGGGCCGGGGCAGGGGGCATCCCACTGGGATGGTGGGTGGGGGTGGGGCAGGGATCTCCATGGCAGGGGATGTCCTGTTCAGATCAGGGGGCAGGGCAGGGCTCGGGAAGGCACAGGGCAGGGGTCCTCGGAGGGGAGGGGGTGACGTCCCATTCTGATGGGGGAGGGGGATCTTTGGCCCCCACCTCCAGCTGTGTGATTGACAGCTTCCCTGCCCCCCCCTCCCAGGCATGCACTGGACATCCGGGAGCACTACGAGCGCAAGCTGGAGCGGGCCAACAACCTGTACATGGAGCTCAACTCCCTCATGCTGCAGCTGGAGCTGAAGGAGAAGGAGCTGCTCAGGTGAGGGCAGCCCCCAGCCTGGGGGGTCCAGCCCCCCATCACTGGCCCCTCAGGGATCCAGCCCCCTATGACTGCCCCCCAGGAGAGGCCAGCCTGCCCATCACCACCTCCTGCACGGATCCAGCCCCCCGCCCATCACTGCCCCCTCAGGGATCCAGCCCCCCGTTACTGCTGATCTGGGGGGCCCAGCCTGCCCATCACCGCTCCCTGGGAGATCCAGCTCCCCATCACCACCTCCTGCAGGGATCCTGCCCCCCATCACTGCCTCTTGTGGAGGTCCAGCCCCCCATCGCCACCTTCTGTGGGGATCCAGCCCCTTCATCACTGCCCACTGTGGGGATCCAGCTCCCCCTCAACACTGCCCCCTGAGGGGCCCAGCCTGCTGATCACCACCTCCTGTGGGGAATCAAGCCCCTCAGCACCGCCCCCTGGGAGATCCAGCCCCCCCATCACCGCATCCTGTGGGGATCCAGCCCCCTATCACTGCCCACCTGGGAGATCCAGCTCCTCCTCATCATTGCCCCATGGAGGGCCAGCCCCCCATCACCACCTCTTGCGGGGATCTACCCTCTGGGGAAATCCAACCCCCCATCACCGCCCACACTGGGATCCAGCCCCCAATCAGCACCCCCTGTGGGGATCTAGCCCCCCCATTACTGCCCCCGGTGGGGATCCAGCCCCTCCTATCGCTGCCCCCATGTGGAGCCCAGCTTAACCCGCTGTGGAGTCCAGGGTCCAAACCCCCCATATCCAACCACCAGAGGGCTCCAACCCCTCATCACTGCCCCCCTGGGGGATCCAGCCCCTGATTCCCATCCCAAAGGGGGGGTTCAGCTCTCCAATCTCTGCCCCCCCAGGGATCGCCTGATCCCCCAACACACATGCATGGTCCCCGAAGGGCTGGCTCTTGGGGATTCCCCCCCATGAGCTCCCACCTGCTGAGTCCTATGAACTCAGTGGAGCTTCTACTGATTTACACCAGCTGAGGGTCTGGCCCCTGCAGGTGTGGGAGGAAGGAGTAAATGCTCCCCTCCCACCCCCATCCCCAAAACAGTCCTCGGGCCAATTCCTTCCTGACCTTGGAGAGGGACAACTTTATGCCTTGGAACATGAGGGCGAAGGAGCATTAGTCTGATCTGGGCAATGGCGGGGAGGGTGCAGTGCCCAGGCCACGGCTGAGTCTGACGGGGGCAGTGCCCAGGCCGGGGCTGAGTGTGACGGGGGCAGTGTCTGGGACGGGGCTGAGTCTGACGGGGGGGGGCAGTGCCCGGGCAGGGCTGAGTCTAACAGGGACAGTGTTCGGGCACAGCTGAGTCTGACGGGGGCAGTGCCCAGGTGGGGCTGAGTCCGATGGGGGCAGTGCCCGGGCCGGGGCTGAGTCTGACGGGGGCAGTGCCCGGGCAGGCCTGACTCTCTCTCCCTGGCAGGCGGGAGCAGGCGCTGGAGAAGAAGTACCCGGGGCTGTTCAAGCCGCATGCATCACGCAGTCTCCTGCACGGCAACACGGTGGAGAAGCTCATCAAGAAGAGGAACGTGCCCCAGAAGCTGTCGCCACACAGCAAGCGGTGAGGGGCCCGGCCTGGGGCCGCAGCCACACCCCTCACCTTGGGGTGGACGGGGGTCAGGACTCCTGGGTGCTGGCCCTTGCTCACTGTGTTATGAGGAGGGACAAGCCCCTTCCCCCTCTATAATGACCTGGGGGGGGCGGGGCTGTGAGGTGGAATCACCACTAGGCACCTGGGGGGAGACTGAGGCTCAGGGAGGTGGGGGCGGGAGATGGGGGGGCTGAGGCTCAGGGAGGTGGGGGAGGGAGGGGGCTGAGGTAGAGGGAGGTGGGGGAAGGAGCTGAGGCACAGGGAGATGGGGGCGAGAGATGGGGGGGCTGAGGCTCAGGGAGGTGGGGGAGGGAGGGGGCTGAGGTAGAGGGAGGTGGGGGAAGGGAGATTGGGGGGAGGCTCAGGGAGGTGGGGGAGGGAGCTGAGGTAGATGGAGGTGGGGGAGGGAGGGGACTGAGGTACAGGGAGGTGGGGGGAGACAGCTGGAGGGGAGCCGAAGCACTGGAGGTTGGGGGAGGGTGTGGGGATGGGAAGTGAGGCACAGGAACATGGGGGAGGGAAGCTGCAGCGGGAAAGGAGCTGAGGGTGGGGGAGCTGAGTTGGGGGAAGATGGAGGGGGGCTGAGGGATTGGATGAGGGAGGGGCACTTGGCTTGGGCAGAGTGAGGAGATGCAGGGATTGGGGACAGGGATCAAAGAGGGGCACAGGAAGCGGGGAGGGGAAGGGTGCAGGGCTCGGGGAGGGATTGGGGCACAGGGACTGGCCCCCCTGACCCGTGCTGTCCCCCAGGCCGGACATCCTGAAGACGGAGGTGATCCTGCCCAAACTGGACTCGGCCATTGCCCAGGTGTCGATACCCGCGTGCCAGAAGGGCCCCACCTCCCCGGGCCGGAGCCGGCGGGCCAAGGCGCGCTACCGCAAAGCCAGCGCCAAGGGCAGCTGCGGGGAGCTGGCAGGGCCCCGGGTCCCAGAGCCGGCGGATGTGGGCCACCAGCTGGAGACCTGTGCCGCCCTGCGGGGGCTGCAGCACGACCTGCTGCGCCGGATGTCCTCGTCCAGCCCTGACCTCATCAACACCACCCTGGAGGCCGGGGCCAAGAAAGAGGGGGCCCCTGCCGGGCCCGAGTCGCCCCCGGCCGAGCAGCCCCGCAGCGAGACCCCCAGTGAGGACACGGCCTCTGTGCCCTTCTCCAGCAGCCCCGACTCGCCCTCCTCCAAGCAGGGGGCCGTGGGGCCAGCGGACAAGAGCCACCGGCTGTTGGGCCTAGCCCAGAGGCTGCAGCCAGGCGAGGAGCCCGACAAGGAGGCAGGCGTGGCGGGCAAGGCGGCCAAGGCCTGTGGGATGCCACAGCAGCATCTGACACCTGCAGCGCTGCTGTACCGAGCAGCCGTGACCCGGAGCCAGGTGAGCGCGGCTCAGCGGGGGCTGGGCCTGGGGGGCGCGTGGCGCCTGTGTTGATTTAAATGGGTTGACTGTAGGGGGCAGTAGCGGACTGTTGGTTGTGAAGCCGATTGCCTGTACGGGGTGCATGCAGCGTAGGTGGGACTGGAACACTGCGCCCAGCTCTGGGGTGTGCGTTGTATGGGGGAGATTGGAGGAGCCACAAAACTGGCCGCAAGGTGGAGAAGATGCTGGCAGCGAGGGGCTCAGCAGAATGTGGCTGGAGACATGCCTCAACCAGGGCTCCTGGGCCCATCGCAGGGGGGACCAGGCACTGAGGGGCTCCTCAGTCGAGTGGAGACTGGGCAGGACGGGAACCAACAGCTGGAGTTTACAGCCACTGGCTGCAGGCCCAGCCGGACTGCCCGTGGGGAAAATGGGTCAGAGCCAAGTTACTGGGCTCCTGAAGGGGCTGACGGGGGGAATTCGCTGGCCTGGGCTACCTGGTTTGGCTTCTTCCCCCACATCCCTCAGCATCCCCATCCCTGTGCCCCGCTCCAATCCGTCAGCTCCCCTCCCTGTGGATCCACAATCCCTGTGCCCCTCCCCAGTCCCTGTGTCCTCCCAATCCCTGGGCTACTCCAGTCCTGGGCTGTCCCCGCAGCTCTGCCCGTGCTCCACAATCCTGACACGCAGCCTCCTGCTAGGCCAGCCCTGGGCTAGCCCCACCGTTCTGCTGGTGCCCCTGAAACCTGATCACAGTCCCCCCTGCTAGCCCAGCTCTGAGATCTGGTTGTGCGAGTCGGTTCCATTACCATCCAAGGGCTGGGCAGAGTGAGTAGGTTGCTGGCTGTCACGTGGCTGTCCTGGCTGGAGACAGCAAGCGGGTGTCCCGGCTCTGCAGGGCAGCCTGTGCCCTCCTGCGCCCATGGGGTTCACAGCAGCCCAGGAGGGGGCGGGTCCAGCTAACATGGCTCTTCTCTGCCTTCTGCTCTCCAGAAGCGAGGGGTCTCGTCCGAGGAGGAGGAGGGAGAAGTGGACAGCGAGGTGGAGCTGCCACTGAGGCAGAGGTGGGTATGGGCCTGGGCTCCTGAACCTTCAGCACCAGAGCTCGGCCATGTGGCCTTTCTCCTCTGCCATTGGCCTGCCGTGCCCGGTGGGCTCTGGTGCAGGGCAGGGGTCGCTGTGGCATGTGGGTGTTTGTCACCCTCTATGGGGCGCTGTAATAGTGCCGGAAACTGCTCCTTGGACCATTAGCCATGGTCTTAAGCACTAGTCGTTAGAGCAGGGCGGGGCTGGGAGCCAGGATGCCTGGGTTCTTTTCTCAGTTCCGGGTGGGGAATGTAGGGTCTAATGGCTAGAACAGAGGGAGGACGCCCCGAACGCCTGGGTTCTATCCCTGGCTCTGTCACCGACCTATTGTACGGCATCGAGCTCACTGAAGAGTCTCTGGGCCTCAGTCCCCAGCAGGGACAACGCCCCCCACTGGTGGGTGATGGGGGGCTGCTCTGCTGACAGGTGGCCCCAGGGGCTGAGCAAGCGCCAGTCGCTCTCCACCTTCAGCTCAGAGAACTTCTCGGACGGGGACGGCGAGGAGGGGAACACGAGCGACGCGTCACCCAGCGGCACGCCCGACGTGGCCAGCACCAACACAGGCGAGCGCTCCGACGACATGCTCTCGCAGAGCTCCGAGATCCCGCTCGATGCCCTGGCCCACTCCGACGGCCTGTCCGAGAAGGAGGCCGCTGTCCAGCACGTCAAGAGCCAGCTCAGTGCTGAGCAGAACCCCGCTGAGGTGAGTGCCCCCCCTGCTGGGGGCTGCGGGGTGCAAGGGCTCGAGAGAGGGTGGGGGTCCCTGTGCCCCCCTGCTGGGGCTGGGGGGTACAGGGGGTTGAAGCGGGAGGGTCACAAGAGCTCCCCCTGTTGGGGACTGTGGGGGGGTACAATGCGTTCAGGGAAGGGGAGTCCCGAATGCTCCCCCTGCTGGGGGATGTGGGGAGTGCCAGAGGTTCCAGGGGACGGATTCCTGGGAGCTCCAGGTGGTGCAGGGGCTCCAAGAACCTCTGGTTGGTGATGCCCATAAGAGTGAGCCCTGGGTTCATCAGGACTTGCAGAGCATCTTGCCCCGCAGTGGGGCCCGTCTGCCTAGGGAGATCACATTGGGTGGAGGTAGAGCAGCGGTTTGGTTTGGCATTGGAGGGGGGGGGGTGCCAGCTCCCCCCTCTCCCCATCTGTGCTCTGATCTTGCCTCTCCCCCGGCTCCGGACCAGACTCCCTCCGCGTACGAGGACTCGGACTGTGACAGCGCCGAACTGGACCACTCGGGCAGCGGAGACATGCACAGACTGCCAGCCGCCCCCAGCTCGTGATGGCCCGGCCTCCCCCGCGAGGTTGTACAGACCCCCAGATATTTATATAAATAATCTATAAATCTCTATATAAAGCTATATAATGTATAATCTACCCAGAGGCAGCGCCGGAGCCAGCCGGAGCGGCCCATGCACTGAATTCACCTCGGTCCTGATGGACAGACTGAGGGGGAGGGGGGGAGTCTCTCGGGTGCTTGGGGGTTAGCCTTGTACAGCTGAAGACCAAGAAATGCCCCATGGCGTCGGACTCCTGGCCAGAAGGGCCCCGTGGCACTCATGCCAGCTCAGAGCAGGACCGGCCCATGATGGGCAGTGTCTGGAAACAGGACCAGGATGCACTGGGGCAGCGGCTGGAATGCGGGGGAGCATAATCCCCCCTCCCACCACCATCTGCAAAGCTGAACCTAAGAGAGGCGAGATGTGGCGCTGTCCGGGCGCTTATTCCGAGCAGACCCGTTGGCAGGCTGGGTCCGGCCGTGAGCTCGGCAGGCGCCGGAGAGGGCTGGCAGGCAGTGTGGTACCCTGTGGGCAGAGGTGTGCAGGTTGCCACGTCGCAGAGATCATGTGGAAGCTCCTTCGAGACCAGTCAAAGCCCAGTGGAGCAACCAACTACCCCCAAAATCTGCCCAGCGCAGCAACGCACCAGGCTGGGGCAGAACCTCAAGCCAACCTGCCCCCAGGGGCAGAACTGCCATCCCAGCCACCCCAGGCTCCTGCTCCCAGGCAGACCCTAGATCCAAACCTCCTGCTCTGCAGCAGCCGCCCCCCTTCCCCAGCTCAGCACCAAGCAATTCTGGGCCCGCCCCAGGCCGCGGCGGCGCTGACGGCTTTCGGGCCAAGGGAGGATGGGGGTGGCCACGCTGCCTCCTGCTGGTACCCACATGCACTGCACTTTTTGTTGGTGTTAATTTATTTTAAACGAATGTTTACATTTGCACTTGTGTCCTGGTTGGAACAGGGAGGGGTGGAGCCTGGGGGTGGGACTTAAAGGGTGGGCTCTGTGGGGCTGCTGACTCCTCTGAGCCTGTGTTGGGGGGGGCAGCCCCCCTTCCCCTGTTTATGTAGCTGGGTCCCTCCTGTTGGGCTGTTTCTCAGGTGAAAGTCCCGTCCCCCCCCCTGCACCCCTTTCCTTCTGGAACTGTTTGTCCTCGCTGCTGAGTGTTTGGGCCCCTTGGGTGCCCCCCCGCAGTGCAGGTGTGGAGAGCAATGAGCCCGGCATGGGATCGGTGTGGGCTGCCCCCCAACCCCAAAGCTCCATGTGGATGATCAGCATCAGCCCTGCTGGGCCTTTAGGACCTGGCCCCGGGCCGTACGGGTTGGGTTCCGAGCAGCTCATTGGGCTATAGGGTGACCAGACAGCAAATGTGAACAATCGGGGGTGGGGGGTAATAGGAGCCTATATAAGAAAAAGACCCCAAAAGTAGGACATCTGGTCACCCTATTGGGCTACCTGCTGTCACGCTGGCAGAGATCCTCGGGCAATGGGCCGGTTGGCCCGTCAGAAACCCGGCTGCAGAGCCCAAGGCCCTGTGCCTCCCCAGCCCACGGGAGTCTTTCCACTGCCCTGAAGGGGAGGTGGCTTGGGCCCTGGGGGCTATCCAGGGAGTGGGGGTGGGGTTTGTTGTAGCTTCTGCCCCCCAGCCCTGAGCTTCCTGCCTGTTTTTTAACCTTGCTTGATGGGGCATGTTTCAACTGGCACCTCCCGGGGTTTCTGTAGGTCCTACATAATAGCATTACAAAGGGAAACGCAGTGGGCATTGGCGGGAAACCCCTCAAGGCCACTAGGGACAGCCCCACACCCCATCAGTCAAAGCTCCTAGTTTCCCTGGGTAGCCCCTGGCTGGCCTAGGGTCCCAGCAAGGGGGCAGGCGGTGGGGTGGGGGTGGGGGCTAACAGTTAAATGCCCCCAATCCCATGTAGCACATTCACCAGCACTGGACTAACCTGCCCCACCCATACTTGCTTCCTGGTCAGCATGGCTGTGGGTTGGGCTCACCTGATGCCCAGGCTCCAGGGGGGTTTTCAGGCAGGGTGCTGCAGGGCCGAGTTCCCCCGCCTGTCAGGTTCGTGGCTAGGGCGGTGGCAGCCTGTGGGCAAGCAGCCGTGGCTTCTCCCCGCAGGCAGGCCCAGCGGGCTGACGCATGGAGCTTTGCAGCTTTCCGGCCACAGGGAAGCTCCCCCTCCCCCCAACAAAAATCCATACCTGGCCCCCCACAACATAGGGTAGGCCAGGTGCCTCTCATCTGCCCCTTGTGGGGGAAAGGAGCATGTTTTGTGCTGGTCATGCACCTGCCCCAGCGAGCTCACCCACTAATAGAAAGGCAGTTAGTCCCTGTGGCTGGGACCCTGGGGCCCTTCTCTAGCTCTGCCACTGGCCTGCTGGGTGACCTCAAGCAAATTGTTTCCCTTCCCCTGGCCTCAGTTTCCCCATCTGTACAATGAGGCTCATGATAGGACCCTGCTTTGCAAAGACAATAGCTGGGTATTATTAAAGCAACAAGGGGGGAGGAAGGGAAACAGCAGCCCAGGGAGGGGGCCTTGCCCTAAAAAGGTCACCCAACAGGTCACATGGCAGACACAAGAGCCAGCCGCAGCCCCTGTGCACCAGCAACCAAGGCCCCCAGCAGCCTGAGGGGCCAGGGGAGAAACAGACCACGGCCAAGAGGTAGCACTGAGGGCCATTTTTTAACCCAAACTTTTTTGGGGGCAGGGGGCTGAAAAATGCAGATTTAGGGACACCCAAGAGGTTTGCCAATTTGGGGTGGTGTCACCAAATTTGGTTCCCCCCCAAAAAAAATCCAGAAAAAAATAAACATGAAACCTTTTTTTGTTTCAAAATGACTTTTTGGTCCCACATCCCACCCCACTCTGGCCCAGCCCCAGGGTGGTGCTTGTCCCTTTGGTTCTCCTCAGTGGCCTGCTTCTCTCTCCCCCCCCCCCCCCCAAAAAAAAAAAAACAAAAAAACATCTGCTTCTGCCTCCCTGCTATGCAAAGTGCTCCAGGGCAGCAGCTGGGGGGCAGGGCTGAGAGCACCTGCTGTACCTGGCCTAAAGGCAATCATCTGTGCAATGGCTCTGCCCTGCCAACAGAGGGAGCTGGGAAGGAAAAGGCCTCCACTCCTGCAGGCATGTGCCTGTTCACCATGTGCAGAGGATGGAGCACCACATGGTCCAGCCCCAGGCAGCATGGACACGAGAGGGAAAGCCCCCTTCCTTCCAGCAGTGGGAAAGGATTGAACAGAAGGTACACAGCCCTGCCCTAGGCTCTGAGTAGCCAGGCTACCTGGAGAAAGCTCCACCAGGCTACAGCTAAGCTTTGCCAGGTGACAGCAGCACCTGGCTGTGCTCCTGGAGGACTGGGCAGGTGGCAAGAACTGCACCCAGGCTGGTCCAGTCATTGCCTCCAACAGTTACAGCCAGGAGGAATTCCTGTAGGCCACTGGGGGACAGGCAGCCAGACCTGTAACCCAGTTGCCATGTAGCCTGCTGGCTGTGCACTAAGCTCTCTGTACAGCAGTTTTCTAGCACTTTGGAAGGGGGGGGGGGGGGGGAGAGAGAGACAGTGCAGCTCTAGTGGGGGACACCACTTAGTGGATGTTGAGAGAGCTCAGCTCCATTTGAGTTGGTGTTTAAAGCTGCACCCAGCTAGTCCTGGTGCATTAGAACACGGAACACTGCACGAGGAAGATCTGATGAGCAGGAAACCAGCCGGACATTTTAGTCTTTAGCCTCTTGCCTGCAGTTGTCAGACACAGCCCTCACCCAGACTTTGCTCCACAACTCCCCCTTGGCAGCTGCTTTCCAGAGAGCTAAGTTCTTCCCTCCAGCCCACTGTTCTTAACACAAATCTCTTCCCCAGCCCCCTCCCCATTTCCCAGAAGGGGAGACAGTAGAGCCATGGGGAGCTCCCATCCTACCCCACTTTTGTCATTCTTCCTGTGGAAGGCAAGTTCTCACTCCCTCAGGCAAAGCCATACCTTGACCAGTTGGGATACCCGTTCTCTACACCTCTGTGACATACATCAGTGTAAGATAGCTCCTGGATGTAGTCTGTCTGTACGGTTCTACCACTGCTAGATGAGTAATGACACCGATTTCAATTAAAGACCATTTTGTATGCAAAGTGCTGGCAGGTGTGTTATTGATGCAGCAGGGGCTGGGAAGGATGGTACCCCACGGGCCCACAAATCTCCTTGTGCCACAGTGGGCAGCTGAAGTAGGGGCTAACAACCTGGGCATCAGAGGCTACCAAGCTCTTTTCAGTAAGGCTGAAGACAGAAGTCCCAGAGCTTTGGCATTTTAGCCCTGTGTTTTGCTGGGGCAGGCCAGTCTAGCACTGTTCTTGGGGTGAAGGGGTGTGTGGTAAGGCCTCTGCCCTTAGCCCCCAAAAGGATAGATTCCCTCCCAGAAACTGACAGCACAAGGCTGTTCTAACTGGAGCTGGGCCCAGGCCACACCCCACCATTTAAAACCAATGTTTGGGAGAGTAAACCTGTCAGGAAGCCTTGCCCTCAAGGGGAAGGGAGTGAGCATGCAGTGTATGGTCTAGCCCTGGATGGGATTCTTTAGCAATTGGTTTAGCTGGGCCTTGCCTTTGGGTCTCACCCCCAGCCATCTAGCTATGGATTAAATGAGCACGGAATGTGGGGTTCACTCCTACCTCTGGGACTGGTGCTATCAGATCCGATCCTCCTACCCCTTGAGGCAGAGATCTGCCAGGTAAGCTGAAAGGAGCGAATGTCAGTGGGAGTGCATAACTCCTTCTGGCTTCCGACATGACAGCACAGGACTCTGCCGTGGGAATGAATCATTTAGTCAAATGGCCCAACAAAAGACAGTCAGACACGGGAAATCAATTAACAAAAATCATCCAGTTTCTATTCACAAGGAAAAAAGCTCCAGTCCATCTTTTTATTTTTTTTGAAAAATTTCCTGACATTACAGAACTAAACTGAAATGTATTAATATTCCACTCTTACATTTCATGACAAACAGAAAACTTCATGAGCCAAAAAAGGGAAAGCTTATAAAACTAAGATATGAATCTCAGCATTTTAACAGCTGAACAGAGAAAGGAATTAAAATGCTGTAATTAAAAAAAAATCATGAGTGGATGGGTAAAGCGTGTAGAAACTGAAATTTACAAACTAGTTAAAACCTGGAATCTGACTGCTTAGAAACTACACAGATGGATCATGGGGATGAACAGCAGAAGGGGTAATGAGTGAGGCATTTGCATTGTCCTAGCTGCTTCCCATTCCACCAGTCTCCGAAGAAAGCCTGGAAAAAAGCAGAGATGGGACATTTAATACAGACTTTGCCTAGGATACTGCATGAGCTTCGAGAAGGATGTGACATCTCCCACCCAGCTACATCCAACAGCGCCAACCTACACCAGGTCAATTCTAGAGGGTTAAAGCTGGGTTCTACTTGGGCACCTTCAAGAGCATAACATGTTGGGACCTGCTAGAGCTGTTTGGGAGTCCAGCCCAAGCTGTGGGCGCTGGGTGTTACTTGAGCACTATCAGCCCCCAGAAGCCCAAGGTCCTGTTGTTCTAGGTGCTGCATGACCAGGCGTGTTGAGGTTTGTTCTCCAGGACTGCCTGGAGAGGCACAGAGACCTCATGGTTGAGGCAGTTTTGGTGCTTTGTCAGGCCATCACTGCATCGAGTGGCCAGTTACAGAATGACAAGAGACTGGGCCACACTCCAGCAGCAGCTCCTTCCTCTGAAAGAGAGATGGCACTGGATTCCCGACTCCCTGGTGACAGCCGAGAGTCCCCGACAGCCTTCCCCAAGAGCAGGCTAGCTTGCAGGATTGAACTCTGGGCTCCTGCTAGGGTCACCAGGAGTCAAGAGCACTGTGCATCACTAGCCCCTGACCCCCATCAGACTTGAACCTGCATGTGGATTTGGTTTGCATTAGCGGGATCAAGAAAGGAACATCTGGAGGGAGATTAGCACAGCTGGATTAAGCCCCTCCCCCATAGAGGTGCTTGAGGAGGCAGCATTAGCCAGCTGCATCCCTGGGCCACTGGTGAGCACTTTCCAGCTAAGCGGATTAGCAGCAACAGGGTGACTGTGGGCTCCCTAGAAGTGGGTCCTTGAAGTCTAACAAGGAATTAACAGCACAGGAGAGTTGTCCCATGTTGGGTCCTGGAAGACTGGAGTGGGGAAACTCTTCCGGTAGCCAGAAGTCCAATCTAGAAGTGATCTTGGATGTAGGTCTCTGCTAGACACCACCTCTGTGACTAGTGCATCTGCCTGCCTCTATCCCTACAGCCAAACAGTAAGTCTACAATGACACCTCCCTATTCCCCACCCCGCAAAGACAGACCACCTTCCCCCACTGCAGAGTCTACCACCAGGTCTGAGACGCCACATTTTCCAGCCTGGCAGCTGGAGGAGCTGAGCAGTTGGCACATTTAGCTGTTTACAGAGGACTCTGATGTCAGTGACAGCAACTCAGCATCTTGGAACCATCATTTAGGTGCCAGCCAGGCACCAGGGTTTAATATTTTGGCCTTGGTCTATCACTGAGTCATCGCAGCAGCAGTTTATTCCTGCCAAGTCTGAGCCAAGCTCCATGGGGAAAAGGGGCAGACCCTCTACCACCTTTGGTCAGGGCAGGGCTTTAGTCACTGGTTTGCCATGTTTTTCAAGACAAGTCCATGGAGGCACAAGATGTGGCCATGGAGTAAAAACCACCACCAGGAATTACCACTTGGAGCTAGGCTGGAGTGGAACCAGCTAACTCCCCACATCCCCACCCCATCCTGTGAGGGGCTTGGTTGTGAAGGGCCAAAGGGAGGCAGTATTGCAGCATGGTTTTAGCCAGTCGAGTTATAACCCAAGTCAGGCAACTTACCTTGGTCTGACATGTGCCAGTCTCCAATGCTAATACTAGTTAGTGGAGTGGCCTGGCCTGATCAAAGGATGCAGATGGCTTCATGCAGAGAGAAGATTGGACAGCCACTGCTTAGTCCCACCTCAAGGACTAGATTAGTTTCCCTTTCAATAAAGGGGCAGCCAGGATATTCAATGCTTCAGCCCAGGCCTTGCATGCTACCGTGACAGACATTTGTACTTCAGGGGGTGTACAATAGAGGTGGTACTTTTTCCCCACATCAGCTGAAGAGAAATGTAACTATGAAGCAGGCGAAGTGGAGCTGCCCTGTCCGGTCACCTCAGCATTGGGTCTTGAGGGAAGGAAAGTTCACAGGTGTTGTTCCAAATGCTCAATACAAGTGTATTTCACAAACAGGTTGTGAGTCTCCAGGGACAGGCCCCTAATGTAGGGGGAGAGGACCCAGACCCTGAACAGTGGCAGGGCCTTGCTGGACTGCTCTGCGGGGAGACCCACCCAGTTTTTGGCAGGCAATTCTAAGGATGGCTGGGCACCTACAGGCTAGGGCATTTCCTTGGGGCCCTTGGACAAGCTACTCATCTCCCTATGCTGCATGACATCTGGAATGGAACAAAGGGATCCCACATGAGATTCTGGCCTCAAACTTCGATGGGATCAGCAGGGTCTCCACAAACGTGTGAAGGAGCCCTGTAGTCTGACTGCTAGAAACCTTCAAGGAGGCTGCCTTCAAGCCAGCAGGACAGGGGAACTTGGTCCCTGCTGACAGAAGAATTCAAGGCACTTCAAGTACCTGTAAAGGGCAGCTGGGGATGGTCAGCTCCCTGGGAAAGCTGTGTTAAGAGGAAGCAGCTCCCTGCACCACAGTGGGCTCAGACAGAAGCCAAGACTGAGGGCTCCAAAGCTGGCCCTCAGTCACCCCAGGTGTAAGATACCCCAGCCCAGAGGGGACCCCTTAAGGGCTAAATTTCAGAACCCAGCACATCTGGCTGACAAATCCTCAGCAGTCAGACCCCAAGCTCTTGCTCATGTGGGATAGAGCCTCCCAGAATTCAGTCCTGATCAGAGCAGGTCTGCTCTTCACCAGCCCTCCCACTGCCCACACGGCTGCTGAGCCTCTCACACTTACTCAGAGCTTCGCACCTGTAACTCAAAGCAGCATTAGCAGTTTTACAGAGGGGGGAGGTGAGGGCAAGGAGAATAAGTAACTTGCCCAAGGTCAGAGCAATTCAACAGCAGCAAACAGAAGTCACCTCCCCACCCCTAGTCTGCTACCCTGCCTCTGTTTCATGGCTAACCTGCATTGCAGAAGTTTGACACCCAGCCTGGGACAGGGCAGCAGAAGGGAGGTGGAGCAGCCAGATTAACAACTTTCCAGCACACCCTATAAAACAGACTCTACAGGCCTGAAGCTGGGTAAAGAGTGGATAATCTTTACTTAACGTGGTTACACTACATCACAGAACAGTGCAAGTTACAGCTGAGTTAAACTACCGCAGAAATGAAAGCCGCCCGAGGATTCGCACTAGTCAAGAATTAAGGGCTCAGTAGGCCAGCTTGGAGATCAAGGGAGCCCATTAACTGTTCCCACCAATGGGATCGAGCCAATCCCACCTGTCTCATAGGCAGCTGCACACTGGACTCCAGACTGTGCCCTAATCCTTCCCCCACCCACCCACCCCCAGTCCTATGCTAACAGTTCCATTTTTAGTCACATGACAATCTAGCAAGTTCCAAGCAGCACTGGTCAGTCTCACATGTTGTCTCAGGGTTTAGTTTCAAAAGTGCCAGACAACCCACTGAAAGCCAGCCTCTGAAGTGTGGCAGCCCCAGGCTAACAAGCAGGTGTCCTGCGCCCAGCAGAGGGGAGAGGAATTCTGTACTTTTCACTGAACAAGACTCACTGAACTACTGTAACAAGGCATGGGGCCACTGGGTCAGCACCGGCTAGTAGCTCCTCAAGAAGGAGCATAAAGACAGCCACTTTGGTCCCGCTCTGCCCTGGGATAACCAATAGCCTACAGAGCAGGAGGAATGCTAATGGGTCATTTCCGACTCCAGGGGAGGCAGGTGGTATACACCTGTGGGGAAGGAGTGTCCCACGTCAGATCTCTATTTCAAAGGCACCAGAGATATGCAACAGCTGTTTCCAGACTGGATCACCCAGTGCACACAGGTATGAAATGACTCTGGGACAATGAATCAGAGGCAGTTGGTGCCTTTAGGGTCTCAAGGCCTTTAACCCACAGCTGGTTGTGGTACTGTAGTATCTGATATTTGACTAGAAAGGCAGGTAACCGGCCCTGAGAAGTGACTACTTACTTTAGGCTATCTGTAGTCCCGCTACAGCGCAGGGAATGAAGCAGCTGTGTTTTGCCTAACTTCTAGAACCCAGTACTGGTGGAGTTGGCCCTACCCGAGCAACACTTCGAATAGCTCCAGCTGTACCATTCGTTTTAGCACTAGTACAGTCTTGTTTGGTTTCTGTTCTGTCTGGGGTGGGGGGAGTCCTGTGGCTTGAACCTCCAGGCCTCCCAGAGCCATTCTGTGCTCTATGGGGGTGTGAACAGAGCTGCTGGGGGAATTTAGGGTAGGATTCCTCTAGAACAGTGGTTTTCAATCTGGGGGTCTGCAGAAAGTATAATATTCCCAAAGAAGTCTGCACTAAAATTTTGAATGGAAGGAGTCTGAAAATGAAGTGGTTCAAGACCACTGCTCTAGAACAAGTTGTTCCAATGACCAATGTCAATTCAAACTATGCTGGGGTGCTTACCTGCTGACCTCACAAGAGCTACCGAGGATCCAGGAGTTTTAGCTCCCTGCTCTTGAATAGGAGCATATCTTCCTCATGGTACTGATTAGAAGTGTGGGCTCCCAACACCCGCCTCTAAAGGCGGTCTAGGAATCCCTCCATGGCCGTGTTCATCCAGCATAGGGGCAGGGATTCACATTTGAGCTCATTGCTCAACTCTGAGCATGGTTAGAGTCTGGCCAGAGGTCAAGGGGCACAGGGCATTTAGAGGGGCATGCTGACAATTGTCAGGTGCACAGCTGATTTGTCCCTATCACATGGGGAGGTGTAATTCCTGGTCCCCCTCTCCATTCCAGCACACATCAGCTATCCAAGCAGATACTCTGTGGCAACTTTATTGCAAGTACAGACATCAAAGAGACAGGTTTGGCTGATCAGCCTCTTTAGCAACTTAACCAAAATGCAGTTAATTGAGAATCTTTTATTCATTAAACAGACCCTCCTAATCACATTTTCTTCATGTAGCAATGCAAACAAGCTACTAAAAGCAACAGCTACGACTACATAAAAATCAAGGAATTAAACAGATCACTAGACTCCAGGACTTGTTAGAATACTTGTTAAATTGTCTCTCGACCTACTGAAGGTCACCAGCAAAAAAAAACTCCATTCTAAGAAATCACAAGCTCACTTTTTTTTTTTTTGAAGTAAAAAAATTCTTCCAAGGCTCCTCTATGGGATCCCCAGGCTGACACCAATCTGCTGTTCCTTTACGGTCACAAGCAGACACTCAATAAGGAGAGAATCTCTGTTTTTCCGTTTTCAGTTTGTTAGTAACACATGGCATAGCTGAGGTGGTGGAGGCACCCTTAGCAGCAGACACAACATTTAGAGCCAGGAGAGGGACGGGTTTCATGCCAAGCAGACTGGAGACACAAGGGGCGGTCGGAAGAGGGTTGGGGAGGCTGGAGGGTGCGTCGGAGACCCCTGCTGTCGCAAGCGAGGGGGTGGTGGTGGAGGAGGAAGAAGAAGAAGGGGTGGAGGGTTGAGAGAGGTTGATGCTGAGGTGATCGGGGATCGTGACGGAGGCTGTCTGGGAGGAGGGTTTAGCGCTTTCTAAACTGTAACAGAGGAAAAAAGGAACAAAAAAAGGTGGGTGGATGGGAACACCACAAAAAAAGCACAGGAGACAAACAGCTTAAATAGCATGAGCCTAGCCTGGAAACGCAAAGCACACCCACTCAGGGTTCTAGCTACAGCAACTCAGTCTCCTCTACAGCCTTGGAGCATCCCGCGCAGCTAGCGCCCGGCTAAAAGTTACGTCTAAAACGCAAGTGTGAGTCTAAGTGACTGATATGCAAACTGGTCTCCCCATCTTGTACTGTACTCAAAGGCAGGAGAAAAGTCAACTGGATTAAAACTGGAAGATGCAGAGCAAGCCTTGTACACTAAGCCACTTCCCATGAGAACTAAAAATAGTCTCTGGTTCAGCCAGTTATTGGCTTGATGCAGGTATCACTGGGCAAAATTCTATGGCCCATTCTAGGCCGGCAATTAGATTAGCTGATCCCAGTGGTCCCTTTTGGCCTTAAGAGCTAGTAAGATTCTAGTATTTCAATTGCTTTAACATCTGGACAGATGTAGCTTCTAGGAGCTGGGATCATGTTGAGTCCTTTTCTAGTAAGGCCTCCTCAGAAGTATTTTGAAAACCTGCAATTAAGACTACAATCAAAGATTTACAGCTTAGGTTCGAAATACAACGCACTGTTCAGAAGGCACCATCATATTAAGAAAATTGGGAATCAACAGAATAAGCCTAAAGGCATTTTTTGATTGACTGAGCAACAGAAAAGCTAGCAAGAAAATCAAGTCAGGTTTTTTCCTTTTACAGAAAACCAGTGGAAATCAATCCCACCTCTAAATGGTCTGGCATCAACATTAAGCCCAGCACTCTGTACTGACCACCTTTAAAAACCAATGTTCAATTTAAACGTGACCTACAGAAACAGCTAAAGGAAGGGAATTACGTCTGCATTTGCTAGTTTTGCTGTATTGGATTCATGTTTGGTTTTGGATTTGGTGAGTTCTCATCTGAGATAGTTGACACACTGCAAGGTTTTCTGAAGCACTGCAACTGAGCAGGCTTCCCAGCCGAGACTTGCTCCCATGGCAGACAGACAAAAGCCACCTATTTTTGGCTCAGTAGAATTTCTCAGTTCAAGATGCAAAGAAAGCACTTTGCCATAGATAACCAGAGTATGCCTGGAAACAAAAAAACAAAAACAAAAAAAAAAAAAAAAAAAAAAAACACGACACCTATAGGCCACTCACTGGCTACCCACTAGCTAGCTAAAGACTCGAGTCCTGACAACTGAAGTCTAACCACCATTAAAAACACAGCCTTAGAACATCTTGCTTTAAGATCCTCTGGAATCCTGTTTTGCCAATTGACTAACTTGAGTGCTGCATTACCAAAGAGTGGCTTTTACTGATGCCCAGACCGCAGGTCAAATCCATCCCTGGCCCAACTAGAGTGGCATCAATTAAACACACTAATGTTCCCTGGGGCATCTAAATGTTTCACAGCTCACAGCAACAAGTGCTGCTTCCCTGAGGAACTTGAATGCCCCTAGCTCTTGTGCAGCCTGGCAATTTAAGTCAGCCTGGACACAGAGCAAAATATTGTCCCTACTGAAGTCAGTGGCAAGACTCCCATTGATTTCAATAGAGCTGGGATTTCACACTATAGGTAGGGGTTGGCACTGGGGTATTTAAGTCCTGGACCTTTGTTCTCAAGCAAAAAAGCCACACGAGCCACCAGTGTCAAGAAGCAGCTGCTAAATCTCCACCAAAAGGAAAGGTTTGGTGGGCAGGGAACCATTTCAAACAAACAGGGTCTGAATGCCTAGATCCTAAAGGAGGGGATCCTATTCCATGCCAGAATTCTAGCAAGTACAAGCTGGGGCCAGAGTTAAAGCTGTGCCATGCGTTACTGTGGTTGACTAAAAGAAGAGTCCCCAAAAGAAGACCGTCTATGGAAGCCTGGCAGGGGCTAGTGGCTGAATTTAGCCTTGCCAGGGCTCACTGTTTCACCCCATAAGTACGAGCTAGGCCCTAGACCTATGTAGCTACAGATCCTAGGCTTGAGCCTGGCTCTTTGTTTGCAGCAGAATACAGCTGCAGCAGGCTGCATGGGCGGGAGGGAATCTAGGACATGCATGCCCAGCTGCTCTGCCCTAGGTTTTTAATTAGGGAAGTCCGAGTTCTCCATTAAGCTAATGCTTTACTTTAGAGAGCTGCAGAGGGCCAAGTGCCAGCTCAGCTCTTTGACGAAGCCTGTGGAAACCTGCAGCAGTCGTATGCTGCAGTGAGTGCTGCCACCTGACAACTGCAGACCTCAGCAGCAGCTTGAAGCGAGTGTGGTTACAGATGGGAGGGAAGCGTTGGCAGGGAAGTTCCTAACGCACAGGCCTCTCCCAGTAGCCATCAGTGCAATAAGGAGCCGCGCAGTGATCTCGAACTGAAGCAAAACCACGGCCACGGCACTGGTTCCTTCGTTCTTCCTTTTCAAAGCGGCTAGCCAAGAACGGCTAACGAGTAGCCAAGAAGTGCCGCTGAGCAGGTGCAGCTCAGGACAGTGCCCCATAACAGATTTCCTTGACCGGCACATTACCAAGCTGACCCCATGTTAACAAACCCAGTACATTGGCACACTAAAGTGTACCATCAGACTAATCAGTTCTAGCCTTGCCACAAGACACAGGAGGAATCTTCCTGCATCTCCAGCTACCTGGTCCTTCCCTAAATATATCCCAGCCTGGCTTACTGGGAAGGAATAACTGGGCCTGTTCGGGCTCCAACAGCTTCAGGAAAATATCAGATTAATCCAGCTTGGCTAATGTTGTCCTAAACCTTCCGCATTCTAGAAGGAAATTTCATCATGGGAAGCAGGAGACCTGGATTCTCCAGCAGTTATGGGGGAGGAAGGAATGGTGCACCAGAAAAGTCAGTGACGTAAGTGCTTGTATCACTTACACCCTCTGCAATACAAGGAGGGGTACTGCTCCCGAGAGCTACAATCCAGCCAGGTGAGCGGACAAGATACGGACATCGCCCTAGTTTAGGATGCAGACTACTTTAGTCATGCTGCTCCACCCCCACATGCACTTAGACAACCTGCCGTTCAGAGACTTACCTGACATTAATTAGATACTGGGCCAGGCTAATGCTGGCTGCAGATCCAGTTATGGTAACCTGCCTGTCAGTAGATCCTTCCACTGGATTGGCAATTTTGATCTGCGCCCCAGACATCTGGCGGATCTCATTGATTTTGGCGCCTTGACGCCCGATGATGCAGCCAATCAACTAAGGGAAAAAGTGTTTCTAGTTACAAATTAGGTCAGCCAAGAGTAAGGTTTAACATCCTTATTTCTTCAGTACTAAGCCTGAGAACACACCCTCCTTCCCCTCCTCCATCGGGCACAACTCTCACCATCCTACAGGTGAGAAAACCAGCAGCGAGGTGAAGTCCCCCACTGAACCACAAATCCCAATTCCCAGGCTTCTGCTTTAGCTGCTAGTCACATGTGAGAGCTTGACATTTATGTTTTGCCAACCGCTCCTGTCCTTTGTGTTAATTGTGAAGCTGTCCAAAGTGCTATTTGAGTCTTGCAGCCAGGAAGGCCATTTAATAGCACCCCTGCTTTGGGGCTAGAATAAGGAATTACAACAGCTCTGGAGAGAAGATTATACTCTGCAAGAGCAGGGTGTAGTGGACTCCCATTAGTAGCGGTTTCAACTAGCTGTTCCCTGCACACACAGCAGTTATGCTGTATGCATCCCCCTGCAGAGATCACCCATTCTTGTGTTACCTTAGAGAATGGGTGCTAGATACCTCAAGGGATGTAGGTTAGACACCAGGAGACCCCTGGGGTGCAGGGGCAGCTGGAGCAGAGATATCTGTCTTTAGACGTGATACCTCCTTCCTACTAACCTGAGAACTGTGGAACAACCTGTACCAAGAGAATGTAAAAAGCACTGATGTCAGAGGCCTGTTCATTTTGTTTGTGGTTTTGTACAGCTGGCAAGGATAAACACTAGGAAATGCACAGCCATGCACACTCCACTTCTAATGGAGGATTCTGCAAGACAGCTCTGGGGAACGGAAGCCATTTGCTTTCAAGTCCCAGCATGGATCCTGACCTGCTCTGCCAGCTGGAGAGCCCCAAGATGCAGCCTGTGGGATACTTACATCATTTGGAATGGTGAGTTCGTGAGAAGTAGTTTGAGCAGATGCATCCAAACCTGCTAAAAGACAGGAAGAGACCAGGACACGGTTAATACAAGGCAGTGGGGTGTCCTGGTGCAGAACAGACACCTGACCAGTCAAGCCAGCATTTGCTGCTGGAATCATTGCTACCTTGAAGATGGTTTAACAGGAAGGGAAGAGCAAGCTGTAAGAAGTTACTCCAACCCCACCCCCCAAACACAGTCCCCGAGATGTACCACCACAGATCTTCCTTCCGGTCAGGACAGTCACAGAGCAGCACACTAGCCGCATGGGCTCCATTCAGTCACGTGGCTCCCATGCCCGCTGGAACCAGACCACCCTCAATTGCCAGCTTTGGAAGTGCAATGCAACCCCTCCCCCAGGACAGCACAGCAGGGTGACACTACTCCAGTCGTCAGCTGAGTGCTTGATGTGGAGTCAGTCTGGTGACAGATGCAGCAAAGCCCACTCTTGCCAAATTTCACCCTCAACAGGCCCCTCCCTACACGCCCCCATTTCCAATAAGGCTAAAGGAAGAGTCCAAACCAGTTGACTGCCAGCTGTGGCTATCACTAACACCCTTCAAGCTCTTCTCCCCATTAGGGTCTTGCTTTTATATCTTGCGTTGAAATAAGGGCTTGAGGCCTCCAGATGTAAGGGATCATGGCAACGGCCAGAAAAGCAAACCCTGCCCCTCCTCCCCCCACGGCCCCTACAGCGTGAAGGTGAGGTGCACCACCAGGAGTGGTTTGAAGCGTCAGGATCTGCCACCAGAGATAGGGGGTGAAGACTAGTGACCTGATCCAGTCTAGCAACAACTATGGAAATTCTCCTCCCCGGGAGAAGGAGGAAAAGGTTAGGAGCCACCACAAGCCCACAGCTTTCTAGGGGGGTGGGTTAGCCAGACACTGACTGATCATTCCAGGAAGTTCTGCTCTCTGTTGGAGAGATTCCAGCTGGCCTTCTTCTGGGTGGGGAGGGGAAGAACAAAGTGCAATCGAGCCAGTCAGTACCTACATCCCTTCCCAAACTCCTTTAGCCCCGTGTATGTTGCTGGCAACATTTTTTTCCAAAGGCAAACGAGACTGACCAGTATTAATACACAATAGAATACTACAGATTTTGTTTTTTAATCATTACCCCAATAGCCTTTCACCTCTGGAGAGCTGGATTCAATGCCTGTTAAGATACAAGTGACAATGAGTTTGGTGGTCTCCGCCTAAAGCCTTAATGGACATCTTAGCCATATTACAAACGACACATGTTCGGTACAATCAGCAGTTGACTGCTCAGGACTGGAATAGCCGGAGGGGAGAGGGTGTTGCAGCAGGTCAGAAGTGAGGTGCACTGGCAGAGCTGCGGAGGATGGGGTGAAGGAAGCAGCATGAAGGCCCTGCCTGTTTTATGCCCATCTAGCACTCAAGCTGCCCCACTCAATCGTAGGGTCAACCCGAGAGGTTTGGCAGAATGGTTACCTGGTTTGGACACACATTAAGACACTAGTGAAGATTAAACCATGAGGTTGCATTACAGCGAGGCCAAGCGGTGACTCATGGGCTGTGCTTGGGCCTGTGCTAGCGTACAGAAGACATAGTGAATTTCCATACCACTGAATCCAGTGTTGCCATGAGACATTGGAAAGTGTGACTGTTGCATTGCCAACTGGTGCAGCTTGGTCAGCTAGAGGGAGAGAAAGAAAAAGGCAAGTGTCAGGCATTTCACGGGTTCAATCTGTCCAGGAGTCAATACACATGAAACAGAAAACAGACATGGAGTCGCCCAAGAGGCCCCACCCCCTTGGGGGCAGAGGAGACAGCTAGGTAAGCAATGCTTTCCCTGTGCAGAGATGGGTGCAGAAGGGAGGAGGAAAGCACTGCAGGTGCAAAAGCCAACACCCAGTCCCAAGTGCCTTGGTTAATTGAGGACAGCTGCAGTAATTACAACAGGAATGCTCCAGAGACAAGCACAAACAGGTGAGATAAACAGACAGGATTGCAGTGGTGCTTAGCACACCATGCAGGGGTCTGTCAAGCATTTGGAAGGTAGAGGTATGTTATGAAGGGAGACCAGGATAGAGTCAGTGTTTAGCCTCCATATCCTCCCCATCCCCTGATCACTAATTCCTAGTAGTCCAGCTGTTTCTAGCCACCTCTTCCCTGCCCTAGCCCCTCCCTGCTCTAAAATATGCCATGAGCAGAGATCAGCCTCTCATTAACTCTGCCTCTAGAAAGTCAGGAGCACATCCACCTAGCTCTGCACCTAAGTGATAAGGAAGGATGACAGGTAGAAGGGAGATGCTCACACAGCAAGTCAGGACACCAGGACAGCTAGAGTATAACAGCTTCATTGCTCTGCTAAAAGTGGGAGTGTTTTACTTCAGGCCCAGCATTAGCCAGTCTTCCACCTGGAGGGTCACTGTCCCTGCCCTGCAGCCACCCCAGCAGAAAGGATTGATAACTTGATGCATTTAGCATCATGGAGACAGAGTTGGCACTCCCCCTCACCAGCTTGCTATACCAGGTGTCCCATGCCCTGCCCTGAGAACCACAATGACAGTATACCATGCTGTTTGTTTTGTTTCGCTTTCTCTTTACGGGCTTTGCTCTGTGCCAAATTGGAGAAGGGGAGAGCTGGAGCTTGTGTGAAGCGCCAAGCTCAGGGTGTCTGTGTGTATGTGTCACACGCCGGGAGGAAAGGGGGACAGATCTTAGATTAGTTTGAAACGGACTGAAGGACGTGCAAATAATTTGAGGGTTTTTTGGTTTAAAGATCAGATTTGATTTCAGACCGAGCTGACTGCTAGCATTGAGAAAGCACGGAAAAATTTTGGAAGGGAGAAGGGGTGGATTTCAAGACAAGAAGTGTAAACAAAACTTACATCTGGCTGTGGAATGGCATACTGTCCTTGAATGGTATAGGCCTACAAAAGGAGGAAAACAGTCCTATTAAAAACCATCGGACAGCCACCCAGTGACAGACAGATTTCAACTAGCCAGGAAGCCAGAGAGCCAAAGTGGAGAATTCTTGGGGGGGAGGGGGAGGACAAAGGGGACATAATGCTGCAACAGGCAAGGGACGTTACTTGAATTGGCCATATGTTGAATAAGGAGGGGGAGATGATCTGGTGTGTTGCCCCACCCCCCCACACCCCAAGAAGAGTCAGACACAAGAATAAGGGCTGGTTTCTTGGTGAATATGTAGTGTGTGTAGAGGAGAGTCAGACAGTGTTTCTAACCCTCCTGCCCTGCACATACACCCCCCACCCACGCCCAAAGAAGGGAAAGAGCTTTATTCCCTTCAATAGCCATGACTTTGAAGGGATTTTTGGGGGAAAAAATCCCATCCACCCCGCCTTTAAGTTCTCACTACTCCATACACCTAAAAACGGCACTGGACACACTACAGCTGAAGGTAACGCTAATACTAACTGATGCAAAAGGCATTCAGGAGAATGAGGCAAGAGGCTGACCTGCTGGTTCCATGTATTTTTAGATTAAGGGGGAAGAAAACCAGAGTTCAGATTCCTACTGAAGCTACCCACAGAGGGTCAGTCACTGAGCAGGGCCTGGTTGGCTAAAGGGAGGACTTCTCACTTCCAGCCTGGGCTGCATTTCTTGCAGTGACGTGGAATTGACCAAGCTGTTACCATGTGTCGGCTGCTGGGTGGCCTGTGTGGAGAGGCTGGTGGCCTTAATCCAGGTCCCAGTGGACAGGAGTCCACAGCACAAAAAAAGCCACTGCAATTTTTGCCACCCTTGTTGGCAGTCTCAGAGAGGCCAAGGATTGAATGGGCCATGGAGACTGAACTCCCCTCTCACCTCTTGAGGTGGTCCCTCCAGGTCAGAGTTGAGGCACATTGATGGGGCGGTGTGGGGGTAGCTTGCACTGCCGCTGCTGTACCTGTCCTGTGGATAAATTAGAGGACTTCAGTCTCCAGGGCTGTCAATCCAAAACCTTCCGCTAATACGAAATTCACACAGAAATTACTCTGGTTTAGAGGGCTGACCCTGCGCTAGACAAACTCACGGTTCACTCTGAGCTGCAAGTTAAGCATCACTGCCACCGAAAAGCACAAATGCCACCATGAGCTTGCCAGGGAGCCAGTCCGAATGTTAGTCTGTCGCTGGGTGCGCATGGTGGAGCCAGGGGAAGAATGCAGCCACAAACGAGCCTGCTCCTCACTGCTCTAGTGGCAGGGCACTCGCATGCCTCAAGGCTAACCGCAAGTACAGTCCTTTGTTTGCAAGAGCCGAAGAATTGGGCCACAATACCTTCCAATCACCTCCCATGGGCCATTCCACTGGCAGATAGCTGCCTAACCAGCTGCCAAAACCTTTGGAGAGTGGGAAACTGAATGGGGGATGGAGAGGAAAGGGAAGGGACCAAGGCAAGGAACAAGAACATGACAGAATTGCTCCCAAACTCAGACTGTTGGGGGAGCAGCAGGCTATCCCAACACATGGCATATTCTCACGTAGCTCTGGTTCTAGGGAAGTGCTCCTGTCTTACTATGTAGCTGCTACCTGTTACTTTGCTGTATTTACCTACAGGCACCACTATTTCTTATCTGTATAAGTCTCCACTCCATGCAAGAAAGCCCCGGCCATTATGGAAGGTTTGTTTTTTTTTTAAACTATGTAACTGCTACAGGCTCTGGTATTGTACTTGCTTTATACAACCCTTTCCAGCATGGAGGCACTGGCTGTGTTAAAGTGCAATCCTCCAAGTATTACAGTCCCAGCAACCTCAGGTGTATTCTCAGGAAGTGGGATTCTGGGGCTTCCCAAGGCCACATCCACCCTGACCACTCACACAATTGTCTGCCTGAACTGGTGGCCAAGCTACTCAAATGTAATTATCTGCAGGACAAGTTTGAAACATCAAAATGACTGAAGTCCCAGAATCTGCCTGAAAGGGATTCTTCCAAGCACGGTTTTGAAATGTCTGATGTTAGAGAGAAGAGGCTTCACACCGTCCTGTCTTGTTAGAAGGCCTGTGCTATTGGCAACAGCCACAAAAATGCCTTGCTTCATAGCCATGGTGACCACTCAACTATGCAGTCACATGCCATGGCACAGTACACCCAATACATGGCATGTTTTAACTACCATCCACACAAGTCCCTGGAGGCATGGTGCTAAAGCTGGTCATGTGCCCTCCTGAGTCAACTTGTTACAGAAATGGCTAAGACCCCAGTGGTCTTGCTTGTTTCAGAATCTGACACCTGCATAATCTGGTGGAGTTGGGAAGATCCTTCCTCCTCCTGGTTCTATTACGGAGTCTGACTTATCCCTCATTCCCCAATGGTTGTCTGTTGGAAACATTAACCCCTACTGCATATCAAGGCCTGCCACCCAGCTAACACCAAATTTCAAACAGTGCCCCAACAGAACAGGTAAATCTTGTATTTAGAAGTTTAGCTGCGGTGGTTTGTCTGAATGCCACATACAGGATTTAGACTGGCTACTCAGGCACCAAGCTTAAAAGCTGTTTCCCCTCAACCTCGTTGCCCCATCTACAATAACCCCTTCTGCGCCTCGGTGTCCAACTCCTACTGGAAGTTAAGAGGCTGCTGAATGTTCAGAGCAGCCTCCAGAAGAATCCAACCAAAGCAGCAGAGGTAGCTCTATACTGGCCAGGTAGGCAGCGTGGCTGACAAGCATGCACAGAGTGGGCTGATGTGTGCTGGCAATGTTGCAACTTGGTAGGTCACCTTCTCTCCCGCACCCTATGCCCAGCAAGTAGAGGAAGGGCCTTACCTGACCGCCTGCAAAGATGACCGGAGAGCTGGATGGCTTGGGTCGGTATGGGATGGTAACACCCTTCGGGGGAGACTGGGTTACAGGAGAGTCGGAGAGGAAAGAGATTAGACTCCAGAAAGACTCACTGGTACTCACAGCTAAGCATTTGGGAAAGTCCTTAGACATGAAGCCTCTACTTTATACCCCTACACTTCAAGAAACCAAATGCCACGATCAGGAGTTTGAGAGACCAGCCTGCTAGGAGTTAACAGGATTTTTAGACCATTCCAGTGGCTCAGTTTCTGGGTCAGAGCTACTAGTTACATCAAACGACAATTTAGTTCTCCGTCCTTACGGCCCTGGTGCCTATGTCACAACACCCGGCCAGCGTAGAAGAGAAGCCGCAATAGGAATATCCCCGGGTCAGAGCCAACCATGGTCTTAGGCACTAGCCTGGTGAGTAGAAAGTTCTGGTTGATGCGGTGAAGCCATGATTATTGCTACGTGGTGCCACCTGTCTGACTGGCACAGTCAGGCAAAGCCAAAAAGACTCCTGAATGGAAAGCTTCTTGACAAGCTCATCTTAACCTTGGTAAGGGCAAGTCTGTCCTAACTGAATGCTTCTGTGTTTCACCTTGAAAGCCACAGACTGACCCTAGACCAATATGCGATTCCTCTCCTGTCCCTATGAGGCCCCAGACAGCATTTCAAGTGGGACCAGTTTCTCTGCAGTCAGGGGGGAGAGTCCAAGTCAGTTTCTGTTTAATAAGGGTGTCGGCCAGAGTCCGAATACGAGGCTAATGGCATCTAGCTTGCCCTTTGCCCCTCATTACGCTTCTAGGAATGAACACGGAATAGGCATTTCAGACGCCCCTTTGCCAAGGTGTCTGCCTCCCCACCCCAAAGGAAGCTAGCAGCTCATCCCTGGGGCTCACCTCCAGCATGACCACACAGATCTGTTTGACGCACTCGATGATGGACTGTGGTATCCCAGCAATGGTGATCGCTCTCTCAGTCGAGTTGGGCAGCATGTCTCCTGCCACCTGGACCTGCGCCCCTGTGCTCTTAAAGTTTAAGATTAAAAATAGAAAGTCAGGCACGCCACTCTGATCTCATGGTATCCAGTAGCAGCAACGAACCCCATGCTTTCAGTTCTACCCTCCCCCTGCACAGCCAGTTTAGTCCTGGCTGGAATTCTTCAGTCATCAGAACCCCAGGGCCAAGACAAACTAAAGCTAAACTTTGCCTTGATGTGTCTGAGCAGTGAAGCTGAACTGAATTAATTCTTTGGTGTCCTGGTGATTCACAGCATTAGGTGGCAGATGAATGCTTGACAACCTTAATCCTCACATTCCCTCGCCCCCGTTTTGCAGGTGGGGAAGTGGAAGGACAGAGGTTAAATTAGTTAACTAGAGTCATTCATCAAGCAAGTGGCAGATCTCAGAACTGAAACCCAGGAGTCCTGCATCCCATTCCCCTGCACCAACTAGGCCAACTCCCCCTCCCACTGCTTTAGAAAGGAGGTTCAAGTACTCAGGCTGGGACTGGGGTGCACAAGCAGAGCTGGGGGGGGGGCGGAATCTTCAACAGCACCTGACTCCACTATGTCTGGCTCCAGCCACTGTATTGGTCTCAGTTTCACACGCACTAAAAATACAAGGTGCTTTTCAAGGCAGGATGATGCCAAGTCTCTACTATGTAGTATTCAACCTGGCACTCATGGCATGGGGAGGGTGGAGCGAAAAGATGCCTCTACAGAGAACACTCCTGCTGTTGAACTGCAGCTACCACTGGAGTTGAAAACTCCTCTTCAAAGCAACACCCAACTCTCGAGTCAGAGTCAGAAGGTGCAAACCTCTCTTATCTCCTTGATCTTGCAGCCTCCTTTTCCAATGAGGGAGCCACACTGGCTGGCAGGTACCACAAGCCTCAGGGTGACAGGAGGCCTACTGGCAGCTGTGCTGTTGGTCATGGAGCTGCTGATGTCCTGAAAGGATAAGGAGTTACTCAGAGGGATGCCTTGGGACTGCAGCGTTTAGCAAGTTTGCTAGTTACCCAGTATAGTGCCCTGCACTCGGAGGAGCAGGATCCCTGTACTAAAAACCACGCCTGAGGTGCAGCAGGGGAGCCATTTCACAGCAATGCTACAGGTCAAGAAACCAACACCCTATTGAAACTGCTGGGAGATGTGTAGGGAGACAGTGTAATTAATCCTAACTGGAGTTTAGCCTAGACACCTGCCCTTGCAAGGAGCACCATGGGATCTTTAGTTACCCATGTGAGGCACCATGTTGGGGCACTGGCACTCTGCAAACACTCCAGACAGCATCCCAGGTTTTCCTTGGAGGTCTCCCATCCAATACTGATCAGAGTAGACCTGGAGACTAAAACTTGAATTGTTTAGCCTAACGAAACGCAGGCTGAGGGAGACCAGATTGTTCCATTAATGTATCAGAGGGATAAACAGGGAGGGAGAGGAATTATTTAAGTCCAGAGCCAATGTTGGCACAAGAACAAGTAGGTATCAACTGGCCATCAGAAAGTTTAGGCTTGAAATTAAACAAAGGTGTTTAGCCATCGGAGGAGTGACATTCTGGAAAGGGAGTAGTTGGGTCAAAAAACCTTGCTTTTAAGACAACCTGATGTGTTCATGGAGAGGATGGTATTAGGAGATGGGCCATGTGTCAGTGTAGGCAATCTCCAGTGGCTGGAGATGAGACATTAGGTAAGGAGGGCTCTGAGATACTACAGAGAATTCTTGACCAGGTGTCCAGCTAGTGAGGCTGGCCCACACGCTCAGGGTGTAACTGATTGCCATATTTGGGGAATCCCCCCCCCCGGTCAGATTGGCAGAGATCTGGGGGTTTTCCTCTGCGGTATGGGTCACTTGCTAGTTTCAACTAGAGTAAATGGTGGATGCCAACTTGAAGTCTTTACATCAAAAGATGAAGACTTCAGTAACTCAGCAAAAAGTTATGGGCCTACTACAGGAATGGGTGGGTGACCTAGGTCAAACTAAACGATCACGATGGTCGCTTCTGGCCTTGAAGTCCACGACACCCTGCTTAGTCTAATAGTATAGCCACTAAGTAGTGGCTAAAAACTATTACGTCACATACTCCACCTAACTGGGAACCCCATTCTCCTGCTCTGCATAAGGGCATCAGACAACAGGAATAACAAGGAAAAAATAAACTCATGTGCCTTTATACCAGCTGCCAGGAAGTTTGAGTCAGCCCTAAAGCACTCTTGTATTAGCTGCTCCCGCAGACCCCAATGTTCCTTAGAGGAACGTCAAGAGGACTCCATACATGTATATGGAGGCACCTAGCTATTCAGATGGTTACAATCAAGAGGTTTGCAGCTTAAAAGCTACAGGGGATAGATGATCTTGGCTGCTATTGTGTTGTGAACCCTGCAGATAAGGATTCTTGTTCAGTATGAAGCTACATGAGTATGATATGGGATCAGATCACTGGCTAGTCCCAAAAACAGCCTCTGAAGAATAGTTAACCCACCAGCTATTATATAGAATAGCTGCTGTTTGTGGATAGGAGGCAAGGAGGAGCCAGCAAGGAAAGCAGCAGTAAGGAGGCCACAGCTTTACCCAGAGCTCACTTATCTCAGGGGTCTGAAATTAAAAAGCTATGAAGCTCAGTTCTCAGTTTGCATTACCAGAAACTTTGCAGTGGCGTTCTAGCCCTGCAATCCAGTCATCTGCTCCCTTCTCTATTCATCTGACCCCTGCAGATGCAAACAATTGGCTCCTAGGATTGTCAAATTATGCTTAATAGCAGCCACCATGTCAGAGATGCATGTTCCCATCCTGGTGACAGTGGGACGTTTCCACTGCTCAAGGGCAGCAGCTCAGGCTTCGCAAAGCGAGCCTTATCCCAGGCATGGGGCCAGTGTTCTCAGGTTACTGACACGCAGCTACTGGCTGCAGGCTCATGGCTTGGCTTGGGCACTGGATCTCAAAAGTGAAAGTCACATCAAGTGCAGAGCCCAGGCAAGGACAGTACTCCACGAACAGATGAGAAGAGCCTATCAGGCGGTGGAGAAACCGCTAAGCATTGACATTTGGCTTTTTTAAGCAGCAGCCTCTGAGCTGGCAGCCTCCCATCCTGCTGAAGGACATTTGTTCCACCGACTAGGCTAAAGTCACATGAGCCATCAAAGCCTTTTGCTTCAGGGCATAGCTGTCACTGGTGTCAGGAAGAGACCTTGCTGCCTTGTGGGACAGTACTTCACTCAGTCTACTGGAAGGGAGGAGTGTTACACCCTCTGAAATGGCTGATTGACCAGGCAGCCCACCAGACTTGATGTCATCACAATACCAAATTACAAATATGCTCAGCGTTCCAAGGACAAAACTGTTCTGACAATGCTGGATACTTGGATGTAAGAATGCTGGCTTAACAGCTGTGAATCCCCCCCGCAATGAATGTTAGCTAGCCAGATTCTGAGACAGTTCTTGGGCTCAGCACTAGTACAGAAGGGGAGTGCCAGTGCAAGGGCCAGCATGGCAACTCATACATAGGACTGAAGATGCACTGCTGAAGTCTATAACCCACGCCTAAACCTGTGGGCCCAATTCATGTTGCTCTGTGGCTACTGTTTCAGGCATGCTGGCACAAAGGGGCTCACCATTCCTCCCTGGTACAACACAGCTCCATACCAGGTGCAGTGGAAACTCTGCCTCACCTCCACAGCAGACTTCTGCAACTGCATCAGCTCACATATACAGGTGATTTTGAAGCAGATGGGCCTGTTTTTACACCCTTGTAATTCTGCACCCATAAAAGTGACCCAATGCATCAAGGCTGCCAGTTAGGGCAGCCTGTGCCAGGGGCTGAACAGGTAACCCACAGATGATCCATGCCCCCCTTTCTCTCAATGTGCTGCATCACAGCAGGGATACATCATTCCCTGTGTTGACAGTCCCGTCAACCAAGCCTTAGCTACACTGCATTTGAATCAAGCAGAGTTTTCTCAAGTGTTCCAGATTCAAAGTGTTGAGTGACTGCAGCAATTCTAGCTGGCCACAACAGTGCATCTCTACCTAAAAAGGGTAGAGTCAAAGTCTTGACTCTAGCTAGCATAAAAGCAATTAGGTACTTTTCTGATCATTCCCAGGATCCACTCTAGGGCTAGAGACCAGTAAGGAGAAGAGACACGCACCTCTTCCAGTTTGTCAATGATCATAGCAAATGCTTTGAAGATGGCATTGGTTGGTCCAGCAAGAGTGATGATCCGTTCTGGGCAGTTCCCTTCTGAGATGTTAATGCGGGCACCACTCTGGAGGAACAAAGTGAATGTAAAGAGCAGAGATGCTACGCTAATGGGACTGATACCATGCAGCAGTCCCACTTGGACTGGCAGGGCAGTGGATAATGTTACAACAGTCAATAACTCCATTACCTGTGTGCAGTGCCTAGCACAATGAGACCCCTAAGTGCTGCTACAACACAAATAATTTCTATTTTATACCATGAAGTCCACCCCTCACTTCGTTCAGCTCTGCTTTTTTGGGCAGCCATCTTAGTTTCTATCTGCTAGATCAGTGCTGAGATTGGTCCGAAGAACTACATTTCCCAGAAGCCTTTCAGCCCACAATGAGCTTATTTGCTGCCAGTACAACTGCAACTGTTGAATCCCTGCATAAGACTTTGTACAAGGGCCCCAAGATCTGGTACTATTCCACCCAAGTTTCTCTCAATTGATTTAAAGACCAGTTTGTGACCATCTGCTCCCCAGAACCTACCTCTTCGCGCATCTTCTTTACAGATTCTCCTTTCTGTAGGGGATGAGAAGAGAAAAGGAAGAGAGACGGTTAGTATTACTGAACTGAACGGATAAGTATAAAGTAAAATAAGGACTAAATTTAGTAATTTACCTTCCCAATGATGCTCCCAACCTCCTGCAAAGGGGACAAAGGCACTCGTTAGTTCTTACAGATTACAGGACATGGGTTCAGAGACAACTTGGGTGCAAGCTAATGGCACAAGATTTCCCTTACTGATCAAGATCAGTGTGACACTTAGCAATTTCTTTCAACAGGAGATGGTTTTAGTAAGTCTGATAAGTCTCACTGTTCTCCTAGCCAACTCACTTGTGTGTCTATAGCGACTTGTGTTTCTGCAGTGATTAAAAATGCTCCCTGGTCGGAAACAGAAGCTAGACAAATTCAAACTGGACATACAAATGATGCCTGAACAGTAAGGGTAATAGTCATTAGAACAGTTTGCCATGGGTCATGAGGTATTCTCATCACCAGCAATTTTTAAGTGGAGATTGAGCTGTCCTGGGAATTATTTTGGGGAAGCTCTACGGGCTACGTTATACAAGAGGTCAGACTAAATGAACATGATGGTCCCTTATATGGTTTTGGAATCTATGAATCTCAGTAAAGTGGAAATACATTTACAATAAACATTCTATAGGGTGCTTGAAGTTCATCCCTCCCCAGTACAAAGTGTTAATATCTTGTAACCTGTGAGTTTACTAGAACAGATGCCCCCCACACTCTGAAGTTCTGCTAGTTTCTTTACTGATATATTGAGATTTCAAAAACTCGGCTCCAACGGTCACAAAAATATCCTTTTACCAGGAACAGACCACATGCCAAGAAGTTCCCAGCATCAAGAAGCTAATGGCTCTAATGATGAGCCATTTCAAAGGAACATTAGGCTGGGTTTATTTAGCATTATTTAAATTACTAGACTCCCATTGGGTTACAACAAAGACCCATTCCTATAAAGAATTGATCTTCTGATCAGACAAAAAGGGTTTCCAAGACATTTGCTTATGACCCAGTTTCACCGGAGGAATAAAGAGATGATATGGCAGGTACCTTTCCATGCATAAGTAGTCGAATGGTAAGTGTGACATTTAAACCACCTTCAATAACACCGGTGTCCATCTTGAGCTGTGTTCTGACGAGTCAGGCTTTGTCAGTGGTCAAATCTTTGGTCGCTGGGGGATAGAAACTATAACAGAAGAGAGGATGTCTCATGACATGCTCCGAGAACACCCAGTTCATCCTTGGTTTTTATTATTTACAGCAGAACACAAACATTTTAAGGACACACCCTTTTCCACATGGCTTACAATCTATCCCAAGTATAGTGAGCCCACTCTGCACTATTATTGCTCTAGAGGGTTAGCTCAATCTGACAAGAGGAGTGGATAGTCTCTTAACTGAATAGCATGGACAAGCTGTCAGAACAGATTTGAGTGTATTTACAATTGTTAATCATTTGGCACCCAACTTGCATGCATTTATTTGTATGGTAGAGATGAGTGTGTAGTAAGCTTAGATGTTTCCCAGTGTGTTAATTCTTACATGAGACATTTGCTTGCGCAGATCTGCTGAATCAAGTGTATTGAGCAACTAACCTAAACTCCCCACCCCCCGGATGCCAGAACCAAAGGTTGTAAAGAGATCAGTTGTCACTTTCCATTCTCCAGCTCCCTCCCACAGTGCTGGCTAATAGCTTCAGTGGATGAGGTCTGTGTCCATTCTCCTCCCTGCTTCCCCGCCCTTCAGCCTGCAGAAGTCTTTGTATACAGAAAGGTTTCAGAGTAGCAGCCGTGTTAGTCTGTATCCGCAAAAAGAAGAACAGGAGGACTTGTGGCACCTTAGAGACTAACAAATTTATTAGAGCATAAGCTTTCGTGGACTAGTGGGCTATAGTCCACGAAAGCTTATGCTCTAATAAATTTGTTAGTCTCTAAGGTGCCACAAGTCCTCCTGTTCTTCTTTGTATACAGTTTGCCCCAGTTTAAGGGCTTCTCTAGGCTTGAAAAAGGAATTTGGATGAGGGTAGGGTATGAATTTAAAGTGCAACAGCTACTTTAGAATAAATCCATGTGTGGACATTTTAGTTCCAGAATAAGAACATGTTATTCCTGTATAGTTTAATGGATTAAGCTAGGCAGGAGCAAAACCAAACACTCTTATTCTTATAAATAGCTATTCTAGAGTAATGTCATGGGCAAACAAGCTCTGAGGTTAACTAAATCAACTTAAAAAAATCAAATATTGCTAAGCTAGTTTACATACTAGTGAGATATAACCCAGTTGAAAGCCAATTTAAGGGTGCCCACATAGGGCTTTGCACCAGTTAATTTAGTTGTTGGCTTAACTTTAGAACTAATTTTAGTTAACTGATGCAAGCTATCAGGGGGTAGCCGTGTTAGTCTGTATCTACAAAAACAACAAGGAGTCTGGTGGCACCTTAAAGACTAACGGATTTATTTGGGCATAAGCTTTCGCTGCGTGCAGATGAGCCTTTAGTGTGGCAAAGCAGTGAGGTGCTAAAGTTTAACTTCTAACGTGGGAAGAGCTAACCTGAGCTCAACTGGCAGAGTTGTGACCTACAGTCCCAAATCAGGACTTGCCAACTGGGTTCTACAGCAGCACAGCCTTGTTTCCAGGCTAATGCTATATGAAGAAAACAGACAACTAGGAAAAAGGAGGTTGTGTTCACTCTCTATTATGACCCCAATACAAGTGTTTCTTGGCCCATATTTTCAAGACACAATCAATATATAAATCCCCATTACATCCTTCTAAAGTAAGGAAACATCCCTATGGTCTAGTTTGGGGAAAAATGCCAAAGAACAGGATGGTCTTCAAGTTTGTGGAAGAGACAAAAACAGAACCGAGTTCCTATTCTCAATCCCTTGCTGTGTCCAGATGATTACACTTCTTCCCAGTTTATTGGAGGTAGTACAAGACTCATCTGGCCTTGTTACCACCATTAGGAATTTAAACAATTTTTCTACCAACTAAATTAGTACATTTCTACCCAATTCACACAAATTAACATTAACATGCTTTTCACCAAGTGGTTTTTGCAATTTATTAACCTTTTCTCCCCACCACAATGGTTTCTAAACAAAAAAAGTATTTTTTTGTGTTCGTGAAATTTAGATTATCCAGTACTAAACATCTGATCAAAACAGATTTTTTTTTTTTAAAGACACTTCTGAGTTCTCATGTAATGACTCTAGGTTTGCTAGCTACTAGGAGCTGCTAATGAGACTGCAGTCAGTCAGTAGTGATGTCTCCAACCATTACCGGTGCACAGAAGAGCAAGAGCCTGATTTTAGTGATGGGGGGGGGGCGCATTTCCTCACACTCAGAAGCCTTGAGACTTCCCCCAGAACATTTCAGTACCAGCTCCATCACCCCACACAAACTAGAATGTAAACATTCTCCCCCACCCCCCGCGAGAAGTTATCTAAAACGGTATTGTACCCCTGCTCCTTGGGGGAGGGCATTACAAGTTGGCTTCTCTTTCCCTACACACTACATCTGAGATATGCTGGGGGTTCTTTTAATTAGTAAACACTCGAAATAAATCCTTAGCCTGAACAGCCAGCTGAGCCCGTCCGATTTCAGGAGCTTTTAAGCTCCTTATTGCTTCATCTGAGTCTCCCTACTTTAGGATGGTGGGGGGGGGGGGCGCAGTAAAGGGGCAAAAAGCTACCTCCTACTCCCTCTAGATATTGCGCCTCAATCTCTCTACTCTGCCCTATGGATGATTCCCCCGTCCCCGCACCGCAATATTTGCCCCAAATGGCGATCGACGGGTATTCACTCAATTCCCTCTCACATACCCCCCAGCTCCATTACTTGCCCCCCCCCCCCAGGGGAGGGTGTTTATTCTACTCCTTCTCTCGACGCCCGCCCCCCCCGCCAACACGCCATACCCAGATCAGCTCATAGCGCAGCAGGGGTTCAGATCCGGAGCCGCCGCCTCGAGGAAGCGGGGCCCCGTGGCCTGCCGCGCGCACACAGGGCGAGGGGGGGGGAGGCCTCCCGCCCTGTCCGCCAACCAGGCAGACTCGATCCCCCAAAGCCCTTCCCCCTCCGGGCGCCTCCCGCCCACCCCCGCGGCCCCCCCAGCCCCGCGGCCCAGCTCTCAGGCGTCCGCCATGTGACGCAGAGTCCCCGCCGCCTCCCTTCCTCCCCGTGGCCGCGGCCTCCTCCCCTGTCCCCCGCCCCGCGGCCTGCTCCTCTCGCCACCTCCTTCGTGCGCAACAGCAGCGCCGCCCCTCCCCCCCGCCGCACGCACACACTCGGAGTAGGCCGCACTAGGCCGCGGGCGCCTCCTCGGCCTGACGTGACAGCGGAGCCGGGCGAGGCGAGGGGTGGGCGGGGAGCGGGGCTACGCGAGGCCGGGGATCCGGGCGGAGAAGCGTCCGCTGCCTTACCTGGCGGCGGGGTGGCCGAGCGCCCGGCCGATCGGCCGCTCCGTAGGCGGAGGGACGGGGAAGAGGGGAGCGGGAGGAGGGAGGGCGGGTGACGGGGTCTCCGGGGCGGGCGGAGGGAGGAGGGGCCCCCTCGGAGGGGGAGGGAGGAGGCGGGGGAAGGGAGAGAGCCGGGACGGGCGGGCGGGATGGCGGCGGCGGGAGGAGGGCGGAGGGGCTGCGGCTGCTGCTCCTGCTGCGGCGGCCTCGGCGGGTCTGGGAGGGGGAGGCGAAGAGCGGGGCGATTTCAACCCCGCCCTGACCCGGAAACGGACCCCGCCATGCCATAGAGATGCGTAGGGCAGAGCGTCCACCGCCAGCTGACCATAGAGCGGGCATAGGGGACGAACGGGTCCCAGGGAGATAGAGCGTCCCTCGTACCACAGGGAAGGCGGTGGGCTCCAGCGCCATCTGCAGGCTGCGGGCTCACAGACCTCCCAGCCGCTGCTGCGTGGGGATGTGGGGACAATGGGCGAAAGTGGGAAGGGGGTGGGGGCAGGGAGAGAGCTAATGGAGGGACAGAAGGGAATGGGCGGGGGAGGGGAAGGTCAGTGGAGGGGGCAGGGGCAGAAGGAAGGGGAGAGGAGCAGGGGCAGAAGACATTGGGGAGGGGTAATAGAGGGGGCAGAAGACAGAGGGGAGGGGTAGTATAGGGAGGATGAATGAAGAGGCCGTGATGATTAGTGACACCAGGGACCCCGTTCAAAAGCGAATCCAACTTGATACACTGGGCTAGGCCCAGATCCTCAAAAGTATTTAAGCTCCTAAATTCCTAGAGGCCACAGCTGCTAGCACAATCACTCTGTGCAGCTGGAGTGTTATTTTGCACCACGGCTGCTCTCACTCGAGCTAGACTAAGGCCGTGTCTACAGTCAAAAGTTAAGTAGACCCAGCTATTTCGCTCCAGGGTGCGAAAAATCTACCCCCCTGTGCGATGCAGCTAAGCCAATTTAAACCTTAGTGTAGACAGCACTAGGTCGACAGAAGAATTGGTCCTCCAACCTAGCTACTGCCTCTCAAGAAAGTGGATTAACTATGGTGATAGGAGAACCCTTCCTGTGTCTGTAGTGAGTGTCTACACTGAAGCACTACAGACCGCTGTAGCGTTTCAAGTGTAGACAAGCTAATTCAAGTTAACTGTGAAGGAAAGACACAACCGAAGGAAGGAAGTATTGTGCCCCATCTGGTGCCCTATCCCCTACAGTGCCTCTGTAAGGATATGTTTACACTGCAATTGGGATGTGACTACAGTATGTATAGACATAGCCGAGATAGCTGTGGTATAGGTAGTGCGGGTACCAAAAGCCGTCAAGTCACCATAGATATGCCTGCAAAACCCCATAGTGTAGATGCAGCCTACAGTGACGGAAGGCGTTTTCTGTAGGCGGCGGAACGCCATGTCCCTGAATGACAGTGGCTTCATTGATGGAAGCATTCTTCTGTTGACTTAGCCTCATCTACGCTGGGAGATCGGTCTGCATATCTACGGTGCTAGGGGTGTTGATTTTTCACACCCCTAACCAATGTAGTTATGTCAGTCTAACTTTTAAGTGTAGGCCAGGTCTACATGTGGGATTTGCTGCTTTAACTAAATCAGTCTAGTTGAAACACACCATTTTTCCTGGTGGGAGAAGTGGAGGGGACTCATTTATGGAGCGTTAGAGTTTGTCAGTGAAAGCAGCCAATGTGATGTGTGGGAATTAAGCTTTGTTAAAAACTACCTGAACTGTTCTCACTGCTGATTATTTGCATTGGGCAGCAGATCCCAATTGAGACCAGGGCCCTATTGCGCTAGGCGCTGCACAGACACATAAGCCTCGTCCACAAAGGATCTAAATGTATATATACAAATGCGAGAAGTATGGGGAATAAGCAGGAAGAACTGGAAGTGCTAATAAATAAATACAACTATGACATTGTTGGCATCACTGAAACTTGGTGGGATAATACACATGATTGGAATGTTGGTGTGGATGGGTACAGCTTGCTCAGGAAGGATAGACAGGGGAAAAAGGGAGGAGGTGTTGCCTTATATATTAAAAATGTACACACTTGGACTGAGGTAGAGATGGACATAGGAGACGGAAGTGTTGAGAGTCTCTGGGTTAGGCTTAAAGGGGCAAAAAACAAGGGAGATGTCATGCTAGGAGTCTACTACAGGCCACCTAACCAGGTGGAAGAGGTGGATGAGGCTTTTTTCAAGCAACTAACAAAATCATCCAAAGCCCAAGATTTGGTGGTGATGGGGGACTTCAACTATCCGGATATATGTTGGGAAAATAACACAGCGGGGCACAGACTATCCAACAAATTCTTGGACTGCATTGGAGACAACTTTTTATTTCAGAAGGTTGAAAAAGCTACTAGGGGGGAAGCTGTTCTAGACTTGATTTTAACAAATAGGGAGGAACTCGTTGAGAATGTGAAAGTAGAAGGCAGCCTGGGTGAAAGTGATCATGAAATCATAGAGTTCGCAATTTTAAGGAAGGGTAGAAGGGAGAAGAGCAAAATAGAGACAATGGATTTCAGGAAGGCAGATTTTGGGAAGCTCAGAGAGCTGATAGGTAAGGTCCCATGGGAATCAAGACTGAGGGGAAAAACAACTGAGGAGAGTTGGCAGTTTTTCAAAGGGACACTATTAAGGGCCCAAAAGCAAGCTATTCCGCTGGTTAGGAAAGATAGAAAATGTGGCAAAAGACCACCTTGGCTTAACCACGAGATCTTGCACGATCTAAGAAATAAAAAGGAGTCATATAAAAAATGGAAACTAGGACAGATTACAAAGGATGAATATAGGCAAACAACACAGGAATGCAGGGGCAAGATTAGAAAGGCAAAGGCACAAAATGAGCTCAAACTAGCTACGGGAATAAAAGGAAACAAGAAGACTTTTTATCAATACATTAGAAGCAAGAGGAAGACCAAAGACAGGGTAGGCCCACTGCTTAGTGAAGAGGGAGAAACAGTAACAGGAAACTTGGAAATGGCAGAGATGCTTAATGACTTCTTTGTTTCGGTCTTCACCGAGAAGTCTGAAGGAATGCCTAACATAGTGAATACTAATGGGAAGGGGGTAGGTTTAGCGGATAAAATAAAAAAAGAACAAGTTAAAAATCACTTAGAAAAGTTAGATGCCTGCAAGTCACCCGGGCCTGATGAAATGCATCCTAGAATACTCAAGGAGCTAATAGAGGAGGTATCTGAGCCTCTAGCTATTATCTTTGGAAAGTCATGGGAGACGGGAGAGATTCCAGAAGACTGGAAAAGGGCAAATATAGTGCCCATCTATAAAAAGGGAAATAAAAATAACCCAGGTAACTACAGACCAGTTAGTTTAACTTCTGTGCCAGGGAAGATAATGGAGCAAGTAATTAAGGAAATCATCTGCAAACACTTGGAAGGTGGTAAGGTGATAGGGAACAGCCAGCATGGATTTGTGAAGAACAAATCATGTCAAACCAATCTGATAGCTTTCTTTGATAGGATAACGAGCCTTGTGGATAAGGGTGAAGCGGTGGATGTGGTATACCTAGACTTTAGTAAGGCATTTGATACGGTCTCGCATGATATTCTTATCGATAAACTAGGCAAATACAAATTAGATGGGGCTACTATAAGGTGGGTGCATAACTGGCTGGATAACCGTACTCAGAGAGTTGTTGTTAATGGTTCCCAATCCTGCTGGAAAGGCGTAACGAGTGGGGTACTGCAGGGGTCTGTTTTGGGACCGGCTCTGTTCAATATCTTCATCAACGACTTAGATATTGGCATAGAAAGTACGCTTATTAAGTTTGCGGATGATACCAAACTGGGAGGGATTGCAACTACTTTGGAGGACAGGGTCATAATTCAAAATGATCTGGACAAATTGGAGAAATGGTCTGAGTTAAACAGGATGAAGTTTAACAAAGACAAATGCAAAGTGCTCCACTTAGGAAGGAAAAATCAATTTCACACATACAGAATGGGAAAAGACTGTCTAGGAAGGAGTACGGCAGAAAGGGATCTAGGGGTTATAGTGGACCACAAGCTAAATATGAGTCAACAGTGTGATGCTGTTGCAAAAAAAGCAAACATGATTCTGGGATGCATTAACAGGTGTGTTGTGAGCAAGACACGAGAAGTCATTCTTCCGCTCTACTCTGCTCTGGTTAGGCCTCAGCTGGAGTATTGTGTCCAGTTCTGGGCGCCGCATTTTAAAAAAGATGTGGAGAAATTGGAAAGGGTCCAAAGAAGAGCAACAAGAATGATTAAAGGTCTTGAGAACATGACCTATGAAGGAAGGCTGAAAGAACTGGGTTTGTTTAGTTTGGAAAAGAGAAGACTGAGAGGGGACATGATAGCAGTTTTCAGGTATCTAAAAGGGTGTCATAAGGAGGAGGGAGAGAACTTATTCACCTTATCCTCTGAGGATAGAACCAGAAACAATGGGTTTAAACTGCAGCAAGGGAGGTCTAGGTTGGACATTAGGAAAAAGTTCCTAACTGTCAGGGTGGTTAAACACTGGAACAAATTGCCTAGGGAGGTTGTGGAATCTCCATCTCTGGAGATATTTAAGAGTAGGTTAGATAAATGTCTATCAGGGATGGTCTAGACAGTATTTGGTCCTGCCATGCGGGCAGGGGACTGGACTCGATGACCTCTCGAGGTCCCTTCCAGTCCTATAATCTATGAATCTATGAATCTATAAATTGGGACGTTAATACGTTTTAACTAAGCCCTGGTTTAGGCACAAGTTTTGTACCAGTATGACTGTGTTGGTTCAGGGTGTGATTTTGTTACCGATATAGTTATACCAGTACAACCCTTAGTGGGGCCACATTTATACCAGTATAAAGGGGCCTTATACTGGCTTAGTTTATTTTGCTTCCCACACTGGAATGAGCTACACCGGTAGCTGTGTACCCAGAAGCCTCCTATTGCAAGACAAGCCCAAGAAAGAAACCAACAGAACTCCACTGGCCATCACATACAGTCCCCAGCTAAAGCCTCTCCAACGCATCATCAGTGATCTACAACCCATCCTGGACAATGATCCCTCACTTTCACCGGCCTTGGGTGGCAGGCCAGTCCTCGCCCACAGACAACCCACCAACCTGAAGCATATTCTCACCAGTAACTACACACTGCACCATAGTAACTCTAACTCAGGAACCAATCCATGCAACAAACCTCGATGCCAACTCTGCCCACATATCTACACCAGCGACACCATCACAGGACCTAACCAGATCAGCCACACCATCACCGGTTCATTCACTTGCACGTCCACCAATGTAATATACGCCATCATATGCCAGCAATGCCCCTCTGCTATGTACATCGGCCAAACTGGACAGGCCCTATGTAAAAGGATAAATGGACACAAATCAGATATTAGGAATGGCAATATACAAAAACCTGTAGGAGAACACTTCAATCTCCCTGGACACACAATAGCAGATTTAAAGGTAGCCATCCTGCAGCAAAAAAACTTCAAGACCAGACTTCAAAGAGAAACTGCCAAGCTTCAGTTCATCTGCAAATTTGACACCATCAGCTCAGGATTAAACAAAGACTGTGAATGGCTAGCCAACTACAAAAGCAGTTTCTCCTCCCTTGGTGTTCACACCTCAACTGCTAGAAGAGGGCCTCATCCTCCCTGATTGAACTAACCTCGTTATCTCTAGACTGACTCACTCTTGCTTGCATATTTATACCTGCCTCTGGAAATTTCCACTACATGCATCCGACAAAGTGGGTATTCACCCACAAACGCTCATGCTCCAATATGTCTGTTAGTCTATAAGGTGCCACAGGACTCTTGTCTCTTAACTGGATCTTTCCCTGATTTTAGGGTGTGTGTGGGCAGGTGATGCCTTTAAGCAAGCTGAACTGGTTTTTAACTGGTTTTCTGCAGGGGGAATTTCCTTGGGTTTTGAAGCTGTATGTAGGCGTTAGGTGGAAAACAAGACACCTAAACCCTTCCTTGCCTTCCACTGTTATAGAATCCAGAAATGTAGGTCTGCTCTTAAAAGCCTCCAATGTTGGGGATTCCACAACCTCCCTTGGAAATCTATTCCAGAGCTTAATTATTCTTATAGGTAGAAAGTGTTTCCTAGTATCTAACCTAAATCTCCCTCAAGCTGATTTCTTCTTGTCCTAATGTCAGTGGACATGGAGAACGATTGAGCACCATCCTATAACAGCCCTAACCCATGTGAAAACTGTTATCAGGTTCCCTGTCAGTCTTCTCCTCTCAAGACAAAACATCTCCACTGTTTTTAATCTGTCCCAATGCATTTTCTAAACCCTTCAGCATTTTTGTTGCTTTCCTCTGTCCATATCTTTTTTAAGGTGTGTCACTCACAATTGGACACAGTTCTCCAGCTGAGGCCTCACCAGTGCTAAGCAGAGTGGCACAATTACCTCCCATGTCTTAGATATGACCTGGGCCGGCTCTAGGCACCAGCAAAACAAGCTGGTGCTTGGGGCGGCACATTTTTAGGGGCGGCATGGCCGGCGCCAGAATGCCGCCCCTAAAAATGTGCCCCGGCCGCCTTAGCTCACCTCCGCTGCTGCCGCTGGCGCACGAAACAGCTGATTCGCGCGCCGCTGCTCCCACTCCCTCCCAGGCTCTCAAACCTGGTAGGGAGGGGGAGATCCCGAGCGGCCGCGGTGTGCGAAACAGCTGATTCGCGTGCCGCTGCTCACCTTCCCTCCCAGGTTTGAGAGCCTAGGAGGGAGGGGGAGACTCCGAATGGCTGCGGCGCGCACACCCCTTCTCCCCCTCCCTCCTAGGCTTACGAGCCTGGGGGGAGGAGGCAGGGCTGGGGATTTGGGGAAGGGGCGGAGCTGAGGCGGGGCCGGGGGTGGGGTAAGAAAAAAACAGGGGGTGGGAAGGGCGGCCAAAATTGTTTCTGCTTGGGACGGCAAAAATCCTAGAGCCGGCCCTGGATATGACACTCCTGTTAATACACCCCAGAATATTCTCACAACTGCATCATATTGTTGACTCGTATTCGATTTGTGATCCCCTATAACCCTAGATCCTTTTCAGCAGTACAGTCAATCATTCTCCATTTTGTAGCTATGCATTTGATTTTTCCTTTCTAAGTGTTGTACTTTGCCCTTGTCTTAAATAAATTTCATTTTGTTGATTTCAGACCAATTCTCCAATTTACAAGGCCATTTTGAATTCTAATCTTGCCCTCCAAAGTGCAGGTAACCTCTCCTGGCTTGGTGTCATGTGCAGATTTTGTAAGCATACTCTCCACTCCATTAGCCAAGGCATTAATGAAAATATTGAATAGTGCTGGACCCAGGACAGACCCCTACATGATGACCCCATTAGATATCTCCCTCCAATTTCACAGTGAAGCATTGATAACAATTCTTTGAGGACAGTCTTTCAACCAGTTTTGCACCTACCCTATAGCAATTTAATCTAGACCACACTTCTCTAGCTTGCTTATGAGACTATAATGTGTCAAAAGCCTTCCTAAAATCAAGCTATATTATATCTACAGCTTCCCCCCTACCCATTAGCTGTGCCAAGAAAGGAAATTAGGTTGGTTTCACATGATTTTTTTCTTGCCAAATCCATGTTGGTTATTATATCACTATAATCTCCTCTAGCCTAGATTTTTAATAATTTGTTCTAGTATCTTTCCAGATATCAAAGTTAGGCTGACTGGCCTGTAATTCCCCAGGTTCTCTTTGTTCTCATTTTTAAAGATAGGTACTATGTTTACTCTTCTCCAGTTCTCTGGGACATCACCTGTCCTCCATGGGTACTCACAGACAATGGCTAAGGGTTCTGAGGTTGCTTCAGTTGGTTCTTTAAGTGTCCTAGGGTGAATTTCATCAGGCCCTGCTCAATTAAATACATTTAATTTATCTAAATATTCTTAGCTAATGTACACTTTCCTGCAGGTGCATTACCTTTGAAGACACAGAGCCGGGGATAGAAGGTCAGATCAACAGTATTTTGTAATCTAAAGAATAGAAACTATTTCATTATATTCTCTTGGGAAAATGGAAAAATGCCGTGCAGAAGAAGAAAAAAAACAGCCTCAGAAAGATTAAAAGGGTAGCAGGAAACTTCCAAAATGTGGTAAGAAAGAACAGAAAGGCAGTTCCGTTTCATCATGCATTATTACAGCATAATTGTCAACATGCTAATTATTGTGTATGTTGTGTTTTATTTTTCTACTTATTTATTTCAGTTTAAGATTTGTTTGTAACATTCTGATCATTGTAAAATAGTGCTGTGCAGGAAGGTATTCACACTAACTCCTCACCATTAGACCATCAGGGAGGACCCCTGGAATGTATTCACAGCGGCCATCACGGGCATCTTTGATCCACAGACAATCATAGATCTCATTAAAACAACCAGGAGTCCGGTGGCACCTTAAAGACTAACAGATTTATTTGGGCATAAGCTTTCATGTAACTTTCACTCCATGCATCTGAAGAAGTGAGGTTTTTTACCCACGAAAGCTTATGCCCAAATAAATCTGTTAGTAATTAAGGTGCCACCGGACTCCTTGTTGTTTTTGTGGATATAGACTAACACGGCTACCCCCTGATACTTATAGATCTCATTAAAGCTAATGGGTGCTCTGACCGCCCTTCTTTCTAGATAAACCGAAGGAGCACTTAAGCCCCTTTATGGAGCAAGGTAGCTGGAGATGATTGAAGCTACTGCCCAAGGCAGTCAGCCTCAAGGCAAAGTCTGAGCAGGACTAAGCTGTGATTCCCTCAGTTGCCCAACTAGCAGTAAATAAGCAATTTTGAGTGAGTGCTTTTTAAGATGGGTGGCAGTTTACATACAGCTGCAGCCTGTGATTCTTTTCCTCGTGCCTCTGGACACTTATTTTTTCTTGGACTATAACCTGTGACCAATGCAATGGTGTTTTGGCTCAAACGCTGCCCAGCGCGATGACGTTCTGGTTCAAACTCTGCCCAGAACGATGACACACAGATGCAAATTCCCACCCCTCCACTATTTTGAGGCGGTCCAGGTAGGTTTTTTGACCAATCAGGCTGGTTTGGGGCAGTTTCTTGGCAACAACTGTGCCACTCAGAATTGCAAAGCCTGAGGGACATATTTTTAAGCTATTTAGGCACCTAGTGGGATTTTCAAAGGCACCCATAGGGTGTTGGGGGCCTAGGTGCTTTTGAAAATCCCAGTACGCATCTGAATAACTTTAAAGATCTGGCCTTACGTGACTTAGATGGCCAAGTCCCATTTTCAGAAGTGTCTGAGAAGACTAAATCTCACTGAAAGATGAAGTATTTAGGTACCTAATTCCCCTGCCTTAACACCTTTAAGAATCTGGGCCAAAGTTCCTATGTCACTCTGAAAAATGGGATTTAGCCGCCCATGCCACTTAGGTCTTGGAACACTGAGCAAAGCAATTCCTAAATCCAGAGCTCCTTGGGGCACAGGCCCAGCTGGAGCAACAGGCTTGGAAGGAACTGTGAGCAAGGAAACTGCCTGCTGCTGTTGGTTTCTATGGCGTCCAGGGAAAGAGAACTCCGTGTGCATTCTTTGTAAACAAGCAGGATTGCATTAAAGAACGGATCTGACTCGGACCATTTGGCCTCCAAGTAGAAAGAACCCAGCAAGGCCCCCAACTAGTAGCTAACTGCTCAGGCCAAAGGGACAAGGGAGTTCCTCTTTAACATATCAACTCACCCATTCCCTACTGTGGGTCCATCACAGTTTCCCAGGGCAGCTGGATTTATACAAAGCATCCAACTCCCCCACCATTACAGCTCTCTCTAGTTTTTACAGGCCCGGCCTTGGGCTGTCTCCCAGCTGTTCGTTGTTTTGTATTGTGTTAACTCCTAAGCTGCAGGAACAATCAGAGCCCCATCGCTAAGTACTGCCCAGACACGGGGGCTTGACACTATGGGGCAATTGACCAGCGTAGCTATAGCAGAATAATAATCAGGCTGATATAACTTCCCCCTGCTTGACACCACTTCAGAATAAGAGAGAAGGTCCACGGGAGCTGACACACAGTCCCTGCCTCAAAAGGCTTCCAATCTAAATAGACAAGGGCAACCCGGAAAGGAACAGGAAGTATTATCCTCTCTAGTTTATAGATAGGGAAGCTGAGACATCCAGCAATTTGCACAAAGTCACACAAGGAAGAACTGGGAATTGAAGCCAGATCGCCTCTGTTGCAGGCAGTGTCGCAGCCACACGACCATCTCTCTTCTCCTCCCCCACCATCTCCCCTCCGTGGTTACTGGGCTCCTGCAAGCAGCCCTCGTCCATCATGTTCCATTAGTCAGCACTACATTTTTAATCCCAGTGCACTACAGGCAGCAAGAAAGCCTGGCCCTTGCTTCTGCAGCTGGGCGGAAGGGCTGGCACCACCCCAACTCCCAGAATAACCAGATGTACCTGCTAAAATAAATTTGCAGGGAAAGAGCAACTGTTGAGGGTGAAACTGGCACAATTGTTCATCAGTGTTAGCAGCCCAGTAAAAGGACAGGGGCCTGTTCACACCTGGCTTGGAGCTCTGGTTTGACACCAGAATCACTCCCAATTTACACCAGCGGGAGCTGAGCTCAGAAGCAAGCCTAGCCCTCGAGACTTGTCTCCCAGTCTAGGTTTCTCCCCTCTGGCCAAGCCCGCTGTGGCTAGCTGGCCATGTTTCACAGGAGAAGCCAGGTTACTCGGCCGCTCAGAGAAGAGCCCAGCCGTCACAAAAATCTTTATTATTAGTATCAGCAGCATAACAACAGCGTCTGGAACCGTAAACAAATCCTGCGTCAACTGGTCCTCAGGCCTGGTCTACATTTAGACGTTAGATCAAAACATTGTAGTTAAGTTGACCTAAACCTGCTGTAGACAGGGGTAGGTGGGCAGAGGAATGCTTTTTTTGACTTCGCTACCGCTGCACAGGGAGGTGAGTTTCCTACATTAAGAAAACCCCCTTCCATCCACGTAGGAAGCATCTACACTATAGCACTGCAGCTGCGTAGACATAGCCTCAGGAGGGCCCATTCGCCACGTGCACAGGCATTTACCCCATTGGAGTATGCGAAACACCTTCAGTCTCATTTGGCAGCACATCTTAAGTGACTGCGTGATATGCCAGGATAAAACCCAGGTCAGCTGGAATGCAGTCCAATGCTGAGCCGGAGAGGTGATCAGATGGACGCAGGCAGTGAGATAAAGAACACGTCTACACCGTACCCCTGCAGCACCCCTAGTAAAGTGCTGTAGCGTAGACGCTTCTTACATCCACCAAAAGGGTTTTCCAGGCAATCCACTTCCCCGAGCAGCAGTAGCTTGGTTGACGGAAGAATTCTTCTGTCAACCTAGCTGCGGCCAGCCTGGGGTTAGGTTGGCTTAACTATAGTGCGTGGTGTGTGAGTTTCCCCATGGCCTGGAGCGATACAGCTAGGTTGATCTAAATCTTAAGCATAGACCTGAGCACAGCCAGAGACCAGTTTTGTTGTTTGGTTTTTATCTGCAGCAGGATTTAATACTTGGAGGCCTGCGTGGATGCAAATGTATATCCGTGGATATGGATATCCATGGATAGAAATCGGTATTCGCCGAACCGCAGGGCTCTCCCGGGAACCACAGCAGCAAAAGGAGCAAACCGTGGGGCTGCCACTCCCAGGAACCAGCGCCCCATGCCGGCAGCTCCTCCCATGTGGCTGTACCGCCCCCAGCCCTGTCCTCTGGCGTGACTGTACAGACTGCAGCCAGGAGAAGCAGTCACACAGACAGCTACATGGAAGGAACAGGGGTGGTACAGTTGCATGGGATGAGCTGCCGGCATGGGGCGCTGGCTCCCAGGTGCCACGGCCCCATGTTCTGCTCCTTTCGCTGCTGTGGTTCCCGGCAGGGCCCTGCGGTTCACCGCATACCGATTTCTATCCGCGGATATAAATTTGTATCCGTGCAGGGCTCTATTAATACTCAGCAACACGTTGGGATCAATGATGAGCATTCACTGCAGCAGGCCTTGAAGTAGAGCATAGCCAATCACTGGTAAAAGTCATGAGATTTGCTTAACCCATGAGATTGCCAAAAGATTTTGGGGGGGGGGGGTGGGGGAGACGGGGGAGGGGTTATTTGCCATCTAATTTCTAAGTCTAAGCCAGTGGCTCTCAACCTTTCCAGACGACTGTGCCCCTTTCAGGAGTTGGATTTGTCTTGCATATCCCCAACGTTCACCTCACTTAAAAACGACTTGCTTACAAAATCAGGCATAAAAATACAAGTGTCACAGCGCACTAGCACTGAAAAACTGCTTCCTTTCTCCTTTTTACCATCTAATTATCAAATAAATCAACTGGAATATAAATATTGTACTTACATTTCGGTGTGTGGTATACAGAGCAGTAGAAAAGCCATTGTCTGTATGAAATTTTAATTTGTACTGACTTTGCTAGTGTTTTTGATGTAGCCTGTTGTAAAACTGGGCAACTATCTAGATGAGTCGATGTATCCCTGGGAGACCTCTGTGTACCCCCAGAGGTACGTGGATCCCTGGGTTGAGAACCATTAGTCTAAGCCACTAGGACCGGGACCATCTTTTTGTTCTGCACCTAGCACAGTGGGGTCCTGGTCCAGGACCCTGGCTCACCACAACACAAAGAAAAAGAGCAACAACAAGTCATATTTTTAAGCTTTTCGTTTTCTCTGCACCCCTGAAGGCTAGAAACTTCTTTAAAATGGAAGTTGAAATTCTCACGGAATCATGACTTCAGGAGCTGGGGCTTTAAGAAAAGACACACCAAAGATTGGGAGATTTACTGACACGGGGAGGAGGGGGCAGATCCCAAACCAGAAGCTGCAGCCCATGGGAACATAGCATAAGCCCTGAGGGCAGGCTGGGGTCTCACTCACTTACAGCTCAGCCCAGAATAGCAGCTTCAGCCTGGCACACTGACCAAGACTCGGGAAGCAACCAGAGACATGGTAGGAGGTGGCAGGAAGTTTCCTCTGATGCTTAGGCGACGGTTGCCATTTTGGCTGATGGTGGGGATTGAACTGGGGCTCTCCAGAGCTGAAAGCACAAGCAGCTTCGGGTTGAGCTAAAGAGTCAAGGCTCTTTAGGTAGGGCTGCAACTGTCCTCTGCAGATGGGGAACCTGGGAACGCCCACTGCCCAGCCGGTTAAATCTGCAATTAAAAGCAGACGCCCCCCCTGTGGGGGAGGGTGCAGCAGATTCTGGGAAGCCACCAGCACCTTTGATACACTGACTGCAGTTCAGTATTAAAACCAAAAAACTTTATTGGAGAAGCGATGAAGAGATACAAGTATACAGCGGGTACAGAAGACAACTTCCACAGCCAGAGGGATTAAAATAAAGTATGCATGGGAGCACCATGCAACAAGCCGTCATGGCTAGTCCAAATCCGTCTTGGTCCCCTCTGTGCCCATGTGCAGAGCTTGGGCTCCAAAACCATCCCAAAGATAGCCCTGAGCCATGTCACACAGCTCCACGTTGCAGCGCTGAGTCACCTTCTTCAGCATGAAGAGGCAGCCTGCAGATACTACAGAGCCCAGCAGGCCATGCTCCAGCCCAGCAATTGGGAACAGTGGGGAGCATAGCATGCTGGGACTTGTAGTCTTCTAAGGCCATACGTTCGGGTTAGTGATGAGATATGGCTGCATTCTGTTCTGTTTTATACGGTGTCAGCCAGACTGTATTTGGGTAGCCCCTACACCTCCCACCAAGGGGACCTCTTGGAATACCGGCCCCCACCTCCAACCCTTTCCTTCCAAGATCCTTGTTGGGGAGCGGGGGGGAGAGAGAGGTGGGAGAGGGGGGAAAAAAATCTTCACACTAAAATCAAGTTTCAAACTCTTATAAAGTTATCCCTGATCATGTACATTCATTTACGACATGAGACATTCAGAATTTTAATTCAGAGCTATTATTCCAAGCACTTCTGTGATTAGTTTTTATACATACTATATAGACTTTTTGTAATTAGTTTCTATATAGACTACCTCCTCCCTCAGCCCCAAAAGGAACATCCCACCAGAAAATGGACAACTGGGGGCAGATTTATCCAAAGTCATTTAGATACCCAACTTCCTTATGCCTTTGAAAACAAACCTGCCTCTCAGCCAGTCAGCAACATCCCCAGATTTCTGCAGGCCAGTCAGAACGAGCCAGAATATCAAGGGATGAAGGGAGCGGCTGGTGCAGATGCCTTGATTTGCAAGGACTTATTCTGCAATTGCATCATGAACGGGGCATAGGCTGTGAGTCGGGAGGCTCCAATTTTTAAGTCCAGAAGGGACTTGTCATGAAAGGTAAAAAAAGCTCAGAGTCCCAACTGCAATATTGCTACAGGGCTCCTGCATTTTAATACCTGGCCCCCAGTGCACCTGCTTTTCATGCTAAGGTTGCACCTCTGATCGCACCAGTGCCCTCCATCACCCGATCAGTGACATCCAGATTAGCGTATGGCTCACCAGGGCTCCCTGTTCTGTGCCAGATTTTCCTGGGGATTTTAGCCTCTGTCCCTAGCCCTGTTATACAGGCTGTTAGGGAGGTGGCTGGCATCAGTCCAGTCAGCCAGTGGCTTGGTTGTAGCAGGGGAAGATCACTGTCTGGTCTGCGGGAAGCATGCGTGGCTGGAAGGCGGAGGGAAGCCTCAGTCAGTCGCTGCTGCTGGAGGAGGAGGAGGAGGAGGAAGAGGAATGCTGCAGGAAGGGGGAAAGAAACCATGAGGCTTGGACCTCAGCCCAGGGAGTTGACATGCTGTTGGCAGGTGGATGGCTGGGAATAGAAAGGAAGGGGGCACCCTGCTAACAGGGTCCTGAGCTGCTGCCCATGGAAGCAGGACTCAGCTCCCACAGGTGACCCCCTACCGATCCCACGAACCACTGCCACCCTCCCCCCATGTCACAGGGTTTGTGTAGTTGGCAAAGGGTCTTGGGTCTACTGCTAACCCCCATGCACCAATCCCCACCCCGGCCACACCCCCATGTACAGGGCTCCCCTGCCATGCCCAGAGGAGTTCCCCTACTTGCATTGCCCCCGCCCCACACTGTAAAGGGGCGAGGTGGAGGGGGGGGCTGCCTTAACCACAGAGACTAGGAACTAAGCCAAGACCCTCCAGACTCATGTAATGAGGAACCAGCAGCACTGGCTGGACTCAAACTCAATCCAGGATGCGGAAGGGTCCCCACCCCAAGCGAACCAGCCGCCCTCCCTGGCAAGGTTCAGGGATGGCACTAATTGCTGAACAGATGGGGGGTGGGTGGTGCGAGGGATGACCCAGACACAGGCGCTGAGAAAAAACCCAACACACAAGCCTTCTCCTTCCCCTCTCCCAATCCAGCATGTACCTCTGACCACTATGCCAGAATGCACCCCCGTTCCCCTCCCACCTCGCCCCCACTGACCTTTCCATGCTTGTGCAGCTTGTGTGGCTTGTGCACCTTGTGAGCCTTCTTCATCTTCTTCCTCATCTTCTTCGCCGCCTTCTTGTCCAGCACTTGGGTCCCGACCATGACGGTCCCAGGCATCAGGGGATTAATACCCATCCCCCCAGGCATGCCAGGAGCAGGCGGTGGGTAGGGACCCAGAGGGTAGCCAGGCTGCTGGCCAGGGAAAGGGGGTTGAATGGGGTGGCCGGGGGGGTATGCAGGCTGCCCTGGAACCCCCGCTGGAGGGATGGGATAGGAGCCAGGGGGCACTGTGCCCGGGGGGAAGGCAGGGTTCCCGGGGGGAGGGTAGGCAGGATTGGAGCCAGGTGGGTACGTGGGGTTGGGAGGGAAGGCCGCTCCGGGGTAGGCACCAGGCTGTCCTGGAAGGAGAATAAACCAGTGTCACAACCAGCAGGAGAAGAGAGACACCCGTGGAGCAATATCCCCCCTCTAGCACCGCCCTGCTCCCAGCCCCACCCTGCAGCATCACTGCTGCTTCCCCACCTCACTGCCCCCCGTCCCCCCTGTGACAGCACAGGGGAGCGACACCAAGTATTACAGGCTTGGCTGCAGCTCCCTAGCTTTGCCTCCCCCCTTTGCTGCTTGGGCAGCGGGGGGGGGGGGGGCATCTGAAGAAGTGAGGTTCTTACCCACGAAAGCTTATGCTCCCAATACTTCTGTTAGTCTCAAAGGTGCCACAGGACCCTCTGTTGCTTTTTATCTAGGAGAGGATCTGTCCCTTTATCCCATGACTGCCTACTTTGCTTAAGAGCCTTTGGTGAAGGACCTTGTCAAAGGCTTTCTGAAAGTCCAAGTACACTACAGCCACTGGTTCACCCTTGGCCACATATTTGTTGACCCCCTCAAAGAATTCTAATAGATTGGTGAGGCATGATTTTTCTTGACAAAAGCCACGTTGACTCTTCCCCTATATGGGTTTATCTATATGTCTGACAATTTTGTTCTTTTCTATAGTTCCAACCAATCTGCCTACTATAAAGTTAGGCTTACCAGCCTGTAAATGCCAGGATTGCCTCTGGAGCCTTTTAAAAAAAGATAGTTACATTAGTTACCCTCTAGTCATCTGGTACAGAGGCTGATTTAAGCAATAAGTTACATAGTACAACTAGTAGTTCTGCAATTTCATATTTGAGTTCCTTCAGAACTCTTGGGTGAATCCCATCTGATCCTGTTGATTTATTAGAGTTTAATTCCACAACTTCCTCTGTTGACACCTCAATCTGGGACAGTTCCTCAGATTTGTCACCAAAAAAAGGACTAGCTCAGGCATGGGAATCTCCCTCTCGTGCGCTGCAGTGGAAGACCGATGCAGAGTTAGCATGAGGCACATGCTGTGTCTGCATCCCACAGAACCTGCCACCAAAACCTCCAGCTCATTTCACGTGGACCACCCAAGTTGGGCTAGATTTGAACCTGCCGCTTTAGAGGCAAGAGGGAGCCCCATACCCCTTCTTTCCCCTGCTGAGGCAAAGAACGGGGGAGCATCAGAGGGGAAGCCAGAGGAGCAGCTGAGAAACCTGCCAGATTTGCCATCGGTCCTGTTGCCCCTCACCTGCGTTGGGATCCCACATGGTTAGAGAGGAGAAGTGTCCAGTCACCTGGAGGGAAAGACACACTGTTAGGCAAAGCGGGTAAGTAGCACTGGGCAAGCATGGGTCACCCAGGACCAAGTCTCTGGTGCAGCAGCAGATTAGCCCAGCCAGGCCTAGAGCTCGGAGAAGAGAACACCAGATGGGGACAGCCTGCTGTTTGCACCCCTAACAGAGATCAGGGCCTGCCCTAGAGAGCCTACCATCTAACTAGACAAAGGATGGAAGAGGAGACCGGAGAGGGGCAGTGCTTTGCCCTAGGTCACCTTGGCAGAGCCAGGAGCAAAACCCAGGTCTCCTGGCTGCCAGCCCAATGCTCTAGCCACCAGGCCCCATGTCCTCATCAAGAGGCAGTTCTGGCTGGTGACTGATTTTCCATCCCTCCCAGGAGGAGAAGTCCACAGCCCCCACCCTCACGGTCTCCTCTCCTGCTGGCCCCGCAGCGTGTGTACCCAAGCAAATGAGCAGAGGAACACACAGGATTACAGGAGGAAACAGCTGCTGTTCCTATCTAGCCAAGCAGGTGTGGCTTAGGGCAATGCTTGCAGGCTGAGCTCGGCTGACTCTGGTTCCGGGGACTCGGAGCTGGCATAACCGTCCCCACCAATGCACCTGCCCCCCCAGGCAGAGGCACTGAGATGCCTACACGGGAGAGGCCGCTGGGTTATTTCAGAGCTCCCCCGTCTTGAGCTGCTTGACAGGCACCCCCACACCTTCCCGCTTCCACTGCTCCAGCCCCATCACCTCCCTGGCTTCCTCTGCCATCCCCCAACGCTGCGCCCCACATGCCCCCCCAAGCTCCTCCACAGCCCTCTTCAAACTCCACTTAATCTCTGCTTCAAGCCATCAGCTCCCCTCCCCACTCCAGTGCGCTAGGTCCTGTCCACCCCCAGACAGCCCCCTGCCCCAAAGACCTTACAATCAAGACCGCGGCTCCATCAGTGTTAAGCCAACTCTGAGCAAGGACCCCCACCCGCAGTATCCGAAACCCAAACCTCTAGTGTTCTTTTCCTCTCTCCCCAGATGCTGCTCAGTAACAGTCACCAGCGAAACAAGAATTTACAGCTAGATTGAGATGGGGGAAGGGGTCCCTATGCAGGCTCCCCCATTCCTCAGGGTCAGACTAACCCCAGACATCCTTTGGCACCACCACCATTCCTTGGGGGAGCATGGGAAAGCAGGCACTCCAACCACCCTTAGCCCTCCCACAGGAGAGGGGCAATTATACGTCAGCCCCCAGCTCTGTATCTGCAGCTGGTGCATTGTCAGAGGAGGTGGGGGGTTAGGATAGAAGGTACAGTCAGGGGACAACGCTTTGCTACAAGAAATGAGCCTAATCCAGCCCCAACTCTCATTCCAACACCGTCCCTCCCGCCCCCGCAGCACACAAACACACACACAGATCTGCACAGAAAGAACACCAACTCGGCTAGTCAAATCGATTCAGAGCAAAGCGAAACCGCCCCAACCCGCTCCAGTCCACCCTCCTAAGCAGAGCTGGGTCCAAGGCCAGGCAGCACAAAGTGACTCAGCTAGATTGCCCCACCCTGGAGATCGCATCAGTTTTTAAAGTCCAGGAGCAGCTCAGGGACACCCCATGCCCTGCAGCCCAGGACAGCCAGCCAGGGCTTAATTTGTGCTGAAAGAGATGCCGGAGCTCAAGGAATTAGGTGCTGGGGCTCAAAGCAATTTTTTTTTACATTCATAACTGATGCAGCAAACTCAGAGGCGCCAGGGCTCTGAACTGCCAAACCAAGAGGTGCTTGTGCTCAGCCCTGGCACAAGTTAAGCACTGGACATCGCTGCGTTGCCGCACAGAGGTGACCAGCTCGCTCTCAGGAAGGTTGGCAGCTCAGCAAAAGAACTAATGGGGGAGGCAGAAGGTTGGTCCCCCATGCAGACTGCAACTTACTGAGGACCCACAGAGTTACAATGCCCCAAACCAAGCCTCACACACACACCCCTCCAAAAATTCAGGAGGGAGTGGGAAAGCAGCCCCCAAGAGGTCTGTAGTGAGAGCAGAACTAGTTTAGCTACCTACAACCAGGGCCGACGAGAGGGGGGTAAACCGGTACAAATTACCAGGGCCTGGCGGTCCGGAAGGGGGCCCGTCTTCCCCCACCCCTTGTTGGCCCTGTTTAGCTGGTCCGCCCTTGCTGGTGGGCCTGAAAAAAAAATTTTCACCGGGGTCCGAACCCGCTCTCGGCGGTCCTGCCTACAACAGATGAGAATCAGATTTGGGATGAGCAAATTACAGAGATGGAAGAGGGGTGTGCATGGGGGGCAGACAGAGGAGCATGCACCAGAGATGGATAGACAGACAGATGGGTGTGCAGGGGGATGCAGAGAGGGACAGACTGACAGCTGTGTGTGGGGAGGATACACAAACAGAGGGACGGATAGACGGATGGGTGGGCAGGAGGATGCACAGAGGGACAGGTGTACAGGGAGGCTATACAGAGGGGCACGCATGGGGGAGGGACAGATGGGGGTGTACAGGGGGATGCACAGAGGGACTGAGAGACTGACAGCTGTGCCAGGAAGGACACACGGAGGGGCACACATGGGGCAGGGATGGACAGGCAGACAAAGGGACGTGTGGGGGGATACACAGAGAGGTATGCATGAGGGAGGGAGGGACAGACAGACAAAGAGGTGTGCAGAGGGATGCACAGAGGGACAGACAGACCGACAGCTGTGGGGGGATGCATAGGGGGAGGGACAGACAAAGGGACGTGCAGGGTGGGGGGGACAGACAGAGGTGGTGGGGGGAGGGACGGACGGACAGAGGGATGTGCAAGGTGGGGGAAGGAGGGACAGACTGACGGGTGTGCAGGGGGGGATGCACGGGAGGAGGATGGACAGATGGCGGGACAGACCGACGGGTGTGCAGGGCGATACATGGGAGGGGTGGACAGATGGAGGGACGTATGGGGGGCAGTGAGGGACAGACTGACGGGTGTGCAGAGGGATACACGGGGGGGGGGTAGGAGGGCAGTATGGACAGACAGAGGGACGTATGGGGGGACAGACAGACAGATGTGCAGGGGGATACCTGGGGGGACGAGGAGGGAGGGCCAGACTGACGGGTGTGCGGGAGGATACACGAGAGGGGAGGAGGGACGGACAGACTGAGGGGTGTGCGGGGGGAATACACAGGGGGGGACAGACGGGTGTGCGGGGAGATACACGGGAAGGGGAGGAGGGAGGGACGGACAGACTGAGGGGTGTGCGGGGGGAATACACAGGGGGGGACAGACGGGTGTGCGGGGAGATACACGGGGGGGAGGAGGGAGGGACGGACAGACTGAGGGGTGTGCGGGGGGAATACACAGGGGGGGACAGACGGGTGTGCGGGGAGATACACGGGGGGGAGGAGGGAGGGACGGACAGACTGAGGGGTGTGCGGGGGGATACACAGGGGGGGAGGAGGGACGGACAGACTGAGGGGTGTGCGGGAGGATACACGAGAGGGGAGGAGGGACGGACAGACTGACGGGTGTGCGGGGGGAATACACAGGGGGGGACAGACGGGTGTGCGGGGGGATACACGAGGGGGGAGGAGGGAGGGACGGACAGACTGACGGGTGTGCGGGGGGATACACGAGGGGGAGGAGGGACAGACAGAGGGACGTACGGGGGGACAGACGGGTGTGCGGGGGGATACACGAGAGGGAGGAGGGACAGACAGAGGGACGTACGGGGGGACAGACGGATGTGCGGGGGGATACACAGGGGGGGAGGAGGGACAGACAGAGGGACGTACGGGGGGACAGACGGGTGTGCGGGGGGATACACGAGGGGGGAGGAGGGAGGGACGGACAGACTGACGGGTGTGCGGGGTGAACACACAGGGACGGACAGAGTGACGGGTGTGCGGGGAGATACACGGGTGGGGAGGAGGGAGGGACGGACAGAGTGACGGGTGTGCGGGGAGATACACGGGTGGGAAGGAGGGACGGACAGACTGAGGGGTGTGCGGGGGGAATACACGGGGGGGACAGACGGGTGTGCGGGGGGATACACGGGGGGGAGGAGGGACAGACAGAGGGACGTACGGGGGGACAGACGGGTGTGCGGGGATACACGAGGGGGGAGGAGGGACAGACAGAGGGACGTACGGGGGGACAGACGGGTGTGCGGGGATACACGAGGGGGGAGGAGGGACGTACGGGGGGACAGACGGGTGTGCGGGGATACACGGACAGGGCCCCCCCGCCGTCACCTTGGCACCAGGCGGCTCCGCTCCCGAGCTCCCCAGCTGTGCCCCGCCGGCTTCCTGGAAGCGCTGGTGTCCCCGGCCCGCCCGGCCCCCATTGGCTGGCGCCGGCCCAGGGCGGCCCGCACTGGCTGGCCCCGCTGTCCGTCACCCCCGGACCGCGCTTGCGGGAAGTAGCCGCTGGCCCCGCTTACAAGGGCCACACCCGCCTCCGGGCGTGGGGGCGGGGCAAGTTCGTACCTGGCCCCGCCGGCCTCTCCCGCTACACCTGGAGAGGGGGAGGGGACTCCGGACTCCTGGGTTCTCTCCCCTGCTCTGGGAGGGGAGTGGGGTGGGGTCTAGTGGGTTGGAGCAGGGGGGGCTGGGACTCCGGACTCCTGGGTTCTCTCCCCTGCTCTAGGAGGGGAGTGGGGTGGGGTCTAGTGGGTTGGAGCAGGGCGGGCTGGGACTCCGGACTCCTGGGTTCTCTCCCCTGCTCTAGGAGGCGAGTGGGGTCTAGTGGGTTGGAGCAGGGGGGGCTGGGACTCCGGACTCCTGGGTTCTCTCCCCTGCTCTAGGAGGCGAGTGGGGTCTAGTGGGTTGGAGCAGGGGGGGCTGGGACTCCGGACTCCTGGGTTCTCTCCCCTGCTCTAGGAGGCGAGTGGGGTCTAGTGGGTTGGAGCAGGGGGGGCTGGGAATCTGGACTCCTCAGGCCTAGCCCCAGCTGCAGGAGGGAAGTGTGGCGTAGTGGTTAGGGAGGGGGATTGGGCATCAGGACTGCTGGGTTTTCTTCCTGGCTCTAGGAGGAGCGTGGTCTGGTATTTGGAGAAGTAGACTGGGGGGTACTAGACTCCTCTGTTCGATTCTGGGCTTTGTACAGGAGTGTGGTTCACTGGTCAGACTCAGGGAGCAACATCCAGAACTGATTGGCTGTGTCTCGGCAGCTATCTGTGCCTCAGTTTCCCCACCTGGAAAACAGGGATAACAACCCCAACCCACACTGTGGGGTAGGAGATGGCTTGTGAGGCAGCTTGTGAGGCGTAATTCACTAATGCTTGGGAAGTGCTTTGAGATCATCAGATGAGAGGTGTCAAAGAAACATTCTGGCTGTTCAGTCTCACACCATTGAAATCCACGGCACTGAATGCTCTTTTGAGAGGCAGAGAAAGCCCTAGGAAGGATGGTCCAGTGGGTTGGGCACCAGCCTGGAGACCTGGGATAATGCATCATCCACATTTGTCCTGGGTGACCTGGGGCAAGTCATAGAGTCTATCCTGTGCCTCAGTTTCCCCACCTGTAAAGGGGGCTCATACCTCATGGGTATGTGAGGATAAAATCTGCTAATAAGTGTAAAGCAGCCAGGTATTATGGTGATGGATATATAAGCACTGGATAGAGAAACAGCAAGGCAGTGACCTTTCCTAGTATCAGGGGGTAGCCGTGTTAGTCTGTATCTACAAAAACAACAAGGAGTCTGGTGGCACCTTAAAGACTAACAGATTTATTTGGGCATAAGCTTTCGTGAGTAAAAACCTCACTTCTTCGGATGCAACCTTAGGGTGTGCCCCTCAGAGCCAGCCCCCTGCCCCCAAACACACATGCTTTAAGATGTGGGGATCAGGGCCTGTTCCCGAGAGATTATTCAGTGCCAAGCTGGCGAGCAGGGTGTGGGTGTCTGAAGGGCACAGGCCCTGTCCTGGAGCCCAGCCAAGTTAGAGCACTGCGTGTTTACACACAGCTCTGATGACACTGCATGAAAGCAAAGCTCACCTGAAAGCAAAGCTCACCTGACAGCGGCGCCAAGGTCAGTGAGATCCTGGCTGCACTCAAAGGATAGTGTCCCTAGGGAGCGCTGCCCAGTGTATTAGGCAATGGAACTACATGTGGGGAAAGGGACTTGGGGCTGGGGAATCTCTTGGGAAAACTGGCAAAGTTTTATTGGGTTGTTTTCTAGTCAGTACAGCAGAAGATTGGAGCCAGGACTCCTGGGTTCTAGCCCTGGCTCCGGGAGGGGAGTGGGGTATAATGGGTAGAGCAGGTGGGGCTAGGAGCCAGGCCTCCTGGGTTCTGGTCCCCCTTCTGGGAGGGGAGTGGGCTCGAGCAGGTAGGGATGGAAGGCAGGACATAGCTGTATCTTGTTCCCACTGCTTAGTGCCATGAGATGGGGCCATCCTAAATCCTGGCCTGGATTCGGCTGCCGCGGACAGACTCTGTTTGTAGCTCCGGCACGACTGGTAACACTTGGGCATATACCTCGCTTACCCTGTGACTGAGTTTACTTCCCTGCGAAAATGGGGACAACACCCCTGACCTGGTGATGCCTGAGATGTGCAAATATTAGTGACAGATAAAAGTCCTGCCCCAGAGTCCTCCATGTTCAGAATCCCATGTCCTGGAGAAATCACTGGCTGGATTCCTCTTGGGATGGGATCTAGGAAGCTGCTTCAGCCCCAGGGTTTAAGAATCCCTCTGCAGGTTCGAATGAGTCTGGGGCAGCCTCGCCCAGCAATAACTATGCCCGCCCCACCCCCCATTTTAGATGCAAATCTCTGAAGTCCTTTGTGCTGAAGGGACATATTGTTAAGTGTTGTTATTCTGGGTTGCTGCTAGGGGCAAGAATCTGAGGCCCTACTGCACCAGATCACAGACCAATCATTAGAGGAGGAGACTGGGCACCAGGACTCTGGGGTCTATTCCCTGCTCTGGAAGGCACTAGGGGCTCACGGATAAAGCACCAGACTGAGCCTTGGGAGACCTGAGTGCTAGTCCTGGCTCTGCTGAGCAACTCACATCGCCACTCCGTGCCTCAGTTTCCCTGTATGTGAAATGGGGCTAATGCGCCTGACCTCCTTTGTAAAACGCTTGGAGATCTCTGGGAGAAAAGCATGAGGCGGGGTGATTAGCAAGTGTCGGATCCTCTCCGCCCTGTTTAACCCCTGCTCCCAGGGACCCATCCAGCGCAGAGTCCTCCAGCAGACCATTGGCTCTTCTCGCCCAGAATCCTCAGCTCCCTGCAGGCTCAGACCCGGGGGCCCATTGGCTATAAACCCAGTGTACATTTAAACCAAGACCCTACCAAAACAAAACCCTCCGCTGCCCACCCCGGGGGGTGGGGGGAATGAGCCATGTGTGACAGGTGGGAGTTGGACTGGAAGGTGCTTAGATGCTCCTGGGAGGAGAGCAGGATAAGAACCTGGGGGTTGCACAGGGATAGGTGCCCGGGTGTTTTTCTCCGGCCCCACTGGATCTGTCCAGCCCCATGCCTCTTGCTGTAGCAGCACCTTGGTCTCGGAGAGGGTGCAGAGAAGAGACACAAGAACGCCGACAGGGTTGGGTGACCTGCCTTATGGTGAGAGACTCCAGGAGCTCGGTCTATTTAGCTCAGCAAAGAGAAAGCTAAGGGGTGACTTGATCGCAGTCTGTCAGTACCTGCACGTGCTCACAGGCTGGTCAGGTGAGCAGACAAAGGTCTAACAAGGTCCAAGGGTCGTGCGGGATTCTCCACCACAGGCAAGTTTTAAATCAAGAGTGAAGGGTTTTCTAACATCTTCAAACAGGATGTCAAGTATCAGAGGGGTAGCCATGTTAGTCTGGGTCTGTAAAAAGCAACAGAGAGTCCTGTGGCACCTTTAAGACTAACAGGTGTATTGGAGCATAAGCTTTCGTGGGTGAAAACCCACATCGTCAGACGCATGTAATGGAAATTTCCAGGGGCAGGTATAAATATGCAGGCAAGAATCAGTCTGGAGATAACGAGGTTAATTCAGTCAGGGAGGGTGAGGTCCTCTGCTAGCAGTTAAGGTGTAAACACCAAGGGAGGAGAACCTCACCAAGGGAGGAGAATAAGCTTTCATGGGTATTCACCCATGAAAGCTTATGCTCCAATACATCTGTTAGTCTTAAAGGTGCCACAGGACTCTCTGTTACTTCAAACAGGATGTAATTCAGGGCCATTCTCTGGCCTTGTTATGCAGGTCAGATTAGGGTTACCATACGTCCGGATTTTCCCGGACATGTCCGGCTTTTTGGGCTCCAAATCCCCATCCGGGGGGAAATCCCAAAAAGCCGGACATGTCCGGGAAAATCGGGACATGCGGGGCCGGTGCTGCCGAGCCGGGGGCCAGACTGGCGATGCCGAGCCGGGGGCCGGGCCGGCAGTGCCGAGCTGGGGGCCGGGGGCCGGGCCGGCGGTGCGGTGCCGAGCCGGGGGCTGGGCCGGCGGTGCCGAGCCGGCGGTGCCAAGCCGGGGGCCGGGCCGGCAGTGCCGAGCCGGGGACCAGGCCGGCGGTGCGGTGCCGAGCCGGGGGCCGGCGGTGCCGAGCCGGGGGCCGGGCCGGGGACCGGCAGTGCTGGGCGGGCCGGAGGTGCTCGGCCGGGGGCCGGCACCCCAGGGCCCGAGCTGACCCAGGCTAGAGACGCCGGGGGGGCCAGACTGGGCCGCGCCTCCTCCCCCCACACCCCCCCTTACCTGCTTCAGGCTTCCCACGAATCAAAAGTTCGCGGGAAGCAGGGGAGGGGGCGGAGTGGGGGCGGGGACTTTGGGAAAGGTGCGGATTTGGGGCATGGGCGGGGCTGGGGGCGGGGCCGGGGCCCTGTGGAGTGTCCTCCTTTTGGAGGCTCAAAATATGGTAACCCTAGGTCAGATGAGACAATCACAGGCATCCCTTTGGGCCTTATAATCTATGCAAGAGGTCCCCAAACTGTGGGGCATGCCCCCCCCAGCTCCTGGCCCTGGCCTCCTAGCAGCTCCATTCCCAGCCCCAGCCCTGTGGCTCTGTCCCCGGCCCCGCTCCTGGCCCCAGACCCACCCCCAGCTGCGGCCCCAGCCTCGGCCCCCTGTCCACATCGTCGTCCCCTGCAGCTGCGGCCCTGCTCCTGGACCTGGCTCTGGGGAGGCGGGGGTGGTGGTGGACAAGGGTAAGGGGGGGGCGTGACCCTCAAAAGTTTGGGGACCACTGATCTATGCATATCCTGCTGCAACAAATCAAACTAGCTCTGTACCCCTCATCCTTCCACATTCGGTGAGTTCACTCGCCAATGGCCCATCTACCCCACCTCCTCCCATACCAGATCACTCAGACCAGTCTGTACTGATGTATTACTCAGGCTTTATTTCCAGCCAGCCCCCTCGTACAAACATTCAATGTCAAATTACCCCAGCAAGCAGCTCGTCTGCCCTGTCTGGGGCTCAGAGACGGCCTGGGCGGGGCTGCGTTGCTCCTCACGTGTTCTTTCTGCAGGCCGAGCGCCCGACGGGATTCCCGATTCCCCCCGCTCCGCGAAGCAGAACAAATTAAGGCTCTTTCACCAACCTTGTGTCAATATCGTTATCCCAGACGGGGAAGATGGGGAACAGGGAGGCGATGGGAGATTCTCACAGTGGGTCAGGGGCAGATCTGGGAATGGGACCCAGGTGTCCTGGGCACTAGCCACAAGACCATTGTTTCCTCCTTTGTCCCAACCTTTCTCTCATCTATTGTATTCTCCCCTGATCCCCCCTTCCCCAAGAGCCAGGCTCCCCCTCTCTCCTTCCTCTGGACCTGCCACCTCCAGCAGCCCTCACCTGTCACATCATGGACACCCCCTGGGAGTGGAATGGGCTGGCCCCCTCTACCCTGCAAGGGAGCAGTGGAGGAGGGGGAGCCATGGCCATCCTACATCCTTTCTCGTAGCCAGGAGGAGGAGCTCAGCGGGCCTGCAGCCCAGCTCCCAGAGTCACTGCAGCTGGTGCAGGGGCTAACATGGGACTGTCACTCCAGCTGAGTGACACCTAGCAGGTGCCTGCGTCCCCGGGCAACTCCCTGTGGAGAGGCGGCTGGCACAGAGCCCCGAGGATCAGCAAACCCTGGCATCGCACCATCGGCCTGCAGACAGAGGCAGCGCAGAGGCCTGGGAGCTGGGTTTTAGTCCTGGGTGGGTCCCTTCCCCCGCCCCCTCCATGCCTCAGTTTCCCCTGCTGTGAAATGAGGGAGATGGGGGATTTGTGAGTGCAGAGTATTATCATAAACGCCAGGCTTCTGCTGAGCAAGATCCTCCCATAACCCACTCCCAGAGGTAAGGAGAAAGGGCCAACCCTTTAGTGCCCCACGGTCTCCTCGAGGAGTCACCTGACAGGTGGTACCATCGCAAGCCAGCTGGCGTTCCCAGGCCGTAGCCCGGTCTCGACCCACTCTAAAGTCTGTGGGGAATAGAAGAGTCTGAACCTGACGCCCCAATGCCACTATTTGTCCCCCCGCCCAGCTCCCCATGGCCAAGATCTGCACCCCCCATTAAAAGCTTCGAGGGGCAGTGTGGGCTAGTGGATAGTCCACCGGACTAGGACTCGGGAGACCCCGCTTCTATTCCTGGCTCTGCTGGGTGACCTTTGGCAAGTCACTTTGCTGCTCAGTGCCTCAGTTTCCACTCACAAATATTGACTGTTATTGTGAGCTCTTTGGGGCAGGGAGCCAGGGGGGCAAGTGGGGCAATTTGCCCTGGGCCCCACAGGGGCCCTGCGAGCCCTGGCCGAGAATCCCTTCCCTGGCTAGAGGCGCCTTTTTAATTTTTACTCACTCAGCGGCGCTCCGGGTCTTCGGCGGCATTTTGGTGGCGGGTCCTTCAGTGCTGCCGAAGACGCGGAGCGAGTGAAGGACCCGCCGCCGCCGCAGACTCGGAGCGCCGTCCGGTGAGTACAAGCGCCGCAGCGGGTGGTGCCTTTTTTTATGTCCACTCCCCCGCTTTGCCCCAGGGCCCCTGAATCCTCTGGGCGGCCCTGCAGGGAGCATTTGGTCCTGCTATCCACCGTGTAAACAACATAGCCCAGGCCCAGGACAGTGTGCATGGAAGGTGTATACCTGTGTATGCCCATCAGTGGGTGAGTGGCTGAGGGCATATGCCCTGTGTGTGTATGTGTCTTGGGGGAGGGTGTGTGTCTGGTCTGTATGCCTATGGGGGGCGGGGGGTGGAATAGAGGTGCATGCCATCTGTGTGGGGCGGAGGGTTAAGGAGATGCATGTCCATGAAGGGGATGGGGGGTAACTTAAGGGCTGCACACCCACCCATCCGTGTGGGGCTGGAATATCTGTGTGGGACTGGCGTGACCACATGAGGGCTGTGCTCCTAGCCTGGGGGCAGATGGGGGGCATGGCCAAAGCACACTGCATTATGGGTATTCCCTCCTCCCGGAGCCTCTAGGAGCAGAGGGCAAGTTAGAGCAGCCCTGAGGCTGCTCCGACAAGAAGGGGTTGGGACTGATCCCAGAATACAGGGCACACAATTTATTGATCACAAGCAGCCAACCAAACCGGAATGGGGCTCGATCCCTTGATCTGGGGAACAAACCCATGGCCACAATCATGCAGACATGGCTTCTGGCCAAGCCGCCTGCACCCCACTCACACGCTGGATGCCGTGCGGCGTACACCCCTCCTGCCTGCCGGGGGTATGGACAAGACCTGTGTCAGCTCCATAAGGGGCCAATCGGTTCCCACTTGCGCTCAGGCAGCTCTGATCCCATCCAGCAGGGGGCAGCGGCAGGTTCGAATCCGGCCCAGGTGGGGGTGGTCGGCTGGGCAGCAGCCCAGCCGTGTTTATATACAGCGCCAGCAAAAGCTGGGGTGACACAGGCGTGGCACCATCCCTGCCCCCAGAGTTCCTCTCCCTCCGTCAGTGCCAACCCGAGGCCCAAGGAGCATTCCCAGGCACTGTGGCCTGGTGGCGGGTGAGAATGGGGGCAGCACCCCTTGCCAGCTCAGCACACCCCCGCCGGCAACTCGGCTCCCAGGGACTGGAGCCGCTGGCGGGCGCACTCGGCCGTCAGCCGGGCCTCGGGGTCGGGGTCCCAGCAGTCCTCCAGCAGCTCCCGCAGGCAGATGGCGACCTAGGAGAGAGGGGTCTCTCAGGGTGCAGGTGGCTCCGGACCCCAGGCTGGCTGAGGGGTCACCCTGAGAGAGAACCTGCTGCAGCAGAGACAAGACCCTCACCCCCACCCTGCTCACCTGTGGGGCTCAGGCCAGGGTTGTAAAGCCCCCAGGGAATATAATAAAATCTGGGGGGTCGCCAAAGGGTCTCACTACATAGATGTATTTACCGCTGGCCTTTAAACCAACAGCAGAGCTAGCTGCGTCTTTCCTCCCCTCTACTGCTCCTTTATCCCTTCCCCCTAGAGTCCCCCCAAACCCCTTTACCTGGCCTGTCCCCCTCCAGGAGTCGGGGATGGCTGGCCTCCTCCTCTCCTCCACGGCCAGTCTCCTCAGCTCCCCATACGTGGGACTGCTGCCCAGCTCCGCCTCGTAGGCCAGCTGGAAGGGAGGGACCCCGCAGTCTAGGGGAGGAGAGAGTGGGACAGGTGGGGGTCAAACAGCCGTGGCTTCCATCCAGCCCAGCCCCTAAGATGACCTGGGTACCAGCGACTGGCTCAGTGCCTGGGCGCGTGTCGCCTTCAAGTGGCCAGCAGAGCAGATAAAAGTCCAACTACTGCTGCTGGCTAATGGGGATTCCCCTTGGATCCAAGAGACCTGATTCTCGGCACACTCAGGCTGCACTGACAGCACAGTGGGGATATGTGGCCCCCTGGAGAGTCTCCCCCCAGGCAGCAGGCTCCCCAGTTGGTGTGGGGCTGGCGTGACCACGTAAGGGCTCTGCTCCTAGCGCCAGTGCAGGGGGCAGAGCAGGGCATGGTCAAAGCACACTGCATTATGGGTATTCCCTGCCTCCCGGGGCCCATTGGAGCAGAGGGTAAGTTAGAACAGCCCTGAGGCTGCTCCGACACCAGAGGTGTGGGACTGGGCCCAGAATACGAGGAGCACAAACTTGTCCCTGCCCCCCCCCCCTCAGCCCAGGAAGGGGGTAAACGAGAATCAGCCCCCCTGGATTTGGAGTGTATGGAGCTGCAACTCTGGCCCCAGGGCCCCCTCCCTCCTGGGCAGCTTGGCTCACTGCTCCTAGGAATCAGCCCGTAAGCAATACCCCTTTTCCCCTTCCCACGCCAGCCGGGGGCAGGCATCCTCCCCAGGGGCTGAGCTCCCAGACACCTCCCCAGGGCAGGGACCACTGTGCAGCGCAGAAGGTCCAGTGACAGGTGAGGATGTGTGTGTGGGGGGTGAGAATTTGCATGTTATTTCTCCAAACTTCCACCAGGTGGCAGCCTTTCCAGCACTTTATTTGTCTGTGCTGCCACCAGGGAGAGGGGGAGGCTCTTGATTTGATAGTGCATGGGGGGAAGGGGGGGGGGTACAGCAGGGGGGAGAGAAATTCTTGGCGCGGGGGGTGTTGAGGCTTTCTAGGGATGGGGGCTGCATACAGCAGCACGGCCATGGCTGGGGGAAGTGGGCTGAGCAATGGTTAAGCTGGGGGGCATGAGGAGCCATGGGGTGCAGAAAGGGACCAGTGCAGGCAGGACAGAGGCCTGGGGGATGGGCTCCAAGCCTGGATCCTGCCTGGCATGGCCTACCTGGGGTCCAGGGGGTCACGCCCAGCGCCGAGCCCTACAGCCGCTCACCTGGGGAGAGCCCCGAGCATCTCGACAGGATCTCCCAGAGCACCAGGGCCAGGGAGTAGATGTCGGCCTGCTTCAGCGCGCGGCCCCAGACCTGCAGGTCCAGGCTGTCATCCAGGATCTCGGGGGCCATGTACCGCTGGGTCCCTGCCTGGGATCAGGCAGGCAGGTCAGCGCCAGCCGCCGACCACCAGCCGTTCACGTGCCACGCGAGGGTGAGCTTCCCCATGCTAGTGCAACCGTCTGCATGTGCCAGGGCTGAAGTTCCCATGCGTGTACCCGTGAACAGGGCTGATTCATACCAAATGGGGCTCCCAGCCTCCCCTCAAACAGCCTCCTTTCCACGGGCTCCCCTACCTCGCCCCCCCCACCTCAATGCTCAATTACGTTCTGACACGCTCACATGTGATCACACACATCCCCCCGTGCGCTCATATACCGGGGAGCTCAGACTCCCCCAGCCTCCACCTTCGCCACCCCCATTAAAACTTCCCCTCTCTGCCCTAGATGTGTGTGTGGGGGGGTATCACGGACACACACACTCCCAGCTCTCCAGCTGGACTCACCGCCCAGATCTCTGAGCCTTGAGTACAAGTGCTGCTGCACACACACAGACACACACACACGCAGACACACACACACAGACACTCACACACACACACACACACACAGACACACACACACACACAGTTCCTACCTTCCTGACAGCAGCTTCCATGCGGCCGCCGCCCCATTGCTCCAGGCATGCGGGCAGCGCCGTGGCCAGGCCGAAGTCGCTGATGGCGCAGCTCTGGTCCTCCCGCACCAGCACGTTCTGGCTGCTCAGGTCCCGGTGTGCCACGCTGGGTTTGTGCAGGCCTGGCACCGAGGAGACACGGGTTAGGAAGGGTCCAGCTGTGTGCGTGTGGGGGGGGAGCCATTGTGCCCCTTAGTGCCACCAGAGGGCAAGAAGGGCCGAATCCTGGCCCCCCCACCCTACCCCTGGGATAGGCACGGAGAACGGGACATTGCAGAGACTGCACCAGCTCGGCTCATGGGCCTAGTGCACTGGACAGGCTGGTGGGGCATGGGGGACCCTTGGCTGTGATTGGCTAATGGAGGGGAGGACTGACGGGCCATGTGTCCTATCCCCACCTCCCAGCTCCTGTGCTCCCCCTTGAGGATGGGCGAACTAGCCGCGCCGAGGCGGTGGGTGGGGCGAACTCGCCACATTGCGGCCGGCTGGGCACCAGGAGTGGGGGAAAGGGGGCTCGGGCAGGGCAAGGCGTTGCCCCAGGGGCCTGCTGCTCCCCCTGCAGGGCTCCAGGAGCCAGGGAGGCTCTTACCGTTGTGCCAGAGCTCCTCGTGCAGGAAGGCCAGCCCCCGGGCCAGCGACAGGGCCAGTCTGATGGTGGTGTCCCAGGTGCTGACGTGCTGGCTCAGGAAGTGTCTCAGGGAACCCTGCGGGCAGACAGAGCCCAGCTCAGTCGGACCCCAGGCCAGAATCACAGGGGCCCGTCAGATGCAGCCCTGACCCCGTGCAGTCTGCTCACCAGGACCCCATTCAGTCTGGCTGTGAAACTCCAAGTGGGGAGGGGGGCCCGGGTCCTTCCCCTGGCTGGATCCATCCCCCTGATGGGGAGCGATGGGATGATTCCCCAGCTGGACCCATCCCCCATCAGGAAGAGTTTTCTGAATACACTAAATTCTTTCTCTCCATATCTGAGAACAGGCAGAATCCCGGAGCAAAATCTCCTCCTTGCCCGTGCACAGGTACTCAATCCCCACACAGTTCTGCACATGCCCAGCAGAGGGCAGTGGCATCACCCCCCTCCCCCCCCCATGCCCAGGGCTGGCTGCGGGGTGAGCACTTACCGCTGGGTAGAGCTGCAGCACCAACAGGCTCCCTTGTTCCCCGCGCACCCCTCCTCGCCCAGCCGCCAGGAGCCGGGCCACGTTGTCGTGGTTCATCAGGGGCAGGCTGTGCACGGACCACTCGGCTGCAAAGTGCTGGGAGCAGGCGTCGGGGAAGGCCTTGATTGCGACGGGCGTCTGGTGCAGGGTGCCCTGCCACACCACGGAGAAGCGCCCATCCTGGAGCACCTGCGGGGGACAAAGACAGCTAGGGTGACACTCTGACCTGCCTCCGGGCTGCCCTGGCACCGGGGGTGGGCAAGGGCAACCTGGGATGTAGAGGGGACCACAGAACCTAGCCATATCCTAGGTAGGGCACTGCTGCGGGGAAGCTCACAGCGCTAGTGTCCCAGCTGGGCACTGCTGCGGGGAAGCTCGCAGCGCTGTGGAGTCCATGGCCGGGCACTGGTGCAGGGATGCTTAGCAGCGTGGATACAATTTATTTTATTTTGTTTAACTCCCATGGGAGTTAGGTTCTTAACCTTTGAAAATACCTGTAGGCACCTATTAGCATCTTTAGATGCCTAAATACCTTTGAAAGGCTCCAGAATGACCAGAAACAATCCCTCAATTCACTAACGACAGATCATTCTCCCACTGTTGAATAAGCCAGTTAGTTTTGAATGCAAAATGCGTTTGGATAAACTTAGGGTTTGGTCCTCTTACGTATCCAGGGCATTTAAGGAGTTTAATTTCACTAATCAAAACCTTTTCAAATGCCGATTTTGTGCATTTTTACTGGAATGCCAATTTCCATCCAGATGCAGCTTGCAACAAATCACAAGTGACCAATCATCTGTTAGCAAATAAGAAACGTGTCCTTGGCCGTTTCCGAACATAATCCAAACTGTCAAAATTAAGATTCTCACTAAATAAATGCTAAGCTACATAACTGCTTAAATAAATGTGTATAGATATAACGCGTCCTCCGGTTAGCAAAGAGAAGGACCAAATTTAGAGAACAGGCTATATTTAGTAGCGAATCGACATGTTTGAATGGTCACCCACCAACCAGAACGAACCGTTGGGAAAAGAACTAAAAAATACAAATGCAAAACGCAATTAAAATCAGTGATTTAAGTCAAGGTTTCCTGCTTGGTGATTTAAATCAAGATTAAAATCCGTGCTTTAAATCAGTCCACCCTGAAGCTTGCAGCAGTGGAAATCCTGCCTGGCACTGCCCCAGGGAAGCTCGCAGCTCTGGAGCCCCCGCCTGGCACTGCCAGCACAAACACCTGCTTGCATGGGCCAAGACTGATCCGCCTCCTCCCGCAGCTCAACGGGGACATGCCAGGTGATGCTTGCTGTCCCCCCTGCAGAACCAGGCTGCAACCCACACGGACAGAGGCGAGACCGAGGCAAAGGCCAGTTCGTGCTGTCAGCCCCAACGCAGCCACCAAGTGAGACCTGGAGGAACTGGAGCGCGGGCAGCTCCTGGCTGGGGAGTTCCCTCTCATGGCTGGAATGGGGGTCTATGGTGACTTTGGTCAGCTCGCCGCTCTCCTCCTGGCACAGCAGCACTGCACAGACCTTCACCCTTCTCAGCACTGCGGAGAGAAAGCGAGAGAGATTCCCCCTGCAGTAACACAGGGGACTGGGCCGAACGCCCAACCACGGTGCAGTGCCCTGGGACTACCACACAGAGCTGCAGGGCCCACGGGCTGCTCAACATAAACCACCGGGGTGTGTGTGGGGGGGGTGGCGTGAGAGAGAACGTGTGTGGGTTTGTCACCAATCAACCCACGGCATGTGTGTGTATATAGACAGTCAGACAGACAGGGTGAGTCATACACTAACCCAGTATGTGTGTGTGTAGAGTGAGAGAGACAGACTGTGTGTGTACAGACAGACAGACAGTGTATACACAGATAGTGTGGGTGTGTATGTATGTGTGAGTCAGACTCAAACGCAGAGTGAGTGTGTGTGTGTGGAGAGAGAGAGAGACAGATGGTTTGTGCATAGATAGACAGTGTGGGTGTGTATGTTTGTGTGTCATACACCAACTCAGTTTGTATGTGTGTATATAGAGAGACAAACAGACTGTGTGTTTAGAGAGAGACAGACTGTGTATACAGACATCCAGACTCTGAGTGTGTGTGCATGTGTGTGTGTATATAGAGAGAGACGGACAGACGATGTGGCGTGTGGAGACAGATTGTGTAGACAGACAGACAGACGAACTGTGTGGGTGTGTGCGTGTTTCTGTGAATTGTACACCAACCCAGTTTGTGTGCGTATAGAGAGACAAACAGACCGTGTGTGTGTGTAGAGAGAGATAGACTGTGTGTGTTGACAGACCCTCTGTGTGTGTGTGTGTGTGTGTGTGTGTGTGTGTGTGTGTGTGTGTGTGTGTGTGTGTGTGTGTGTGGAGAGAGACAGCCTGTGAATACGGACAAACCACGTGTGTGTGTGTGTGTAGAGAGAGACAGACTGTGTGTGTTGACAGACCCTGTGTGTGTGTGTGTGTATAGAGAGACAGCCTGTGAATATGGACAGACCACATATGTGTGTGTGTGTGTGTAGAGAGAGACAGACTGTGTGTGTTGACAGACCCTGTCTGTGTGTGTGTGTGTGTGTGTGTGTGTGTGAATCGTACACCAACCCAGTGTGTGTGTGTCAGGCTGTGCGTGTACCTGCGTGTGAGGCAGAGGCAGGGACTGAGGGGAGAGGAACAGGGAGTCTAATAAATACTAAGAACCCCCGCAGCACCCCAAGCCCTGTGATTTTAACAGGCCGCTTGAGCTGAAGGGGGTTCCCCACTGGGGCTATCGGCGTTGGGCCTTGGTCAGAATTCCAGCTGCGCCCACTAGAGGGCAACCTGGGTCCAGACTGGCGCAGCAGCCCTGATGCTGCCTCCAGCAGAGGGCAGCGGCGTCCATGGGCAATTAACTGGCTTCGTGCCCCTGGCCAGGGCGCCCCCTGCTGGCTGGGACCAGGGACCACAGCCCCATTACAGAGCCACTCCTTCCCTCACACGACTGGGGCTTGTGCTAATGGGGCCCAGGTTCCATGGCTGGGACGACCAGGAGACCCGTGATGGGGGGCAGAGGGTGACATCTCAAACCCCATATTCCCCGCTGGGCCGAGTGCCTGGAGGAGCCGGGCGGGGGGCGGGGAGGCCATACCTAGGAAGGCCAGACAGCTGAGGAAGAACAGCAGTGAGCAGGCCACGGCGATCCAGGTGGTGCCCGTCGGAGCAGACCCAGCCGAGGCTGCGGACAAGGCGGGGGGGGGAGGCCGAACTGAGGACTCAGCCCCAGACACGGCCCGGGGTTAGATGAAAAGGACGCCCAGGATACTGCTCCCGCTGGGGCGTTGGGATCCAGCCGTCGCCGGCTTGCCCCCTTGGGTGCGCCCCCCGGCACCAGGTCCACCCCCGCGCTAAATGTCCTGAGCAACAGCGCTCCCAACCACTCCCTGGGGGCACCATTCCCAGTCGGACCTGTCCCCCCCCTCCCCCGTCAGGGAACGGGGGCCCCCTAGCCTGTCCCCTGGGGGGCAATTCCTCACCCGGATGCGGCGTGTCGGGGTGCCCACCACCCCCAATGTTCAGCCTAAGTGACCCTTTTCTTAATCAACTCCCATGACCCCTCCCATCGCCTCGGGGCCCAGTGGCCACCTCTCCCAACTAGCCACTAGCCAGCCCCCTCCTGGAGCAGAGAGGCTGAGGAACCGGACGGGGGCTGCCGGAGCCCCTCACATCTGGCCCTCGCTCCCCGTCCCGCCCATGGAATGCTCCTCTGCTCGAGTTTTAATTAAACTCCAGGAGAAAGGACGGCTTCCCCCCCCACACACACACTTCTGTCAGCTGCCAACATTCCTGTATCCTCCCTATGCTGCAGCCCATCAAAGCCGGTGGGGTGGGGAGCTGGGTCGCGGCACTACAAAGCTAGGTGGGGGGGACCCAAGCCAGCCCCAGGAGCAGGGCAGTCAGATCCTGGCCTGGCCAATTCCAGCTCGGCATCCTTCCTGGCAGATGCCAAGATAGTCTCCTTGCAGGGAGTGGAGTCTAGTGGTCAGAGCAGGGGGCTGGGAGTCAGGACTCCTGGGTTCCATTCTTAGCTTGGGGAAGGGAGTTGGGTCTAGTGGTTAGTGCAGGGGAGCTGCATCTCGGGGCAAGGCACAGGGGGCTCGTCCCGTCCCTTTCTCTCCAGCCCGCAAAGTGGGGTCTGCGACTAAGTGCTTCCTCCTGCTGCAGGAATGAATGAACCGGAGATGAGAGGGAAGCAGCGGGATGGAGGGGTGCAGGGAGAGCCGAGGGAATTACCCCTCCTTTGCTGCACTGTGCCACCCTCCACTGCCCCTTTGCCCCCGCTGCGCCCTGCTGCCCTGTGCTGGGGGATGAGGCTCCAGAGGTCCCCGACCCCTGTTTTGCTCACAGCCTCCCCCCCCCGAGAGCTAACATACTGGAATCAGACTGGCCCTGGCTACAGCATCAAAGACCTCAGGGGCCAGAGCTCGATCCCTGATCTCTTCCCTGCCCTAGGCGCTCTCACTGGGGAGCCAGGCAGAGGCTCGGCCAGGAGTCCAGCACGGGGCCCTCGTGCCTGATCAGGGCAAACCGAGGCCAGGAGCCCACACCAGGGGGTCAGGGTTTGGCACCGTAGGAGCAGCCACTCAGAGCACAGCCCCCCTCCCTGTGCTGAGCCCTCTGGGTCAGCCCCCCATCCCGCAGCCCTGGCCCTGGGACAGAGTAAGAATCAGGATTTGAACCCCTACTCCCCGGCTTTAACTACTATACACCACTTCCACCCGAGCTGGGAATAGAACCCAGGAGTCCTGGCTCCCCATCCCCCGGCTCTAACTACTATACACCATTCTTGCCACCCTCAGAGCTGGGCATAGAACCCAGGAGTCCTGGCTCCCTATCCCCCGGCTCTAACCCACTAAACCACACTCCTCCCCGAAACTGGGTACAGAACCCAGGCATCCTGGCTCCCTCCACTAGACCCCACTCCCCACAGAAAGTCCAGCAGCCCCACGTGGCAGCTGCTCGGCAGGACGCGACATGGGCAGCATCGCTGGGTCAGACCTGGTCCCGCCAGCCCAGCCCGGTCCCGTGTGAGCGCCGGGTTCCCCTGCCTCCCAGCTGCTTATCAGGGTGACTCAGAGCTCTGGCGCTCGCACTCCCCTGCCTGGCTCGCCTCCCCAAGGTCTGTGGGGCAGCGTCCAGGCCAGAACATCCAGATAGCCAGGGTCTCCCCCAGGACTGCGCACCTGCTGGAGGGCAGGGAGAGGAGATCCCGGCCTTCATGGGTCTGGGGGGGGGGGGGGTTACACACTGACTGCCCCATGCTAAGCAGGGTCCTTCTCCCAGCCTGGGGTGGGGGGAAGTTTGCAGAGGGGATGCACAGAGGAGACTGGGATGGGGACACTTTGGGGAGCGGAGCAGAGCCAGACCGGGAGGGGGGGGGAAGGGGATGCATGGGACAGACATGACAGGAAGGGCCAGGGCAATTATTTATGCTTTATCTTGTGTCTGGCTCAATTTTTTTTCAACATGCGCCCCCCCTGCCGACTACCTCAGACATCTCCCTCCCCCAGCTCTACCAGTGCCCCTCAATCCTGACCCATAGCCACCTGCTAATCCCACCCTGGCCCCCCCAGCTCTGCCAGTGCCCCGCAGTCCTGACCCGCAGCCTCCTGCTAACCCCCCCTGCCTGCCCCCCAGCTCTGCCGGAGACTCTCAATCCCAACAACCCCACTCCGCTCCCTCAGACATCTCCCTCCCCCAGCTCTGCCAGTGCCCCTCAATCCTGACCCGCAACCTCCTGCTAATCCCACCCTGGGCTCCCCCAGCTCTGCCAGTGCCCCTCAATCCTGACCTGCAGCCCCCTGCTAATCCCACCCTGGGCTCCCCCAGCTCCGCCAGTGCCCCTCAGTCCTCACCCGCAGCCTCCTGCTAACCCCCCTGCCCGCCCCCCCAGCTCTGCCGGAGACCCTCAGTCCCAACATGCCCCTCACTACCTCAGACATCTCCATCCCCCAGCTCTGCCAGTGCCCCTCAATCCCGCCACCCTCCTCCCTGCTACCTCAGACATCTCCCTCCCCCAGCTCTGCCAGTGCCCCTCAATCCCGACACCCTCCTCCCCGCTACCTCAGACATCTCCCTCCCCCAGCTCTGCCAGCGCCCCTCAGTCCTGACCTGCAGCTCCCTGCTAACCCTACCCTGGACCCCCCCAGCTCTGCCAGAGCCCCTCAATCACGACAATCCCCCCCCGCTCCCTCAGACATCTCCATCCCCCCGCTCTGCCAGCGCCCCTCAGTCCTGACCTGCAGCTCCCTGCTAACCCTACCCTGGACCCCCCCAGCTCTGCCAGAGCCCCTCAATCACGACAATCCCCCCCCCGCTCCCTCAGACATCTCCAAGCCCCAGCTCTGCCAGTGCCCCTCAGTTCTGACCTGCAGCCCCCTGCTAACCCCACCCTGGGCCCCCTGTCCCCCAGCGATACCTCACCTTGCGGCGCTGCAGGGGCCCCAAGCTGGCTGACGTTGGCATTGCAGAAGTCGGAGCGGCACAGGCAGCGCTGGAAGATGACCCCGGCGGTGTGGACGGGGCTGGTTTTGCAGGCTGGGGAGTCGCAGCCATCTCGGTCGCTGCCCCAGCAACCTGGCCTCCCGTAGAGAGACAGACAGACAGAGCCATCAGGGAACTGAGTCCCCCCCGCAGCCTAATCTCTTCTACCCCACCCCAGCACAACTCCCTCTCCCAGCAGTGTCCTGGGGTGCCCAAGCTCTGACCCTGCAGCCACCTGGGGATGGGAAAGACCCTCCCCCCTCGCTGGCCTGAGCCAGCCGCAGCCCAGTTGGACACGGGAGGCAGTCTGAGCAGGGGGCAGCCGCCGCACAGGCCTTTCCCTCCATGGGGAGTTGCAGGGGCAATAAACCCACCCGCTGCTTTTAGATTCACTTTTCACAGACACATGGGAAGTGAGTCGCCCAAGAGGTTGGTGCCAAAGCCAGGGATAGAACCCAGAAGCCCTGGGTCCCAGCCCCCCCGCTCAAACCACTAGATCCCACTTCCCTGAGAGAACCGGGGATAGAAGCCAGGAGTCCAGCCTCCCAGCCTCCCCTGCTCAAACCACTAGACCCTTCTCCCCTGGGAGAGCTGGGATAGAATCCAGGAGTCCTGACTCCCAGCCCTGAGAGACAGAGCCAGTCCCAACGCTCTAGCCACCAGACCCCACTCCCTTCCCAGAACAGAAATAGAACCCAGGCATCCTGCTTCCTTGGGGTAACCAGACGTCCCAATATTAGGGGCTTTGTCTTATATAGGCAACTATCTCCCCCATTTTTCACACTTGCTGTCTGGTCACCCTATGCCACCCCATCACTTCAGCAGCCCCTCACCTTGCATCACCGCTTGGAGCCGGCCGTGGCTTTGGTTCCAGATCCCAAAGCAGCAGTGGCTGGAGTGGCAGAGGATGGTGCTGTGCTCAGCGCCCGCCAGGAGACGCCCCTGGTGCCGCATGGAGCCCTGCAGGTTGTGGGGGGTCTCATAGAAGACGCAGCTCCGGTTCCCGCTCACGGTGCCTGGAGAGACACAGGTGGCTCAGCTGAGTGGGTGCAGGACATACACTCGCTCTCTCCCTCCCACACCCCCTGGGGGCAGCAGCCTGGCCCTCCACCCGTCTCCCCCTGCCTGTGCAAGCCCTGCTGCCATGGGGCACTAGGAGAGCACGGGGGGCCCCCCACCCTGCCCCGTACCCAGCAGCAACCAGAGGCACAGCCCCCGAAGCAGGCGGAGGGCCCGGGGACACATGGTCACCCCATCCAGCCAGTGGTCCTTCTTCCAGCACCTGGAGCGCGCGTGTGAGCCCAGCTGGCCCTCCCCCAAGGCCCAGCACAGGTGGGAAGGACTTGGCCGGCTCCATGCGTGGGATGGGGCCGAGACACTGTCAACGGGATGCAAAAGGAGCGCAGGGAAGGAGGATGGCGCTCCCCCGCGCCCCGCTCTGATCCTGCTCCCACCCTGAGACTCAGCCCACATGGGCTCTGCTCCCCACCTTGGCCCCTGGCCTGCGGGCTGGCACTCAGCCCAGAGCATAGCGTATCCTGCTGGGATATCAGCGACTCTTGCCTGCTCAGAGCCTGCTGGGAGCTGGACAGCAATTTCAGTGCCCGGGACCCTCATCTGGAAGCAAACAGCTCCAAGGCCCGTTCCCAGCCCAGAGCCTTCCTCATAAAGCCCAGTCTCCATTCATAATCAGGGTCCAGGGGTCAGGTACATACACTGGGCCCCATGCCCCTAGCCCCAGCAGAAGGCCCTCAGATGCAGCACTAATGCCAACTGGCGTAATTATCCTGCCTCCCTAAATATGCCCCCACCCCACTGAGCTGCAGCTGGATTGAGCTAAATACCTCTGTGGATCAGGGCCTGAACTTCCGTGTGGCTGTTAACAGCTGCCGTGCCCTACCCCAGAGGCAGCTGCAATTCAGCAAGTGTTGGCAAAAGCATTTCCCGGGGGAAAAGGGCTGCATCAAAGCTGCACGAAAGAGCGATCCCCTGCTTTTTGCCGGTGCCATCACCACCAGCCTCTGAGCTGCAGGGTAGCAGGGGCTCCTATGCCCCCTTACAGACAAGGAGGTGACGATATCGCTCTCCCCAAAGGTGTAAAACTCATGAGCGAGATCCTGTCCCAGGCTGGCTGGCCCTGTAAGGGGTATCAAGGTCTGGTGACAGATCAGCTACCCTCCCATCTGATCATATGGCCCTGTTCAATTATTAGACCCAGCTGGAAAGGGGTCATAAAAACATAAGAACAGCCAACATAAGAACTAGCCCAGTATCCTGTCTTCCACAGTGGCCAAGGCCTGGTGCCTCAGAGGGAATGAACAGAACAGGTAATCATCGAGTGATCCATCCCCTGTCCCCCATTCCTAGCTTCTGGCAAGCAGAGGCTAGGGACACCATTCCTGCCCATCCTGGCTAATAGTCATTGATGGACCTATCCTCCATTAACTTATCTAGTTCTTTTTTGAACCCTCTTATGGTCTTGGCCTTCAGAACATCTTCTGGCAAGGAGTTCCACAGGTTGACTGTGCGTTGTGTGAAAAAATACTTCCTTTTGTTTGTTTTAAACCTGCTGCCTATTAATCTCATTTGGTGACCCTTAGTTCTTGTGTTGAGGAGTAAATAACACTTCCTTTATTTACTTTCTCCACACCAGTCATGATTTTATAGACCTCTATCATATCCCCCTTCAGTCGTCTCTTTTCCAAACTGAAAAGTCCCAGTCTTATTAATCTCTCCTCATATGGAAGCCATTCCATACCCCTAATCATTTTTGTTGCCCTTTTTTGAACCTTTTCCAATTCTAATCTATCTTTTTTGAGATGGGGTGACCACATCTGCACTCAGTATTCAAGATGTGGGTGTACCATGGATTTATATAGAGGCAATATGATATTTTCTGTCTTATCTATCCCTTTCTTAATGATTCCCAACATTCTGTTCGCTTTTTTGACTGCCACTGCACATTGAGTGGATGTTTTCAGAGAACTCTCCACAGTGACTCCAAGATCTCTTTCTTGAGTGGTAAGAGCTAATTTAGACCCCATCATTTTCTATGTATAGTTGGGATTATGCTTTCCAATGTGCGTTACTTTGCATTTATCGACATTGAATTTCATCTGCCATTTGGTTGCCCAGTCACACAGTTTTGTGAGATCCTTTTGTAGCTCTTCTCAGTCTGCCTGGGACTTAACTATCTTGAGTAGTTTTGTATCATCTGCAAATGTTGCCACCTGTTTACCCCTTTTTCCAGATCATTTATGAATATGTTGAATGGGACTGGTCCAAGTACAGACCCCTGGGGGACCCCACTATTTACCACTATCCATTCTGAAAACTGACCATTTATTCCTTCCCTTTGTTTCCTATCTTTTAACCAGCTTCCAATCCATGAGAAGACCTTCCCTCTTATCCCATGACAGCTTACTTTGCTTAAGAGCCTTTGGTGAGGGAACTTGTCAAAGGCTTTCTGAAAAATCTAAGCACACTATATCCATTGGATCTCCCTTGTCCACATGCTTGCTGACCCCCTCAAAGAATTCCAGTAGATTGGGGAGGCAAAAATTTTGTACTGATAGGGGTGCGCGATCGAAGTTTGGAGACCACTGATCTATGTGACCGACAATTTTGTTCTTTACTGTAGTTTCAACCAATTTGCCCGGTACTGAAGTCAGGATTACTGGCCTGTAATTGCCGGGATCACCTCTGGAGCCCTTTTTAAAAATTGGCGTCACATTAGCTATCCTCCAATCATCTGGTGCAGAAGCTGATTTAAATGATAGGTTACAGACTACAGTTAGTAGTTCTGCAATTTCATGGGATTCTTAGAAAGGGGGATAGCTTAGCTGCCAGGGGAAGCTGGAGAGGGCTGGCTGGCTTCTCTGGGGGTATCTCTAACTGCAGCTGGTAGCGTGCCTCTCAGTCTGTCACGGAGTCCCTGGGCGATGCTTCGGAACTGCTCCCCACAAAGCCAGTCAGGACTCTGGGGGGCCTCCTCAACCTTGGAGCAGACTGTCTTCAGGGCAAGAAGCTCACACGGCTTCACCTTCCTGGGTCTGACCTTGGAGCATTCAGCATATGCCCCTCCATGCGCTTCCCACAGTGAGTCCGCCCAGGCGGGGTCCTGGGGAAGCCAGAGGGTCCTGCACCCCCACTTCACAGTCAGACATGACTCTTAGCCAGCCTGTAAAACAGAGGTTTATTAGATGACAGGAACATGGTCTAAAACAGAGCTTGTAGGAACAGAGAACAGGACCCCTCAGCCGGGTCCATTCTGGGGCCCAGTGAGCCAGACAACCATGTCTGCACTCACTTCCCATCCCCAGCCAGCTCCAAACTGAAACTCCCTCCAGCAGCCTCACTCGGCCTCTCCCCCGGCTCCACCCCCAGCCTTTGTCCAGTTTCCCCGGGCAGAGGTGTCACCTGGCCTCCAACCCCCTTTCTGGGTTCTCATGTTATGTGCTCAGGTATCTTCCCTCAAGGAAAGTCCCTCATCCCCAATGCAGACAGTCCCAGCAAAACTCCCCTGCAATCTTCCCACTCAGTACCAGAGGAAACATTAAGAACAGTCCCACTTTGTCACACAGTCCAGATGGACAGACGTGCCAGCACACTAAAAGTACCAGAGCGAACAGGGCAGCTAGTCTGGTGGCTATTCTGAGCTACCACAATGTCCACACAGCTACTTTCAGTGCACCAGCTGGAATGGAGCTAGTGCCTGGTTGTCTACCTGGGCTGGGCGGCTCGCTTGCACCTGCAGTGTAGCCGTACCCTGGTGGGCCCTGGAGCAGGGGGAGTCCCAGGCCAGCGGCCTGTGGAGCAGCAGCTGGGAGCTGGTCTCTGGCCCACAGCTCTGAAGCAGGAGGGGGACAAGGAAAGTAGCCCAGGGTGGGCCAAGGAGCTGTTCTGTGGTTGAGGTCTTGCCAGAGTTTTCTGTCTGGAGACAAATTGTGCTGGATGCAACAGTCAGTCCTTCCCACTCTAGGGAGTCAGGCCAGGAGCCTACAGCCACCCTCCCTTCTTCTCCCTCACCCCCCAAATCATTACACTGGCTTTTGAGTTCTCAATCCCCTCCCCCGTGTGTCGGGGCAGCACCCCGGTGAGAATGTCTGCTCCTTGCAGGGGACAGTGCACTCGGCCACTGTCCTGCAGTGCTCCTGATTGGCTGCTCTTCCTAAGAGGCAGGCAAGTGGGGAAGGGCAGCCAATCAGAAGGGGGTGTCCCATCCCACCCCCCTTACACCCCAGAAGGGCTGATATTCACAAGGGTAGCAGTGACTTGTGAGATTTAGCAACCCTGCAGGAGACTGTGCTGTGGGGCTGGTATGTACAACATGGCATCCATCACCATGGTGTCTGGGCACCTCCAAGTTTTTAATGTGTTTAGCCTCGGTGAGGCAGGGCAGTGCTGTTATCCCCACTGTACAGCGGGGGAACTGAGGCACAGAGAAGCTAAGTGACTGCCCCAAGGTCAGACTGGAAGTCTGTGGCAGAGCAGGGAATTGAATCTGGATCTCTCGGTACCTCAGAAGGGTTTTTACCTTCCTTCCTCTGCAGGATGGAGTGTGGATCACTTGTGGGGATCATCCGGGCACCTGTCAGCTAATCAATTCCCTGCACTGCTCTGAGGGCCAGGCCCCTGCTCAGGTCAAGAACATTTCCCCCACCCCCCACCAGAGGCAGGAGAGCCTGACAGTAACCACTAGGCAGCCTTCCCTCTCTGTAGCCCTCCTCATCTACACTGGAGCCAACATCTTTAACCCAGGGCCAGGCCTGTGCTGACCAGAGCTAGAGGCTGGAAACACCTAGGAGCCCTCAATGTTGGGAACCGCCGTGGGGCAGCAGAACTAGGGGTTAGCTATTCATGTGGGCCAGGCCATAAGTTAGTGCTATCTAGCGGTCAGCACAAGCCCCATGAGAGAGTTCTACACTTGCCCATGGGAAGGGAGTGAGGCTGGCTGGAGCAGGGAATACAGAGATCAGGACTCCTGGGTTCTGTTCCCAACTCTGCCCTTTCCTTGCTGGGTAAACTCAAGGCAACCGCCTCTGTCTCCATTTCCACAGCTTGACAAACAGGGATATTATTGACTCAGCTCTCATTCAGAGGTTTCAGGAGGGATAATCAACCTAAGCCCCATGCCTCTCTGAGGGGAAAAAAAACAAACTTGGTGCAGCTCGGAGTAGCAGCTAAGGAAGGTTGCAGGAAGGGGCAGTTTTTGTTTTCCCCACGTTGTTCACTTCGCCCATTTCACATTACTTGGTTCACGGTTTTTCAGAAAGGTGTGACTTAAGTCGTTGGTGCCCCTTTAAATAGTAGCAATCCCCTGCTCTTACCTATTGTAAGCGGTAGATCTCACGGAAGGAAGTTAATGAATGAATGCTTGTACATGAGATCATGATCTATGAGCTTGGAGATCATGGCATGACATTTTCAAAAGAACCTAAGGGCACACATACCTAGGGATAAAAGCCCCACAGCACGGCCACGCTGGCCTGGGTCAGCCAGGGCCGCCCAGAGGATTCAGGGGGCCTGGGGCAAAGCAATTTCAGGGGCCCCTTACACAAAAAATGTTGTAATACTATATTTTTGTGGGGGCTCCTGTGGGGCCCTGGGGCAAATTGCCCCACTTGCCCCCCCGGGGCAGCCCTGGGGTTAGCTGACTCAGGGTCATGGGGGCTGTGGCCGCAAGGCTAAAAATTGCTGTGTAGGCATTCAGGCCTGAGCTCTGGGACTCTCCCCCCTCAAAGGGTCCGAAGCTGGGGCTCGAGGCTGGACATCTTACACTGTAATTTTTCAACCCCAGAGTCCAAGCCCTGTGAGCCTGGGCCAGTCCCAGCTTTTTTATCCCTGGGTGGACATACCCTAAGTGACTTAGGTGCTTTTGGACACTGTATCCCATGACCAAGAGACATTACAGAGGGTCAAAACATTAGTACATTGGAGGGAAAGGGGGCGGGCTAGTGGGTAGAGCCCTGGACTGGGACTCAGGAGACCTGGGTCTATTCCCAGCTCTGCCCCTGGCCTGATGGGCAAGTCACTATCTGTATAGATTCCCCTTTGTCAAGTGCTTTGATAGGAGGCTTTATCCCAGAGACTGCAGAGTGGGTCTGCTAGGAAATCTCCAGTAGGCATGAATACTGGGTCCGGTTCTGGTCGCCCATCTCACCGAAGGATACAGTGGAACTGGGAAAAGGTTCAGAGAAAGGGAACAAAGGCCATCAAGGGTATGGAATGGCTTCTGTAGGAGGAGAGTCAAAAGATCAGGGCTGTTCACCTTAGACAAGAGACGACTAAGGCGTGATATAATGGAGGTCTATAAAATCATGAATGGAGTGTTATTTACCCTTCCCCTCACTACAAAAAAATCAGGGATCACCCAATGAAATTAATAGGCAGCAAGTTTTACAAGAGGAAGTACTTTTTCACTCCACACACAATTAACCTGCGGAACTCATTGCCATGGGATGTTATGATGGCCAAAAGTATAACATGGTTTAGAAAAGAACTAGATAAGTTCATGGAAGATAGCCATTGTTGGACCTATTAGCCAAGATGGTCAGGGACTGGAACTTCATGCTCAGGGTGATGCTAAACCTCTTGACTGCCAGAAAACAGCAGTGGAAGATGGGGATGGATCACTCCAAAATTGCCCTGTTCTGTACTTGCCCCCTGAAGCTCTGGTTCGGGCCACTATCAGAAGACCAGATACAGGGCTAGATGGCCCACTGGTCTGACCCAGCATGGCAGTTCTTATGAACAATAAAATTCAAGACCGATGGACACACGAGTTGGGTTTGTCTCTTCATCTGTGATGAAGATTCTCTCTGCAGATTCCAACATCCACAGCCCGAGGAAGTCAATGGAAAGATAGCCTACCGCCATCCAGCGACACTTGCTTTCTCATTTACTACAGTGCTTTAGGAACAAAAATACATTTACAAACTGCAGTTCACCAAGAAGCAAGGCAACAGGTATTGGGCAAAGGCGCTTGAGCTCAAGGTGAATGCCAAAGGGCACTGAAATATTCTTTATTCTTTAAAGCACAAACTTCACCATGCCATCCGTAGACGCTTGTTTATTTACCTTAAAAAAAAAAAAAGTTGTAATCTGTTTACAAAGGAGCCAAACTACATTTTAATCTAATCTTTGTACAAAAAAAAAAAAAAATAGCACTTTTAAAATGTGTTTCAGACATCATTACATCGGCCATTGGATTAAAAAAAAGCACAAAGACATTATTACAGGATAAAACAGTCTTTACACAGCGAGAGAATTATTGCCAGTGTTACAGGTGGCGCGAAGCGTGTGCTGTCAGCACCCAAAAGGTGAATCGAATCAAGGCGCCTGTTTGGAATGATGGGGGCGGCGGTCAGAGGAGGGACCAGGGAGCTACAGGAAGTGCTGGTGAAAAGGTTTCACTAACCCTCAGAGGGGTATTGGCGCAGGTTAACTCACAAAAGCAACAGCTAAACTAGCCTCGCCCCATGCACACAACCCCATTGTAATGCATAGAATAGCGGACACGTGTTATTTCCCCAGCAAGCGGGGTGGGGGAAGTGAATTGCTAACCAAAGTTTAAGGAAAAACAGGGCTGGGTAGATTAAAGCTGGAAGAGACCATTTTGAGCCATGGTGGGGGTAAAAAAAATAATTGGTAAAAACAGCCCAGTGCAATCCTGCCTGCAAATGGTTTGGCCACTTGGAACCCCTGTATAAAAAGGCACAGTTAATTCCACAGGGAACTGCAGATCTAAAAGTTATACAGGCGCTCCCCGCGCACCCGAGAGCCTGACACAGAAGCAGCCAGTCATGTGCTGGGGTGAACAGTGCAATTCATTTACTGGAAGCAACAGACACGCCGACGTCAATGGGAGCTTTGCCTCGGTTGTAAACGAGGTCAAGATTTTCCCCCACTGAGTTTGCAACATCAGCCCTCAGCATTGCTGCCCAAACAGCCACGAAACAACCCAAACGTGTTACCATAGGATACAAAGCCCAGTTATGGCACATGGAACTTGGCAACTTTCTGAAGCATGAGACAAAGCCTGCTGTGAGCCGGCTACCAGACCCTCGCCAGCAGATGGGTAAATGGGGCAACCCGAATTAGCAGAGGATGGTGATGGGTATTAACGAGCGGCTGTCTAATGAGAACAGAGAGGCTAACGCATGCCAAAGCGAACTGGGCAATGGCAGCGAGGCTCCCATGGGAGCTGTGGCTGGTCAGCAGTGATGGAGAAATCTCATTTCTAAGCCCACGGGTGAAATTTTCTTTTGCAAATGGAGAGTATCTTCAGATCCTCAGGAGCTGCAGCAGCCCGTGAGTACATTCTCCCTCTGCCACCTCTTCTTCCCACTGTCCCCAAAGAGCTGGCCTCATCTAAGACACAAAGGCCAGGATCCACAAAGATATTTAGGGTTCTAACTTCCACTGAAATCGATGAAAGTTAGGAGCCAAAAATCTTTGTGGATCTGGGCCAGAGAGGCTATGGGGTTGTACCGAGGTTCTCAGATACTTTACATTCTTTGTATTCGCTGGTCCATTGTGTATGTTAACAGAACCGGGGTGGGGTGGGGACATTGGGAATTAGCCTTTAGTAAACATCTCTCCTACAGTTTGCCTGGATTTGGGCAAGAACTGCGTCACTCTTGCAGCTAGGACCAGCCACTTCACATAGGTTCAAGGTACGGTCCATACCCACGTTCTTCTGCTTGTTTTCCATCTCCAATCTATAAACAGCTGCCCTAACGCCTACGTTGGTGCTGCTGCTCTTGGATTTGACACGCGGTATAGCCACGTCTACACTACAGCTACAACGCTGCGGCTGTGCCGAAGCGTCCATGCTTCCTACGTAGACAGAAAAACTCCTGTCAATGGAGCTAATTGGCCTCTCGGAGGCGGTAGCTGGGTCAACAGAAGATCCCATTGCCCTCGCCCCATCTACACCAGGAGTTAGGATGACCTATCTACAGCACTCAGGGCCCACCATATTTCACAGCCCTGAGCGACGTCACTACATCCAATGGGTCTGATTTTTAAGTGCAGACCAGGCCTAAATCGCTGAGGAATGGAGACACGTGCAGGGCGATTTGTTTCCACAGGAAACTACAGACTAATTCTGGTTCCCTAATGGGGGGGAAAAAAAAAAGCGCACCATTTCTCTGTGATGAACTTTCCATTGCTGGGACCTGTTCAACGCTGTCACAATGAAACCAGGAGAAACCTCAGTCCAAAGAATATTCCTCAAAGATGGTGCTTAGAAACAAGGCAATACCATCCAGGTTGACCACCACTTTCCCTTCTAGTTGGGTTACACAGCCCCTCAAGGACAAGGACATTACCATTAGCAATCCTTTCGAGCCCTTCTCAGGTTATACTAGGCTTCTTAAGGGACTATCCTGGATTAGTGGACAGCTATGTGGACGGAAGATGAAAGTACATTATGTTCTCAATGGAGACAAGGGCTCCGCGCAGCACTCCACTGCAAGTGACATACTGGATAACTACTTGACAATGTAGTCACCAAGCGATGTAAACAGCGTAGTTTCCAGAACTTCTCTAAATCTACCTTGGACCTCAATACATTAAAGAATGCAAGTGACAAGGAGGAATTGGCAATGTTCTCAGGTAGCTGTTCTAGCAACGGGCACCCAAATAGCCCAACGAGGCAGAGTTACTGAAACGTGGTTTTTTGTTTTTTGTTTTTTTTTTTAAACACTGCTTTCTACTAACCATCCATAGCTTCCAGTATTCACAAGATGTGGAAGATTTTGACATTTGACACAACTGGAATTTATAGTGCTTCACAGATTGTTAAAAAAATACAAATGTTTAAAGTTTCCTATATAAAAATATACAAATCCAAAAATAGAGATAGAGAGATGAAAGAAATCAGCCTGAGGAATTTACAGTGATAGCTAAGATTCCTCCCTCCCTGTATTTATTTTTTAAAAAGGTAAAAATGTGTTCACACTTCACAGTTTGGCAGGATTTTGCCTCCTGCCGGCATGCACCAATTCCTGCTTTGAAGACAAGGAGGCCTTTTGCAGGTGCAAAGGGGAGGTACTGCTGTTTGAAACTGACAAGGCATGCTGATGCTCTGACAACACAGACACAGAGTCTGGTGAGGAAAGGTCACCAAGCAGTCCTGAATTGGTAAAGGTACAAAACTCTCACATCCCGCTGTGGAAGAAATCTCTCTCCAAACCCAAATGAGCAAGCCACACCCAGAATGAAGACAAGGGAGCTGGCTGACAGACAGACCTTGCCAAAAATTTAACTCAGATCTGAAAAGAGAACCTGTAATATCCCCCAGCTGCAGGGAATTTGCATATAGAGTTAAAAAAACAGGATTTTAAAGCAAACAAGACAATTGCGGATTAGTGCTGAGGTTTGCATTACACTAAAAAAAGTTACTTCTGAGTGATCGGCTCTTCAGAGCCCAGCTACCTTGGTAACCATGGTCAGCCTGTGTGTCTTAATGGCAGCTTGATTACAAATACCCGCTCCTGGTGTTCTGGGTTGCATCACATCCCATGAAGAGGGGAAAGAATTTGGCCCTCATGGAAGAGAAAAGGGAATTCACAGAGAAGTTGCCCATCTGTGGTATTGTAAGCTAACAGCATAGAAGACCCTGGTCATTTTAGAATGATCTTTTATGGCTATCCCCATGATACTAGTCTGACTAACATCTGTTTCCCC